>NC_054834.1:86091527-86401840 GCF_018345385.1 Vulpes lagopus | reverse complement strand
GTTATAGACCTCATTTCTGAGACATGCATGAATTTCAGACAACAGCATAGTGCTCGGCCCCTTGTAGGTGTTTTCTAAATAATTCAACAGATAAATACTTCTAGTTTAAAAGAACAATATTTTCAGCCATACCACTCATCATATGTAAGAGTCTTGTTATCTCAAGATAGCAATATTATTGTATATTTTTCTGGTTATGTCACCATACAGGATAAAAATATATGTTGTTGCTGGAGTTTCTTTGCAATTAAAGGATCCCTTCAAATGTTTTTCCTCAAAATAAAATATCTATACTCAGAGTTACTCAAATCTCTATCTTTTCTTGCAAGGCAGACTGCTTCCATTTTGAAAAAAAAAAACATTTTCTAGCTTCTACTAAGTTTTGGGGGACTTGTTTGTTTCATTTGGTTTGGTTCTTGTTTTGTTTGTTCAGTCTTGGGCATTTCATGCTGGGCAATCTTATATACTTAAAATACAAGTCAGAAAAATTAATGAGTACTTTAAAAGTTCAGAGCTGAGAAAAGTAAATTTGTAAGGGTAGGAGTGGGCAAGTAAAACTTTATAAAAATAGTATGTTCTTTAAAAGTACACATTACTATATGGATAGAATTTCCTTAGACCTAAAAGTGGAGACAGGACATTCATATAGCTAGAATGGTGTGAGCAAAGATGTTGAAGCAGTATATTTTGGAGACAGTGAGCAAAGCAATTTGGACTGAATAATGATTTCACATAAGAAAGTGGTAGTTGACTAGGATTAAAAGAATTTTTGGAACCAGACTGGAATGTAAAACATGAAGTCAGGAAGTTTTAGCTTATACAAATTAAGAGACAATGGGAACCATTAAAACTTTTGAACACAAGAATGATATGACAAAAAGATGTATCCACAAGATTAATCAGCAAAGGTGTGGAAAATTTAGAGGTGGCAAATGATGATTTTAAGAGAGAGAGAGAGAGAGAGCACGAGACGGGGAGAAGGGCAGGGAAAAGAAGACACCCCAATGAGTAGGGAGCCCAACACGGGTCTCAATCCCAGGACCCTGGGATCATGACCCAAGCCCCAGGTAGATGCTTAACAGACTGAGCCACCCAGGCACCCCACATCAACATTCCTAACAGGAAAAAGACACCTCAATTTCCAAAATTGGGGAAAGAATGACACATATTCTTGAAGAATTTTGTGTAGTAGATTAATAATTATGAAGACTGTAAATTACATAGAAAAATTGAAAAAACTCATGATATATATATAGAATATCACTTAATCACAATTTGGAGTGCAAAAAACATCCCTAGAGTGCAGTGTTTGTTTGCCTAAGACACCAGTAATAAGGCATTTGAGAATACAGTCTACCGCTGACCTGAGGCTATAAAAGCTCTTCTTTGTATACCCAGAGGTCCTCAAGTTTTCTTAGGAAAAGAGTCTAGGAGGTCCATCCCAAATCAGTACACTGGCTGTGACAGAAGGGTATTACGGCTGGGTAAAAGCTGACCTTTGCAGGTGGAGACTGGAGCCAGAGTCTAAAGCAAGGGCTCCTATAGCAACCATGGGGGATGGAATAGTCCCTGGAACTGGGGATAGGAGTTTCATTCCCTCCCTCAACCACTTTCACACAGTGCTACACATGACAATCAACTCACAGGATTGAATCAAGAGGGGTTTTTGGCTTTTATGCAACGGTGGCTTTTGTGGAGCACACCAGGCTCGGCAGCTCCAGAATGGAGAACTGCATGACCCAGATAGAATACACACATGAAAGGGTCTTATATTTCTCCAATCACCACTTTCGGGTGTACTAGCTCAGGTCCCCCTTTCTTGTCCCTTACAAGCATTTCTGAAAATGCTTGCACAGAACTTACTGGATCACTTTTCAGGTAAAAGCCCAATCTGATATGAAACTTTCAACTTACAGTTCATTTCATCCTTTCCTCTGCAGTGCTGTCCAGGCCTTAAAGACTTAGAGTGACAAAGAAAACAGTGTGATCTTTCACTCTTCCTCCCCAGCCAGCCTCATTTTAGAGCTCCTTTCTCCAGGCTTATGGCAAGGAGGGAAGAGTTGGAACGAGACAAGTTGCTCTTTCTCATCTGATCCCTGTTGTTATCCTTTCTTGGCCAAAGCTGGGTATTGATGAGTTCTGTGTGGCAGGTATCCAAATGTTGGCTCTTTCGTTAAGCAAATGTGGTTCCATGAGACAGAAAATCTGCCTCCAGCTTGTCCTCTTCCAATGCCCCTTCAGTTTGCACCCCTGGAGGTCCCTTCACTTCACATCTTCTTTCTGCCAGGATATACTTGCCTGGAGGCAAGTTGTCTTGAGTAGGCTTCTGTCAAGATGGCTGAGGCCCAGCTACCTTCCCAGCTGACTCTCCAAAAACTCACACATCCTTGATAGGCCTAACATGGGAGTGCAGGCTGTCCACACTGCCTCTCCTCCATCAAGCATTCTCCGTTCTCTGCTCTCTGTTGAATAGGCACTGGACAGATCAGCAAGTCGACAACATGAGCAGACATCAAACCAGGACTCAAAAATCTTTATAAGTAAAACCCCCCTCTCCTAGGTTGGGGGTGTTTACCATCTCTTCGTCCCTCAGTAAAAAAAAAAAAAAGGAAAAACCACATCCTTTCTCTTAGGCTAATGATGACCTTCCAG
Source organism: Vulpes lagopus (assembly GCF_018345385.1). Classification (NCBI taxonomy): domain Eukaryota; kingdom Metazoa; phylum Chordata; class Mammalia; order Carnivora; family Canidae; genus Vulpes; species Vulpes lagopus. Next base: position 86,399,188 of record NC_054834.1, on the reverse strand, counting down.
TGCTTTTTCTTACTTTCACCCTAGTCTTCTGGTCTTCTGCTTCTACAGCTAGAAGCAGGGAGAGGGGAGAGAGTGATAAGAGCGGTGCTAAGGTGATGATTAGGAGTAGCAGAGCCTGTTTACCTCTTAATTAGTACTCAGCAAATGCATGGTCTAGCCCCTAATTATTTCATCCTATTATAGCCTCCTGTCCCCAGCTTTGAGTCCTAGTCAGTAGGAAAAGTTCAACTCAATATCTTGTTATTAAGAAAGGCTGTCAGAAGTCTCTGAACTGAGAAATACAGATTTCAAGGACACAAAATGCTGCCTAAAGTTCAGAACCTCTTCCTAAAGGACAAGAGTGAAACAAAGAAATGGAGCCTGGGTGTCCTTTCTGAATGTTAGAATCGTGCCCCACTAGCTGTGCTCCACAGGCAGAGAATCATCTCTTAATAAACCCAACTGCCAAATATTTTCATTCTTAGGGTTCAGCTCTGGATTCACACACACATCCTTTTCCTGTTATTAAAACTGGTCCCCAGAGAGCTGGAATCAGTTGTAGAATTTGCTGCCTCAAAGATTCAAAACTACTACCACCACTTCTACTGTCTAGCCATGCTACATAATCATAAGATCTTCTTCTAGTTTAAAGAAAAAGTATTGGTAAGTCTCTCCAGTTTCTTTATAGAAGAAGCAGTGAATCCTTAAGCCATATATGCAAATTCACCCCAATGATAACAATTTCACACAAAAAATTACTCTCCTTTTGGAAAAGTTGTCACCATAACCAATTACAACTCTATGATTTGTCCCATAAGTCATGTAGGGACCACAGAATTGAAGTACATTTCAAACCTGCCATTTTTCCTTTCCCCCTCACCCTAATTCCAATTAAATGAAAAACCAGAAAGCTATAGTTATGATATATTTAGAATTCCTCAACCAGAAACTACTGCAGAAGACCGAGTGTTGCTGTAAAGCTTAATAGTATGCATCTACTGAGAAATTGTGTAATGGGGCCAGCTTTCATTTTCCAGGGTTGAGTAGAATAGAATTCAAGAAATGGGGAGGTTTATAGGAAGAAAAATCTTAGAAACATGGTCTCAAATAAAATAGGAAAAAGAAACAAAAACACATTTTTAGTAGGCATTGCAGTATTATTTGGATAAAATCTTGAGCCCAATTCAGCTTCCATAAGACCATTACCACAGACTAATACCACACATCATTAGATTCTAACTTTAACAGCACAGCCTCATCGAACATATGTGCTGTCTGCATGGGAGGTCTGAGGGCTAAAGCTAGAGCATGCAGCAAAAAATGTGTGAAAAGCAGTGCACTTCTGAAAGATTTTACTGAATATTAACATCCATTAAAAACTTTCTTTGTGTTGCACACAACTCATAACCTTTATCCACCTCTCCTACTTCACTCTGTAGTATCTGTATATAAACAATTGAGATAACTAAATAATTCTTAGGTTACTAACTAAAAATAAACCTAAATACAATTCTTTACTAAGATGTAGTCTAAGTGCTTATGAGCTACTGAGGCTTCTCACAAGAATCTAAAAAATTAGAGAAATAAGATCTTTCTGTGAGTATAAAATGCTGAACGCCTAATACACAAGAGTAAAGATGCAGAGTCACCTTAAAAGACAAATGGAAAGACTTAACTGCTATTTGATTAATTATATGATGATGCTTTATTAAATATGTCAATCAAAAGGGGAACTGGCCAATCAAATGCATATAGATAAAGAAGCCTCAGAAAGCTGCACTTTGGGGGATGCCCGGGTGGCTCAGCGGTTGAGCATCTGCCTTTGGCTCAGGGAGTGATCCTGAGATCCAGGATAGAGTCCTGCATCAGGCTCCCCATGGGGAGCCTGCTTCTCCCTCTGCCTATGTCTCTGCCTCTCTTTCTGTGTCTCTCATTAATAAATAAATAAAATATTTAAGAAAGAAGGAAAGAAACAAAGAAAGCAACCTGCACTTTGGCAGCATTTGCTAAAGCACTTGCACATGGGAAAATCTGTTTGGGCCCAAAATAAAGCCCACTGAAAAGATTATTAAATTAATGCAATTCTCTTTGTCCTAATTCATGCTCAAAAAAGAGATTATGGCTTTACATCCCAGGTGCATCTATATATATACAAGAAAAACATGGGCCAATCACAATAAATGTGAGTATTTTGGTTCTGATGGCAGTTATATTTATTTTTATAAATCAATAATATTGGCTTCCCAAGTAACCTAACTACAAGTATCCTGAGCTAATCAGGCTGACTAGTTTCTTGCTACCTCTTCCAGTTAAAGTTCTCAGCATAAATTAACAAATCTACTTTATGAAATTGATTATTATGAGTCAACCATGATGTATGGATTGAATTCAATGTGAAAATTCAGTTTCTAAGTCTGCTGAGCTAAGGACTTGATCCCAAGATAATAAATGTCAATTTTTGAAGACTTTGAGTAGTAACTTGCCATCATTCCCATATAACAGAGATCAGCTACACTATCATCCATAGGAATGACTTACTGGAACCCATCCCATATACCTAAAGTTTCGAAATATAGGTAAGATATTTCAAACAGGCCTTTATACCACTATTTCTCTACCCTTGCCCTTGGCAGACTTCACAACACTCTTTCCTTGAAAGCCAGATACAACCTCAGAACCATTCTTAACATAATCTTCTAAGCAGCCAGTCAATTAAAACTGGCATGGGGGCTCCTTGATAGCTCAGTTTGTTAAGCATCTGACCCTTGATTTTGGCTCAGGTCATGATCTCAGGGTTCTGAGATCAAGCCACATGGCGGGTTCCTAGCTGAGTGTGGAGCCTGCTTGAGATTTTCTCTCTCCCTCTGCCCCTCCCTTTACCCATGCTCTGTCTCTCAAAATAAATAAATAAATAAAATTTTAAAAATAAAACTGGCATGAGAGGAGAACTATTTTCCATCTCTGGTATAGACTTAAGGTTGTTTGGAATTGATACTTCATATTCATTTCATGTTTCAAAACTCCAATTTATGTTAAATATATATGGCATAGTGCATTGTGATAAAATTTCAGGGTAAAAAAATATTTTCTTCAGAAAAATTGATAGAGAATTTTAAAAGTTAAGTTATTCCCATTAGACTTAGTTAAACACTTAAAAAATTAAATTAAATTTTGATCTTAAATTATTTGAGTTTCCCAATAGTAAGAGTCATTTTCCCATTTTTCTTCAAACTTCATAGGATTTGTCCCATAACTTTGCATCCTGTTCAATCTTCTGTATCCTAAAGAAGTTCACACCAATGATAGAGGGTGGCTACTTCAGAGATTAAAGCATATAGCCAGCTGGCATAAAGCTTAGAACAAAACAGAAGAGAGTGAGAAAAGCTTAGCCAAGAGCCATGCATGAGAGACAGTAATCATGATTTGTCAATTGTACCATAATTGCCCATAGAAAACGTATCATCTTACTACATGATAGGACAGTGTGGTATCTTAATAGCAGTCTTAAAACATGAGAGAATTTTTCATACTTAGAAGGACTATTCCTTCATCTACTTCTACTAAAAAAATAACAGTAAGAATTAGGTTTAAGCTGTCCACTGCCTTATGAAGGACTAAAACTGAATACAAGGGAATTTTTCATTTACAAAGATGCAAATCAGAAGAGGAAACAAGGCCCTCAGTAAGTGTACCAAAGGAAAGGATGAATGGAATGAAGACTAAGAAGTTGGGTGAGTAAGACCTGGCTGAAACAAAGAGGATGTCCAGGAAGGGCATCTGGTAGGGGCACCTGGATAGCTTAGTCAGCTGGGCATCTGACTCTTGATCTCAACTCAGGTATTGATTTCAGGGTCATGAATTCAATCCCTGTGTTGGGTTGGACTAGAGCCTACTTTAAAAAAATAAAATAAAATGATATCAAGGCCTAGTGGGGTACAGGAGTCTTGGGGAAGTTTAAAGAGAGTGAATATATTCTAACTAACGTCACAAATAAAGCTTTGCTGCTACATAAGTTCTATTGGAAATTTTTGTAACTCAAATAAAAAATAAAGAAATAAAAAAAAAATAAAGAAAGAAATAAAAATAAGACAGGACGGGGGAAATTGGTTTCAGGTGAAAAGGTGATATAACTGTCAAAACCAAGAAATATAGGCAACTGAAAAATCACTGAACTCTACATCTGAAACTAAGTATGTACTTTACATTGGCTAACTAAATTCAAATTTAAAAAAGGAAAACAATGAAAAAACTACAATAAGATGATTCAATAAAGTAACAGAATATAAAACTATATAAATCAATAGTTTTGATACAAATTATAACCAATTAGAAAATAATAGAAAACCCCTAAACTGGAAAAGAAAGATGCAAACCTACATCTGGAAGATATAAAACTCTCATTAAGTACAAAAAAATAGATGTGAACAACAGCAAGATATATCATGCTCTTGAGATTATCGATTTTGCTAAAAATGAATTAACAAAATCTAAAAAATAAATAAATAAATACCCACAAAATACCAAGGTCTTGGATCGAGATATGTTGACTCTAAAGCTTAAATATAAAGAAGAGTAATGGGGGTGGGGGTGGCTAGCCCTATCAGATCTTAAAAACACTACAAAGCCTCTATAATTTACTGACACATAAATGGATCAATGAAACAGACCATAAAGTCTAAAAATAGAACCAGTATATATAAAATTTTAGTTTATCATTCAAATGACATCTTAAGTGACTGGGGAAAAGAACTTTTTAATAAATGATGCCAGGACAATTGGATCACCATTTGGAAGAAGTTAAAACTGGATCAGTACAGAATAAATAAACTCCAAATGATTCAGAAGTCTAAATATAAAAATATTACATAGCCATAAAAAAGGATGATATAGTGCCATTTAAGACAACATGGATGGACCTAGAGGATATTATGCTAAGTGAGAGGGATTGACAAATATCATATGATTTCACTCTTAAATGGAATCTTTAAAAAATGAATAAACAAAAAGCAGAATCAGAACTATAAATACACCAAACAAACTGATGGTTGCTGGAAGGGAAAGTGGTGGGGGGGAATGGGCAAAATGGGTGAAGGGGAGGGGGAGATACAGGTCTCCAGTTATGGAATCGGTAAATGGGAATAAAAAGCAGAGCATAAGGAATACAGTCAATGATATTGTAATAATGATATAATGGGACAGATAGTAGCTAGACTTGTGGTAAACATAATATAATATATAAACTTGTCGATTTACTAATTTGTATACCTGAAACTAATGTAACACTGTGTGTCAACTGTACTCAAACTAAAAAAAAAAGAAAAGAAAAGAAACTGATAAGCACCTGGCTGGCTCAGTCCACTGAGCAACTCTTGATCTTGGGGTCGTGAATTCAAGCCCCATGTTGGAGTTAGAGCTTACTTTAAAAAAATTTAGGGGCACCTGAGTGGCTCAGTCATTTAAATGGCTGCCTTCAGCTCTGGTCATGATCTCTGGGTCCTGGGATCAAGCCCCACATCTCATCAAGCTCCCTACTCAGCAGGGGGTCTGCTGCTTCTACTTCTCTCTCCCCCTGGGCTCCTCTCACCACTCATTCTCTCTCTCTCTCCCTCTCTCTCTCTCTCTCTCTCCCTCTCTCAACTAAAAAGAAAAAAATTTTAATAGAAACTAAAAAATTTTAAACTATAACTACTAGAAGAAATTATGATTGAATACCTTAATAACCTGGAAATGAAAAAGCCTTTCCCATGACTTAAAATCTAGAATCCAGGGATGCCTGGGTGGTGCAGTGGTTGAGCATCTGCCTTCAGCTCAGGGTGTGATCCCAGATTCCCAGGATCGAGTCCCATATTGGGCTCCCTTTGTAGAGCCTACTTCTCCCTCTGCCTCTGTCTCTGCCTCTCTGTCATGAATAAATAAATAAATAATTTGTTTAAAAACCTGAAATTCATAAAATAAAAGACGGATAAATTTGATTTTATAAATACAAAATAAATTTGCATGGCAAAAATATATACATATATATGTGTACATACAGATAAAGATATATAAAAAGGGCCTAGGGATCCCTGGGTGGCGCAGCGGTTTGGCGCCTGCCTTTGGCCCAGGGCACGATCCTGGAGACCCGGGATCGAATCCCACATCAGGCTCCCAGTGCATGGAGCCTGCTTCTCCCTCCGCCTGTGTCTCTGCTTCTCTCTCTCTCTGTGACTATCATAAATTAAAAAAAAAAAAAAAAAAAAAAGGCCTAAAACAAATTTAAAAAAATGATCATATCCAAGAAAAAAAATAGGAAAATAGCAATTCACACATATAGAAATGCTAATGACCCTTAAACAAATTAAAATCTGCTCTACCTACTTCATAAGAGAAATGCAAGTTACGCTACACTGAGATCCATTTTTTAACCTATCAGATTGGCAAAACTCCAAGTTTGACAGCATACTCTATCAAGGCTCTAGCAAAACAAGTACTCTCAAACAATTGTAGTTGGGATGCAAAATGACGTGATCTCTATTGAGAAGGATGTTGGTATTATCAAAAAAAATTACAAATGTGTTTACTCTTTACCCCCTCAACTCCACTTCTAGCAATCTTCCCTGAAGATACACTTCAAGAAACACAAAACAGCAAATACACAAACAGCATATACATTATTTGTCAGACCAAACAACTGAAAACAACCCAAATGTCCTTTAAAAATGACAGGCTAACTGAACTATATTACATCCACAAAATTAATAGATACCATCCAACCATAGAAAAGAATGAGAAAAATCCCTCTCTACTACCATGGTGTGAATCTAACACTACGCAGCACCTTGACACAATTGTAAATTGAGACCTACCATAAAATCATAAAATATCCTTTTGGCTTTTATTTTGTGGTAATGCATTATCCACATCTAATTATAAATAAAAGAGTTGGTACCATATAAAATTTGGTGGCTGCTTCTCTGAGCTATGCATCATATTATATCAACAGAATTTACACAGTTTTTATATAGTATCTACACCAGTCTTGAAAATTTTTTAAATAATTCTAGGTCTGCATATTATACTAAGAAAAAAAAAGTCTTCATAATATCTTGGGATTTTATTCATATATTTTGTAAAACTACACATTTCTAAAAGATAAATCAAGTGTAAAAATCTTTAATGAAAAAAATGTACTCTCATTATTACCTCCTACGTAAATTTCATTCTAAGGTACTTTAATTATTAACTTTAATTTTAATTAATTAACTTTAGTTAATCTATTTAGTTTAGTATCTATTTAGTTTAGTATCTACTACATGAAATGAAATAAAATCTATACTAAATCTTATTTCAATGACTATTAAAAGATTTAAGTCAGGTATGGCCTTTCAGAGGCCATGCTATTTTAGACAGACTAGGGGGAAAAATTGGAAATGCACATTAGGCTATCCAGGTAGAGAAACAGACTAACGTCTTCCCCCCCGCCCCAATGAAAGACCTACAAAAAAACAGTGTCATATCATGGCACCTGGGTGGCTCAGTGGTTGAGCATCTGCCTTTGGCTCAGGTTGTGATCCCGGGGTCCTCGGATGGAGTCCATCAGCCTCCCCACAGGGAGCCTGCTTCTCTGTGTGTCTCTCATAAATAAATAAATAAAATATTTTTTAAAAATAGCACCATACCAGCTATTTAGCTATTAAACTACTTTCAACATTATAGAAAAGGAATTTAAAGGTAAGAAAATTATTTTTTTATTCTTATTAGTGGATATTCATACAAAAGAATGCACTCTAGCATTTGGTAGAAATATTTCACAATCTCTTAATTTTTACTGTAGTTTTACATGATACATAACAAAACAATATATGAGTCCACCATTTATTTTAATGAGAACTTTACCCGTAGCATTAAAACTATCTCTATGTTCCTCACTGATCCTATTTCTCTGTCTCATTCAGATTAATCACTATCCTGAATGTTATCATTTCCTTGCTTTAAAAAAATAGTTTTACCCACATGTATACAAATCCCTAAACTATGTATTCTTTAGTTTTGTCTTTTTAAAAACATTATTTTAAAATGGTATCATACTGTATGTAGTCTTCTATGACTTTATTTCTTCACTCACCATCATGTTTCCAAGATCTACTCTTACTATGTGAAGCTGTATTACATTCATTCTTCTTCTGTCACTATGACAATTTCTTAATCCATTCTCCTGTCAAATAACAAGTGGCTTATTTTAGGTTTTTGCTATTACAAAAAAATGTTCCATAAATACTTTTGTATTTATGCTATGCTATAATGTATGATAGTATACTTGTGCAAGAATTTATCTAGATTAAATAGGTGAGATGTAGGATATGCATATGTTCAATTTTGAATCTAGAAGTTTTTTCTAAGGTAGCCCAGGTGGCTCAGCGGTTTAGCACTGCCTTCAGCCCAGGGTGCGACCCTGGAGACGTGAGATTGAGTCCCACATCAGGCTCCCTGCAGGGAGCCTGCTTCTCCCTCTGCCTGTGTCTCTGCCTCTCTCTCTCTCTCTCTCTCTCTCATGAATAAATAAAATCTTTTAAAATAAATAAATAAATAAATATATAAGTTCTTATTCCTTCATAGACTTACCAACATTTTGGGCTGCAAGACTCAATTAATACCAAACTATTAGGTGCAAAATAAAATCTCATTGTAATAAATAACATATTGCTATGATATACATAATATATCAAATTAACATAATCTAATGAGTTTTAGCATCTTTTCCATAGGTTTGTTTGCCATTCATATCTCCTCTAAAATGTTCCCATCGGGCAGCCCAGGTGGCTCAGCAGTTTAGCACCACCTTCGCCCCAGGGGTAATCCTGGAGACCCGGGATCAAATATTATGTCAGGCTCCCTGCATGGAGCCTACTTCTCCCTCGGCCTGTGTCCCTGTCTCTGTCTCTCTCTAATAAATAAATAAAATCTTTTTTAAAATTAATTAATTAATTAAAATAAAATGTTCACCATCTATTTTTTAAAAGTTTATCTTTTCTTATTAAATTATAAAAAGTATTTTCATACTCTGGATACTAATACCATGCCAATATTTTGTCTTGTCAATATCTTCTCCCAGGATATGGTTTGTCTTTTTATGTTCTTAATCTTTTATTTTATATATAGTGCACATTTTTTAGTTATGTTTAAAAAATAATTCTTCCCTATATAAAAGTCATAAAGACACTATTTCACACTTTATTTTGAAATTTTGAAGTTATAACTTTCACATTTGTCTTTTATGCACCTGTAATTGATTTCTAGACACTATATGATACAGAGACCTCATTTCATTTTTTGTATGGTTGATCAGTTGTTTCAGCACCATTAATTAGATAGATGACTTTTTCCTAATGATTTGCATTGCCATATTAGTTCTATATTGACCTTTCACACGAACTTCAGTCTGTTTCTGGAGTCTGTAATCCAGTGTATTAGTCAATCTGTCTATCTCTGTACACACTATCTTAATATAGACTTTTCTATACATCCAAGAAAATATTTTCACAGATATAACAGAAATTCCTTAGTATCCTCTAATATTCAGTTCATAAACCATCACCCCCAACTTGTTCTCAAAGTGCCTTATGACTGTTTTCTTTTAAAACAGGATCCAACCCAGGACCTCACATTCCATCTAGCTGTCAGCCAGTAAGGCTTTCTTTTAAACACCACATTTTCATGACACCAACTGGTTGAAGTCATTAGGACAGTTGTCCTACACAATGTCTCACCTTCTAGGTTCATCTGATTGCTCCCTTTTTGGTATTATTTAATTACCTATCCCTGAATTTCCCTTAAAAAATCAACTGGAAGTTAAATCTAAAGATTTGTCTGGATTAAAATTAAACATGTCTGGCATATATATATATATATATATATATATATATATATATATATATGAGGCCCTGTAGTTCATACTGCATCACAACTGGAGATACATAATACCTGATTCCCACCAATGACCATGGCATTAAGGTGCCACCCTTCCACTGCATAATGCTCCTCCCCTTTCTTCAAAGGAGAATTTTTATTATTATTTACCACCATTTAAATCTCCAGCTGAATTTCAAATTTCATTTAATAATTTTATTACCAATTAATACTCGTTATCTGAAACAATAATTTCATTAAGGATTGTGAAATGGTAATTTTCTGAATACAGCTATTTTTCTAAGTTTATGCCATTATTTTGTAAAGATGGAGCTTTCCCTTTTAATTTGTTTACCCTAAATTATATTTGGAAAGATAATACAAATGCTTAAAATCTTTCCCTTCAAATAACAATTTTCAAAAAAATTCTTTGGTTTAGTAATATAATTTGTCCCTTTTAGTAGTTTTATTTGTAAAATATAACTACTATTTAGTAATTATATTTGTCCTTTTTTAGTATTTTTACCTAGACATTTTTAGTAGTTTTAGTTTTATATAAAAAGTGTCATTCCAGGATTCTTTACTCACCTAGAATATCCTTGGGGAATAAAAGAAAAATTAAGACATTCTCAAATAAAAGCAAGCAGAAGAAGTTGTCACCAGCAGACCAACTCAATAAGAATGGCTTAAAAAAAATTTTTTTTTCAAACAAAAAGGAAATTATAGAAGAAGAAAACTTTGAACATCAAGAATTAAGAAAAAATGACAAAAGAGCAAAAATATGGGTAAACATAATAGACCATCCTTCTCCTCTTGAGTTTTCTAAAGTATGTTACAATGGGTAAAGCAAAAATTTTAACACCTTTTGATGTAGTTATCCGTGTAGACAGAGGAAAATACTAAACAATAACTTTGAATTAACTGTTTTAAATATGCTGAACAGCTAAAGAAACTGGACAGAAGCCTAAAAGAAAGCAAGAGAATGATGTATGATTAAGTAGTGAATATCAATAAATGGTTACAAATTACAAAAAGGAACCAAGTAAGAATTCTGGACTTGAGGGATCCCTGGTTGGCGCAGCAGTTTAGCGCCTGCCTTTGGCCCAGGGCATGATCCTGGAGACAGGGGATCGAGTCCCATGTCAGGCTCTCAGTGCATGGAGCCTGCTTCTCCCTCTGCCTGTGTCTCTGCCTCTCTCTCTCTTTCTCTGTGTGACTATCATAAATAAATAAATAAATAAATAAATAAATAAATAAATAAATAAAATTTAAAGAAAAGAATTCTGGACTTGAGAAGTACAATAATTAAATATTACATATAATATTGTACTGAAAATACAATAGCTTCTCTAGTGTTGAACATAAGAGATTCAACAGCAAATCTGAGCGGGCACAAGGAAGAATCAGTGAGCTTGTAGATGAGGCAATTTAAATTATACAGTCTGTGTAGTAGAAAATTCTTAAAAATGAAGACAAGTAAACAGAGCCTAAAGGACCTGTAAGGTACCATCAAATGTACCAATATACATAAAATGGGAGTGTCATAACAAGAGGAGAGAAGAAAAGACAATCTTACGAAACAATGGCTAAAATCTGCACAAATGTGATGAAAGACATGAATCTACATATCCAAGAATTCTAATAAACTCCAAATAAAATAAACTCAAAGAAATCCACACAAACATACAATATCATCTACTATCAAATGGGAAAAACAAAGAAAGTATCTTGAAAGCATCAAGGCAGAAGCAACTTGTCATATATAAGGGAGCCTCAATAAGATCAGCCAATTCCTTTATCAAAAATCTTGGGAGCCAGGAAGTAGTGGGATGACTCATTTAATACTAAAAGAAAAAAAAAAAGAAAAAGAAAAAAAAATACTAAAAGAAAGAATAAAAAAGCTGTTAACCAAAATTCTCTATCTGGCAAAACTCTCCTTCAAAAATAAAGAAGAAATTAAGACATTCTCTAATAAACAAGAACTGAGAAAGTCCATTACTAGTAGCCTGCCCTGGAAATGTTAAAAGGGAGTTTCTCAGGTTCAAATTAAAGAACTCTAAATAGTAACTAAAAACCATATGAAGAAACAAGGAACATGGCAAAAATAGCTGGACAGGTAAATATAAAAACCAGTATTACTATATTTTTGTTTTGTAATTCTTTTTGTTTTCTATATAATTTAAAAGACAGATTAATAAAACAATAATTATAAATCTATGTTAATAGGCACAAAATATATAAAGATGTAATCTGTGACAATGCAAACATGAAGGGGATGGAGCTGCATAAGAGCAGAGTTTTGTATACTAGTGAAAATAATGATATTTTCATTAGTTTGATATTAATTCAAACTTGATTGTTACAAATTTGAATCCCCATGGTAATCACATGGTAATCCCCATGGTAAAATGTCCGAAGTAAATCCCTCCTTATCAGTGATTATTTTAAATGTAAATGGATTAAACTCTCCAATTAATAGAGAGTGACAGAGTAGATTCTAAAAACATGATCCAATTCTATGCTACTCTTGAAACTCACTTTAAACCAAATTCAACACAAATAGGTTGAAAATGAATAGAATAGAATAGAATAAAATAGATATTCCATTCAAATAGTACCAAAAGTGAGCATCATGAAGTGGCTATACTAATATCAGATAAAATATATTTTTTAAAGATTTTATTTACTTATTAATGAGAGACACAGAAAAAGAGGCAGAGACACAGGCAGAGGGAGAAGCAGGCTCCACATAGGGAGCTGGTGGCGGGACTCGATCCCAGGTCTCCAGGATCAAGCCCTGGGCTGAAGGTGGCGCTAAACAGCTGAGCCACCCAGGTGTCCCTAAAATAGAGTTTAAGACAAAAATAATTACAAAAGACAAAGACATTATATATTGATAAAAAGGATCAATCCATAAAGAAGATATAACAATTATAAACACATACACACCTAAAAGCAGAGTCCCAAAACATTTAAAACAATAACTAAAGGAATAAATGGGTTCTACTATGATAATAGTTGGAAACCAATACCCAACTTCAATAATGGATATAATACCTAGACAGAAGATCAGAACAAAGGTAGAGAGCTTGAACAACACTATAAACCAAAACTAAAAAAACATACATACATACATATTCTACTCCTCCCAAGAGTAGAATACACATTTTTCTCAAATGCACTTAGAATATTCTCCAGGATAGACCATATGTTAGGCCATTAAAAAAGACTCAATAAATTTAAAAAGATTGAAATCATACAAAATATCTTCTCCAACCATAATAGAATGAAACTAGAAATCAACAACAGAAGGAAAACTGAAAAATCTGCAAATACATGGAAAGTAAACAACATGTACTTAAACAACCAATGAGTTAAAGAAGAACTCATTAGGGAAATTAGAAAATACTTTAAGATGAACAAAAACAAAAACTCAACATATCAAAACTTATAGATGCAGCAAAAGCAGTGCCCAGAGGGATAATTATACCTATAAATACCTACCTTTTAAAAAGAAGAAAGATCTCAAAAAGGAAAATCTAACTTTACAACTTAAGGAACAAGAAAAAAGAAGAACAAACTAAAGCAAACTAAACTCCAAGCCAGCATAAGGAAGGAAATACAAAGATTAGAGCAGAAATAAATGAAAGAGACAAGAGAAAAAAACAATAGAAAGAATCAATGAAACCAAAAGTTGGCTTTTCTAAAAAACCAATGAAACTGACAAACCATTAGGTAAACTAAGAAAAAAAAAAAAGGAGAAGACACAAATAACCAAAATCAGAAATGAAAGTGTGTGTATACTTACTACAAAATTATAAAAATTAAAAGGATCATAAGAGAATTCTATGAGAAACTGTGTATCAACAAATTAAGTAATCCAGAGAAATGGACAAATTTCTATAAACACACAAACTACCAAAGCTGTCTCAAGAAAAAATAGAAAATCTGAACAGATCTATAATGAGTAAACAGATTGAATCAATGACTCTTAACTATAAGAAACAAACTGAAGGTTACTGAAGGAGAAGTGGGAGTGGGGATAGGGTAATTTGGTGATGGGCAATAAGAAGAGCACTTAATGTAATGAGCACTGGGTGTTATACAAAACTGATGAATCACTAAACTCTACCCCTGATACTAGTAATACATTATATGTTAACTAAATTGAATTTGAATTTTAAAAAACTTTTCAAAAATTTCCAAACAAGAAAAGCCCTAGATCAGATGGCTTCTCTGATGAATTCTACCAAACATTTAAAGAAGAATTAACACCAATACTATTCAAAAATCTTTCCAAAAAAGAGAGAAAGTAGTACTTCCTAACACATTGTTCAAGGCCAGCATTACTAAAGCCAAAGATATCACAAGAAAACTACAGGACAATATCTCTTATGAATACTGATGCAAAAATCCTCAATAAAAACTAGCAAACTAGGGATCCCTGGGTGGCTCAGTGGTTTGGTGCCTGCCTTCCACCCGGGGCGTGATCCTGGAGTCCCGGGATCTAGTCCCACGTTGGGCTCCCAGCATGGAGCCTTCTTCTCCCTCTGCCTGTGTCTCTGCCTCTCTCTCTCTGTGTGTCTCTCATGAATAAATAAATAGAATCTTTATAAAAAAAAAACTAGCAAACTAAATCCAGTAGCACATTAAAGGATTATATACCATAACTAACTAGAATTTATTCCAGGGATGCAATGATGGTTCCACATAAGAAAATCAAGCAATATACATCATATTAATAGAACAAAGGAAGAAAAATGTACTTGATCATCTCACTCAACAAAAAGCATATGACAAATTCAACACACTTTCAAGACAAAAATGCTCAGAAAATTAGGAATAGAGGAGAACTTACTTAACACAATAAAAAACATTTATTAAAAATCCCATTCATCATACTGAATGGTGATAGACTGAAAGTTCTCCCCCTAAGATTAGGAACAAAAGGATGCATATTTTCACCACTGCTATTTCACATTGTACTGGAATTCTAGCCAGAGCAATCAGATTAAAGATATCTAAATAGGGGGGATAAATAAACAAAATAATCCCTTCTGGCAAATTGTATGGTCTTGTATATAGAAAATCCTGAAGAACCCACAAAAACAAGCTAATGAACTAATTCAACAAAACTGCAGACTATAAGAACACTCAAAAAAACAGTTGTATTTCCATACTAGCAATAAACAATCCAAACAGGAAATTAAACAACAAACCATTTATAATAGCAGCAAAAAGAATAAATACATAGGAATAAATGTAACTAGGCAGGTACAAGACTTGTACAGTTAAAACTACAAAAAAATCACTGAAAGATAGTAGAGGATACCTAACAAATGAAAAAGGCATGGGTTGGAATATTTAATATGGTTAAAAGATGGCAATGCTTGGAATCCCTGGGTGGCTCAGCGATTAAATGCCTGCCTTCGGCCCAGGGCATGATCCTGGAGACCCAGAATCAAGTCCCACATCAGGCTCTCTGCATGGAGCCTGCTTCTCTCTCTCTGCCTGTGTCTCTACCTCTCTCTCTTTCTCTGTGTCTCTCATGAATAAATAAATAAAATCTTTAAAAAAAAAAAAAAAAAGATGTCAATGCTCTCCCAAGATGATCTACAGATTCAAAGCAATTCCTATGAAAGCTCAACAACCAATTTTGTAGAAGTGGAAAAGCTTATCCTAAAATTCATATGGAATTGCAAGGACCTCAAATAGGCTCAACAAGCTTGAAAAAGAAAAACAAAGCTGGACAACTCAGGTTTCCTGATTTCAAAACTTACTACAAAGTTACAGTAACCAAAACAGTGTAGTACCAGAATACAGATAGACATACATGAATGGAATTGAACTGATGTGTCTATATATAAGCCAATCTATCTGTGGTCAACTGATTATCAACATGGATGATTGGACCACTCAGTAGGAAAAAATACTCTCTTTAAAAAATGATGCTAGGAACATTGGATAGGACAAGCAAAAGAATGAGCTAGACACTAACCTCACACTATATACAAAAATTACTCAAAGACCTAAAACTATGAACCTCTTAGAAGAAGATGAAGGGGTGAATCTTCATGGCCTTTGATTAGCAATGGATTCTTACACTTGACGCCAAAAGCACAATTTAAAAAATAAAGTGAACTTTATCAAAATTAAAAATATTTGTACATTAAAGAATACTGTCAACAGAGGAAAAAGGCAACCCACAGAATGGGAAAAAAATATATGCAGATCATATATCTGATAAGGGTTTAATATCCAAAATATTTAAAAATGGGCACAAGACTTGGATAGACATTTCTCCAAAAAAGATATACAAATGGCCAAAAGCGGGATCCCTGGGTGGTGCAGCGGTTTGGCGCCTGCCTTTGGCCCAGGGCGCGATCCTGGAGACCCGGGATCGAATCCCATGTCGGGCTCCCGGTGCATGGAGCCTGCTTCTCCCTCTGCCTTGTCTCTGCCTCTCTCTCTCTCTTTCTCTGTGTGACTATCATAAATAAATTAAAAAAATTAAAAAAAAAAAAATGGCCAAAAGCAAATGTAAAGATGCTCAACACCACTAGTGATTACAGAAATGCAAATCAAAATGACAGTACATTAGGATGGCTAAAACAAAAAAAAAATCAGAAAATAAGTATTAACAAAGATTTGGAGAAAGGGAAACACTCATATATTGCTGGTAAGAATGCCAAATGGTACACCCACTGTAGAAAACAGTATGGTAGCTCCTCAAAAATTTAAACATAGGGATCCCTGGGTGGCGCAGCGGTTTGGCGCCTGCCTTTGGACCAGGGCACGATCCTGGAGACCCGGGATCGAATCCCACATCGGGCTCCCGGTGCATGGAGCCCGCTTCTCCCTCTGCCTGTGTCTCTGCTCTCTCTCTCTCTCTCTCTCTCTCTCTCTCTGTGACTATCATAAATAAATAAAAATTTAAAAAAAAAATTTAAACATAACACTACCATAACAACCTGCAATTTCACTCCTAGATATATATCCAGATAAACTAAAAACAGACCTTCAAACAAATCTTGTAATGAACATCCACAGGAGCATTATGATAGCAAAAAAGGAGGAAACAACCCAAGTTATCATCAAAGGTGAACAGATAATAGAAAGATAAGAGGCGCCTGGGTGGCTTAGTCAGTTAAGTGTCCAACTCCTGATTTCAGCTCGGGTCTAGATCTCAGTGATCTCAGGATCCAGGATCAAGCCCCAGCCACTCAGCAAGGAGTCTTCTTGTCTCCCTCCCCCTTGACTCCTCCCCCATTCACTCTCTGTCTCTCTCTAAAATAAATAGATATATCTTTTTGAGAATGAAGTGCTAATACATGAACCTTGCAAATAAACTGTGCTAAGTAAAAGAAGTCAGACACAAAAGGCCACATGTTGTATGGTTTCATTTATATGAAATATCCAGGATAGGCAAATCTATAGAGACAGCAAATTCATGGTTGCAGAGTTTGTAGGGAGAGGAGAATCAGGAGTGACTGTTTAATGGGTATGCAGTTTCCTTTTGGGGTGATGAAAATGTTCTGGAACTAAAGTGATGATTGTTGTACATTGTGAATGTACTAAATGTAACTGAATTAGACACTAAAATGGTTTAAATGCTGACTTTTATGTTTTTGTATTTTGCTGTAATAAAATATATAAAGAAAAAAGTTCAATGACCATGTTCAAGTGGTAAGTACTGACTAGCAACACTAGCTTTGCAGATGAAAATATTTCTAGAAGTAAGAAAATTGATAATCCATATACAAAAGATTTCAAAAGTAGTACAAAGTACTAAACTTACTGCCAAGACTGAGAGAGAGGGCAAAGTATAAGCTAATCTAGACCTTCTCTTTCAAGGCAATGATGATTTTTTAAAAGAATATTTTACACTAGTAAGAGATAGCAAATACACGGAATTTATTACTCCCAAGGAAGTGCAAACTATGAAAATAACTTGAAAATTACTTATTTTTTTTTATTTTTTTTTTTATTTATGATAGTCACACACAGAGAGAGAGAGAGAGGCAGAGACATAGGCAGAGGGAGAAGCAGGCTCCATGCACCGGGAGCCCGACGTGGGATTCGATCCCGGGTCTCCAGGATCGCGCCCTGGGCCAAAGGCAGGCGCTAAACCGCTGCGCCACCCAGGGATCCCGAAAATTACTTAAAGTAAAATATGATAGTCATAATGACTTAAGGAAATTTGCAGTGTTTTAAACCTGACTTTTTGAGAATGATATGAAGAAGAGAAAGCCTTCTTTCCTACAACATATCCCTTGGTTCTACTAGTGGAAACTAAATACTGGGCAAGAAAAACAGTGGACAAACTCTACATAGCAGTTTTTATATTCTTAACTCACTATACTTTTAGAAGTTCAATCTGAGTCTGCACAACCTACTTTATCCCAAGCCTGTCTACAAAACATTTCATTGACAGATGTGTCTGGTGGTAGGTTTCCATTTTTAACAAAAGTTAGTTTTTTGTCTTGAGGATTGAGTTTGTTTGAAAATCGTTCTGTATTTTTTTTCTAATTATGTTGGTGCATCCACTAAAATTCTGTTTTCATAACAACTACTATTCACGGATGTCTATTTTTATTTTATATGAAAGGAAAACTGTAATTTAGAAACACAATGGCACATTTTTAAAATATTCATTTATAAATGAGCTAGCTTTGGACCAATGAGCTAGCTTTAGGGAAAAATGTTTACATTTTTGTTTCTTTTTAAAATTATACTAAAATTATTCAAAACCATTTATTTACTGTTAGATTCAGAGAGCTTGCATCTGGTGGTGATACAGGTATCATGCCAATGATTAAGTTCTTAGATTAGCAGTGCTAATAATACTTTGTACACAGATGTTATAAAAAAATAACCTCTTCTTATTCTAGTTATGCATATTTTTATGTAACACACAAAATTGGGGTTTTTTTCAAGTAAACAAATGACATCTATATTTTAAACCCAAATAAGTTTCTGGCTCATCTCCTACAAGTTGAAATCTACCCTCTGTAGTTACATATTTCCTTTTTACATCAATTACTACATTCATTGTAAAGAAGCTTTGTGCCAAAGTTATGTCTATCCCAGGGAGGAAAAGGTCACAGGTTCTATATATAAAATAAGCAGTTCTAATGAAATATTAGCATATATCAATTCATTCATTTTTAAATACAAGAGATGCTGTATATCTACTGTTTTTCCAGCACCAAACAAGGCACTAGTGATACCGCAGAGAATAAATACAGATCCTGTTCGCAAGGAGTGTACCCTGTTGTCAGAGTGTTGACTATACAACTATTCAAGTAACTAAATAATTTTTTAAAGGTCATGGCATCCCTCTTTTCAAGTAATTTTTTTTTAAATTTCAAACATTTTAAATTTTGCTTTGTAAAGCCATTATCAAGACATGAAACATTCGGCTTAAATTGAGCTACCAGAATTCTTTTAATATTAAAGTTTAATGTTTGATAAGTGCGGCCAAGACTTTGGATTAAGTATGATAAACATCAATAATATTTATGTGAACCTAAGAAGTGCTCAGCAAAACTATATTAGTTAGGGCCTTTCACGTTGCAGGAGATACAGATGCACCAAGGTGATACAGATTTACTGGAGCACATATGGGGAAGAAATTAATCTGAGGAAACTGACTCAGCTGCTATACAACAGACAACAGAGAAATATAAAGATAGCTCCTTGTTGGTGAGGAAGCTACAACAGTCTTAAAGCCCAAATAGTGGCTCTAGTAACCAACTAGTGGCTCTGATGACGTGCTCATCTAATGATCGCCTCTGTCTCAACTATGTATTACCTGTCTCCTAGTAACTCCCATTTGAAGTCAGCATTCAGTCTTCTCTTTCTTGCATGTCACAATAAGACCATTAGCAAATCCTGACTGCTTCAGATTCAAAATACAGCCTGAATCCAACCACTTCTTATGAGTTCCACAGCTAATAGCATTTCAAACAAACAAAACAAAACAAAACAAAACAAAACAAAAAAAATAGCATTTCAAGCCACCATCATCTCTCTCTTGGACTGCAATCCACTCCTAACTTACCATCTTGTTTCTGCTCTCTCTCCCTCGGTCCGTTCGCACAGCAGCCCAAGCTGTTGTTAAAATGCACCTCATACCCTATCACTTTTCTGTTCAAAACCCTCCAGTGGCTTCCCAGCACACTGATTTCTAAGGCTTTATATAATTTGAGTCCTGGATACTTCCCAATCTCAGTAACTATCAGCCTCATTACCTCTCACTGTTCCAACACTGGCCTTCTTCTTGTTCCTTAAAACACAACAAGCATACTCCTGTCTCCAAGCTTTTCCAAATGCTATTTTCTCCACTGATAAATTCTGTCTCACCATGTATTCTAGATCTCTCTCTCTCTCTCTCTCTCTTTTTTTTTAAGATTTTATTTATTTATTCATGAGAGACAGAGAGAGGCAGAGGGAGAAGCAGGCTCCATGCAGGGAGCCCGACATGGGACTCGATCCTTCGTCTCCAGGATCATGCCCTGGGCGGGTCAGCGCTAAACCACTGAGCCCCCCGGGCTGCCCTCTAGATCTCTCTCAATTCAACTACCTCCTCCTAAGAGAAGCCTTCCCTGACCACCCAATCTGAAGAAACAAAACAAAAAAATTCGGTTCCCATATCTAATTTATTTTTCTGTGTGGACTTAGCACTACCTAAAATAATATTATTTAATTATTCTTTATTTAATGCCAGTCTCTCCAACTAAGCTCATGAAGGCAAACTTTTGTTTCACTACTACATCTTCAGCAGCTTAGAACAGTGCCTGGCACATAGCAGATATTTAGTATTTGTTTAGTAACTATTTTTTGTGACTCAATGTCCCTCTGTCTGCCTTTCTCTCTACTACCTCTGCTTCTGTGGGTCTAGAATTCAAAACATGTAAGAAACACTCCCCTTTCCTGAGTTAATTAGCATTCAACAGTGAGTGTCTAATTAGATCAGGTCACCCAGTAGGCAGCCAGATGGATACCTTGGCTATAGCACCAAGTCCCCAGTTTCTTATGGCTAGAGCATCAAGTCATGTGGCATGAAACATGAATCATGTGGCCATTTTCCTCGTGTTTTGGGAAAAATATAATAGGTACTTAGTTTATTGGACTCCCCTCTAATACAAAAATAACAAAGTAGATCTTTCTCTTTGGTTATTTTCCTTCACTCCTTCTCTTTCCATTATGGGCTACAAATTTTCATGCTGCCTATCTAAGGTAACAAATAGGGCCAAACTTCAAAGGGCATTCCTTTCTTATCCCCACCAAAATGCTTATTCCATCTCCTCCTCTGAGCAAACCCCTAATCCCACCCTATTTTCCTTCAGTTTTTATGGGGAAATTTTTCTAATTATAAATTTGTGAGCCATAGTGTGTCATAGGTAATTTATTAAATTTTTCTGAAAGTTTTTTTTCATTTCAATAAGGAATCTTACAGAAAGCTGTGCTTTAACCCAGCAGCAAGAATCTTTAATATGTCATTTTGGGCAGTAGGACGATGATTATGGAGATAATGGCCTTACTAAAATCCCTCAAATGACTTTACTTGCATGACTATTGCTAGCCTATTTATGAAATTATCCTGTTGTGTGCAATTCTCAGTCATTCACATATTCATTCAGTAAACATTATTGAGTGTCTCTTTTGTTAAGGTAGTACCACACAGTGCTCTTGGGTCACAAGAGTGGGACTTCAGTATAGAGTTATCCTTCTTAATATTTTATTATTAAATATTTCTGAGAATAAATACACTGCTGAAGCATTTTTACCAGCAACAATCAGTGTGGATCACTTAGACTTCTTTACTATGGATTACTTGTTTGTAGGTAGTACAGATGTATTATGAAAGTATTAAATGTATGGGAGAAATTTTCTGATATATAAATCCCTATGATATGGTGTCACTGCCAGTTTAGTCAAGAAAACTGCATATTCTTCTGCACTGTACTCAAGTTGCTCAACAATCTGTTTTCCTTTTTTTTTTTAGGCCATAGCTAGACCAAGCAATATTTACTAAAAGATAAGTACCATGCTTAGATATATACTGTTTACACAGATTTACTCACAACAAGTACAAACACTTTACTTAGGCTTCCACAAACTTTCATTACATCCATGTATTTTGTTAATATGGTCAGGATGATGTTTTATTTCATAAATGGGTCAGCCATTTCTATTTTTGATAAAAAGTAATATCTATTCCTTATAAAGATTATTTTTAAAATGTTCATTTTCACCAGCTTTAAAATCATCTCTTTAGCCAGTTTTAACGTGCCCTGCAATATAGCCACAATACATTGCATTACCATCTGCACTAAATGCTATCCTCCCACTCTGCCTTGTTATTCTTACACCTAATCCTCTTTGTAACCCTTACACCTCCCACACTATCTACCCTAACTTCATAATTGCCACAAAGGAAATGATCATTTCATCTCACACACAATCATTTTCAGCAAATTTTCTCATCCTGGCGATGTGGCCTTTAATTGCAGCCATCTGACTGTATAAGACCTTTCTTCTCATGCCATCAGTGGGATGACATTGATAAACTCTGTACCTCTACTCCTCTAAATAGATGATTGCTATATTTTGCTTTGACTCTTAGACATATTGAATATATATATATGTAACATTCTAATAGCCTCATGTTCACAGGCTTTTTTATATCTCCACATTTTTATGTTCTCCTGCAATGCCATTTTAAGATCAAATATCTAAGCCACTTAACTTAATTGGAAAACATTATGCTAATTAAGCCAACGGTGTTGGTTCAAGTGCCATAATAACCAATTAGCTGGAAAAAAAAAAGCAAATATAAAAAAGACTATATCTCAATGGTGGGTAAAGAGCTCACCATTTCATCAATATCAGAGGAGGTGACCAACATGTAGAGATTACCAAGTGGTATAGCACCATATCTGAAAAGCAATTTGTATCCTATGCTCACTAGGTCAGCAGTATCAACTCCACATGCTCTGGACAACATATTATATGCAGATAATTGCTATAGAATTTTACCTATAAAAGCATAATTAATTTGTGCAAAATTCTTATCCATAGAGATATATTTAAGGTAATGGGACAGATCTAATTCCATAGAATCAGCCAGGTGGAAAGACTATTGAACTCAGAGTTAGTTATGAGACCTAAGCTGGTTCTTGACTTTTTTCAATTCCAAATGATAATAATTTAAACCAGATTAGACGAGAGGGTGAAAAAGACAAGAAAGGTGAAAATTTTTCTAAAATTCTCTGTTGATGGAATAGATAATAAATCTATTATGTCTAAATAATGAAGAGAAAGAATACTGGAAAGCCCTCACAGTTGCAAAATGAACTGACAGAAAATGAGCAGTACTCCAAGGAAGTTAGCAGTCAGTGTTAATAAAGGGAACCCCAAAGGGATATATTCCTTCATATCTACAGAGCATTTCCTGATTCAGATACGCAAGACTGAGGTGACAGAAATGATCATAACAGTGTCTCTCAAGATGGGTCAATGGCTCAGGAAGTCTGAACAGGCATTTTCTATGAGATTTTTAAAAATATTATATCTTCATTTCTATGTTTGTTTTTTAAGTTATTATCAGCATTTTATTTATCATCTGAATCCTTGCCTTCCAATTATACTACAGTGTCATTTCGGTCCCCATGTTTGGTTTTCTTTTTACATTTGCCCCATACAATCACCTAACATGAAAACATTAAACTTATAATGCACTCTCTAACAAGGAGCATTTCAAATCTGAACATGAATCAAGTTTTCAAATACATTTACCTTACACTATCATTCTTCTCCTGTTCCACCCAATATATTCACTGCCTCAAATCTACTTTAAGGATTTCTAGTTTTTGTCATATTACTGGTACCTACCATGAAATGACTTCAATGTCTGCCAAAGGTGCTACCATCTGATAATTCTAGGGCTACCAAGTTTCAAGTTGTTGGAGAAGTATCATGTTCCCATTCTGTGCTATGATTTAACACCTGAGCCTAAGTAGTGTCACTTGTGCCCATTTATTCAGTGAGTCTCTCATGGAAGCTCCTTCAGCTACCATCTGCAGCCTTTCTCTCTCCAGA
Source organism: Vulpes lagopus (assembly GCF_018345385.1). NCBI lineage: Eukaryota > Metazoa > Chordata > Mammalia > Carnivora > Canidae > Vulpes > Vulpes lagopus. The sequence goes on along the minus strand of NC_054834.1, from coordinate 86,375,218 downwards.
ACTGGCTATGGGCCCAACCAATATCTGAGACAAACACTTCTGCATTACATGGTTGCTTTGTACCAAGTTGCTTTGTACCAAGTCATGGTTTCTTTCCTTTGGAAAGAAAATTTAAAGCAAAATAACTTCCAGTGATGCTCTGATCCAATTCATAAGACATGCTGGAACAGATCTCAATTCTAACTAAGGTTCCAACTGGCATATTTTGCCTCAGTCTACCCCCTACTGCCCAGAATCCCATTATAAGGTGGTGAGGACCTTCTGAAGGGAGAAATGCAACCTAAGGGAGAAAAAGAGAGGCAAAAATAACTACAAAAAAACTTTGTGTTTAGGGATCCCTGGATGGCTCAGTGGTTTGGCACCTGCCTTCGGCCCAGGGTGTGATCCTGGAGACCCGGGATCAAGTCCCACATCAGGCTCCCTGCATGGAGCCTACTTCTCCTCTGCCTGTGTCTCTGCCTCTCTCTCTCTCCTGAATAAATAAATAAAATCTTAAAAAAAAAAAAAACTTCGTGTTCAAAAGAAAGGGATAATTCCCAACACACCATGTTTCCAAACTTATCATCTATAGATCTATGATTCCTATGGTGAGTAGTAGCCTCTAAGCAAAATTTGAAAAGGCCATTTCGGTTCGCTATAAGATGCTGGCTCACAAATGGCATTCTTTGATAGTCTTGTAATGGATTATATCAGTAAGGAAAGGGAGGGATTTTCCACCACTTCACCACAAACTACCACTCAGTTCTGGGTTATGCCAGGAATGGGTAGCTGCAAGGGCAGCAGCAAGGTCCAACAGGAGACTGAGGGATCTGGGAAATAGTAGATTTCTCTTTTAAGAATACACATGAAAGATCATATAGAAAGCTTGAAGGTACCAAAGTCCTTCAAAGAAGGTGGGGTCAAAAGCCAAGAAATTTTGGTCATTATTCTTAATTGGCCCTTGGAGAAGTCAGGTTACAATGATAATAGCTACCATTTTTTTAGTGTCTACAAAACAATATATGGGACACACATACCAACAAAATTATTGTTTATCTGAAATTCAGATTTAACTGGGGATCTTCTTTTATTTGCTAAATCTGGAAACCCTAATCCTAGAAGCGTGGAATAAACATAAGGATAGACCACCCAGATCTTCCTTCTAGGAAGGACTTGCTACACAGCAATAAGGAAAATGGTCAGTGCACTGTTGTCTCCAGCTGTCAGCCCCAGCAAGGTCTGCCTCAGCTGCAGAACTACATCACAAGAAATCATATTTTCAGGGTGCCTCCATGGCTCAGTTGGTCAAGTATCTGACTCGATTTCAGCTCAGATCATGATCTCAGGGTTGTGAGAGCAAGTCCTGTATCTGGCTTGGAGCTGAGCTCAGAGTCTGCTTAAGATTCTCTCCTTCAAAAAAAAATAAAAAAAAAAAAAAGATTCTCTCCTTCTCCCTCTGTCTCTCTCCCTCAGTCTCACTCTCTCACTCTAAATAAATAAGTAAATAAATAAAATATTTAAAGGGAAGAAGATTTCCTAGAGAAAACTATAAAATACATTCCTTTAAAAAAAAGGAAAAGAAAAGAAATCATATGTTTTCTAGGGTGACCCACATCCAATGATTGAGTAAGGAAGCAATTTAAAGGCCAAGAATTTTGGCTTGACACAGGACAATTCTAGAGCTTCTAAGTTGGTCAAGGCTTTGTCAGGCCTACGTGACAGTTCAACTTCTTCCTCTATTCCATACTGCCTCTTCATCCATCCCTAATAAACATTTTGCATCACCAATTCAGTCTGAATGCCAACTTCCAGAGAACCCAATCTCCAGAATTTAGTGCTAGAGGTAGTCTCAAAAGATGCTCAATAAAATGGGGCTTTGCAACAAACATCACTGATGGGCAGGCAGATCACAACACCAGGTGGTAATCCGGTTGTTAAAACTTTCCTAGTGGTGAATTAGGGGGATGTACCAGCATGGAGGAAATAGTAACAATAAGGGTAATGAGGTTAGATTAGTATTTATAAACAGAAGAGATAATGGAAAAATAAGAGTAACAGGTAATTGAAAGCCAGAAGACCTCCTCAGTTGTATACAAAAAAAAGCTCTCATTTCCACAGAGAGAAGGCAAACAAAGCAAGGACCAAGCCCAGAATTTAACTGTCGAGTAACTGAACCAAAGCAGATCTGGGTCAGGAACTTGGTTGGGAAAACCTTTGACTAGAACAGATGGAATGTGGGCATGTTGCTCAATATTCCCCAAAGATTTTGACTCCCTAGACTCCTTCTAACCTACTGAGTCTGTAGAAGTGGCCTCCTTCCTACTAAGAGCTAATACCTCTAACCTCTATTCTCCCACCAACCTCCAACCCTTTCCACTCATCCCTGCCTATCTCCAATCCAGGTGCTAGAAGACAATTCAGAGCCCTCTGCCAGGCAAAGCAACAAGTACCTTCCTCAGTACCTAGTCCTATCCCCCTCCCATCTCCTGGACCTATAATTAGGATTAAATGGCAACATAACCCAGGCAAGGGAGTGCTGGTCCTTACAAGAAAGAAATGGAACTATAGTTAAAAGAGGCTGCAAAATCTAGTCAGTCTGTAACAACAGAAACCTGGCAAGTACTTGTGGGACTAGGTTCTGAAGTTGCTTAATTAAGAGCACCAGGGCAGGAGTACCTGGGTGGCTTAGTTGGTTAAGCATCCACCTTCAGCTCAGGTCATGATCCCAGGGTGCTGGGATCAAGCCTGTGTCAAGCTCCCTGCTGAGCCTGTTTCTCCCCCTTCTCCCTTTTCTCCCTACTCGTGCTCTCTCGCCATCTCTCTCTCTCTCTCTCCCTCTCTCTCTCTCTCTCAAATAAATAAAATCTTTTTTTTTTTTTAAAGTGCCAAGGTATAAAATCAGTAAGAGTTTATTCACTTAAGAGCACTGTCCAAGATTAAAATTCTTTCAGCTTTATTGAGATATTATTAACATATAGTATATGTAAGTCTAAGGTAAACAACATAATAATTTGATGCAGGTATATACTGTGAAATGATTACCATGATATAATTAGGGAACACCACCATGCCCTCACATAATTAACATTACTTTTTTGTGGTAATAACATTTAAGAATTTACTCCCTTCAAAATTTTCAAATGTTTAATACAGTACACTTAATTATAGTCACCATTCTGTACATTAGATCCCCAGAACGTATTCATCTTAAAGCTAGAAATGTGTACCCTTTGATCAACATTTCCTCATGTCCTCACCCTCCTGAAGATGAAGAATTTAACACTCTGGCAGGGACTCCTAGGAGGTAATGGGCACTTGTTACTATGGTGGCTCCTAGACACACAGAAAAAGTAATGGCCTTCACCGAATAAAGCTGAAATGCCAGAATGGCTGTGGCCAGTAGTGGATAGGATTAAGAGGCTCAGGGAACTAGACTGAAACATAAATATAGCTAGAAGATCCACCAGTTTATTATGTTCCACTGGAAGACCAAGAGAACACACTACTTAAATTACCAAGACCATAGACATATACTGGTAAGAGGGACACCAGTATCACCAAATAGTTTAGCCATGGCTCTTCTCTATTGACCTGGGATGACAGTAAGAGAACTTGGTTCACAAACAGCAATGGGGAAAACAGGATCCCCCAAACAGAAGCCAGGTGATCAGTTTACTGCCAAAAGCCAGGGCGTCAAATTATCATAATGACCAAAAAGGCAGGAATGGCAACCAAAGGAGTCTTGATGTGCAGAGAGTTGCAGAGTTACAGAAGTGGTTAATAGAACATGGAAATCAGATGGAGAACCAAAAGGGGTACCACTCAGCTTATACCACAAGAAAAAATTAAGGATAGATAACTGGAGGCTGAGAGTGGTTGCACACACAAAAAAATTAACAAGCCCTAACCCTGTTTTGGGATCTGAGCCAGTTTTTCAATGACTGAAGAGGTGTCCAGATCCACAAAATAAAGATCCCTGTAATGCCATGGAAAGCTATTCATGGTAATGATTTCCCTAGTCCACCAAGGGGACCCCTGGGCATTTACTTGGGAAACTATACATTGAAAAAAAGGGGGCAATAAGACATTTTGAGGACCACTGAGCACGGAGTTTGAATTGACAATATTTAGCTGCCTGAAAACATCATCATATCTTCCCTATTAGAGTAGAGACATATGAGGATAAAAGTAGTCGTGAGCAAGGCCCAACTTACAGTGGATTCACTAGGTCCACAGAGTCATCCACTGGTCATTTCCCTAGTCTCCAAATGGATAATTAGAATAAATGTACTTAGCAATTGGCCAAACCCCACATTGGTCCTTGGTGTAAGAAATAGCATAGAGAGGGAAACCAAATGGAAGACTCTGAAACTGTTCCTCACCTTCACAGTCAAGATGGCAAACCAAAAACAATATTGTACCCAAAGGCAGAGTAACTTTAAGAATGTAAAAGAGGGCAGCCCGAGTGGCTCAGTGGTTTAGCGCCACCTTCAGCCCAGGGCATGATCCTGGAGACCCGGGATCGAGTCCCACGTTAGGCTTCCTGCATGGAGCCTCCTTCTCTCTCTGCCTGTGTCTCTGCCTTTCTTTCTCTCTCTCTCTCTCTTTCTCTCTCCCTGTCTCTCATGAATAAATAGATGAAATTTTTAAAAAAGAATGTAAAAGAATGTTGGCTCCATCATATCCCATCTAATTCACCAGTCTAGCCCCTTTAAAAAATGAATGGCTTCTAGATAATGACTGTAAACTACCAAAACTCAACCCACAAACAGCTCCAATCACAGCCACTATGCCAGATGTGCTATCTTTGTTGGAGGTAATACAGCCACTGTAGATATGGTGCATATCTACACCAATCAGAAAAGAAGATAAGAAGATCAAAAAGTTTGAATTCACATGAACGACAACGCCATATATTTAGTTTTGTTCCAAGGCTACTTTAACTCATGTTTTCTATCATAATGTGGTCCAAAGAGATTGTACCATTGGGACATCCCAAAGAATATCACACTGATCCATTACATCAATGGACATTATATTGATTGGGCCAAATGAGCAAGAGGTGGCTAGGATGCTGGAGGCCTTTCTAAGAATCACACACTCCAGAGAATGGTAGATTACCCTTAAGATTTTGGAGTCTGCAATGCCAATATATTTTTAGTAGGAGTCCAGTGGTTAGAAGCAGGGCCAAAGTAAAAGACAAATTGGCATATTTCACATCTTCTTCCGTGAAGAAGAAGTCATAACACTTGGTGGGCTACTTCAAATTCTGGAGGTGGCATATTCCACCCCTTAGGAATACACTGGGTGGCAGTTCTGAGTGGGATCCAAAGCAGGTAAGGACTTGACAACAATACAAGCTGCAGTTCAAGCAGCTCTGCTGCTTGGTGTATGCATTCTAACACTCCCATGTTGGGAGTATCAATAGTAGGAAAAGATGCCAAATAGACTTTGTGGTAGTCTCAAAGTGGGAGAAATTGTAGTCCTTTAGAATACTGGAGGAAGTACTTATCAACTGTAGTAGAAAACTATGCCTTTGAAAATCAATACCTATAATGCTAGCAGGCCCTGGTAGAGATGAAATGCCTACTATAGGACACCAAGTGATCATGTGGCTAAATCTGCCCATCATGAGTTGAGTCCTCTGTCAGCAAGGCAAAGTCATAAGGTCAAGTGAGATGGTTAACAATCTATCATAAGATGGAAGTGGTGCATCTAGAATAAAGTACAAGCAAGACCAGAGGACTCAAGCAAGCTTCGTGAGTAAGTAGTCCAGAACCCCACAGTATCTACCACTCTTGTATCAGTGCCCCTCCCTCAACTCACAGATAGGGTCATTCAGAAGATACTGTCTGTAAGTTAAAGGAAGAGGGAAGAACCTGAGCTTAATCTATGGATGGAACAACTCAGTATGCAAAAATGGATGGCAGCTATACTGTAGCATCACTAAAGGATGGCTTACAAAGATCGTAAGGAGAAATCTTCCCAGTCAGAAGATTTAGGGAGTTCACTTCCTCATCTATTTTCTTTCAGGAAAAGAAGCCTGAGGTTAAAAATATACAGAATCATAAGCATTGGTCAATGGCCTTGCTGGCTGGTCAGGAACCTAAAAGTAAAAAGACTGGGAAATCAGGAGGCGTTGAGCACAGAAATATGGATGGATAAAAGAAAATGGGCACAAAGCGTAAAGATCATTGTACTACATGTTAACCATCAGAAAGTATCCATCACAGACGAGGCACAAAATAACCAAGTAAACAAAATAATTCTGTCATTTGATGCCATCAATTCTCTTATCGACTACCCCCAGTGCTGGCAGAAAAGGCACATTAACGAAGTGGCCACAATAGGAGAATTGGAGGCTATGCATAAGCCCAACAACACGCAATTCCACTTAAGGTCTGATATAGCTAGAGCTACGTACCACAGAATGTCCAGTGTCCAACAACAAAGACCAATGATGAATCCTTGTTATGTATGACATCATTCCTCTAGAAGATTAACTAGACTCTGTAGCAAGTTAACTACATGGGGCCCCTTCCATCCTTGAAAGGCCAATAGTTCGTTCTCACAGAAACAGATATCCTAGGCATAGGTTTTCCTTTCTTGCATATGCAGGGCCTCATCCACACACTGAGAGTTTATGGCATGTTCAATACACTGGCACAGAAGCCCATGTAATATCATATCAGTCCAGGAGAACCAATTTTCAGCAAAGGGGTACAGGAGTATTCCTGTGATCATAGGATCAAGGAGTAATATCATATGCTATACTATCCAGAAGCTGCTAGAGTATGGAAATGGCCTAACAAGAGCACAACTAAAAACCCAGCTCAGAGATGGGACTCTTCAAGAATGGAGTGTCACCCTCCAAGTACAATACTCACTGGACTGAATGAAGCCTTTTATACAGAATAATGTCCCCAACAGAAAGAATATGTGGTCTAAGAATTAAAAGGCAGACACAGGAGTGGCTCTACTTACCATTACTACTAATGGCCCACTGGAGGACCTTGTGTTTCCCATCATTGCAGCTTTGGACTCTGCAGAGCCAGAAGTCTTAATCCTCAAAGTGGGCACACTTTCACCAGGTGATAGAGCAGTAATCCCACTATATTATAAGCTATGGCTACTACCTGGGCACTTTGGGACCCGCATGTCCAAATGCCAGTAGGCAAGAAGAGAAATCACCATCTTGGTCATCAGAAGAAGGTAGGACTACTGTTACCTATTGGGGAAAGGAGAAAGAAGAGCGAAACACGGAATTCTCTCAGGCACCTCTTTGTACTCCCTTGACAGACTGTCACTTATAAATAAATAGCCAATTACAAAACTTCCTTGAGAAGGGAATAGGATCAGGTCTGTGATCTGGTCTGTGACCCATCAAGGTCTGCCTCATGTCACTAGATAAGCCATTGAAACCAATAGAATAGCCAGCGACAGTTAGAAAAATTTAAACTAGATAGTGGAGGAAAAAAACTGTAAGTATCAATAGCAGCACAGAAACCAACTGCAGTCACAGAGGCTGTAGCTTGTCCTACTAACCTTCTTCTTCTAAGGTTCCCTGCAGAAAGAAAGGGCCATCAGAAACCTCATAGAGCTAGGTCCCAAACATACAGGGAGAAGTGGATCTAAACAGTGCTAAAGGTGAGTTGTGGTACATGGTCCCCACAGCTGGGCTAAGGCTTTACTGGGTTGCACAGCAGTCTGACTTCTTCCTTTGCACATTCCTGCTTCTCCCCACACCCTTCCTTTCACGGGTGTTATCCCTTAATAAATATTTTATACCCAAAACTCTGTCTACTGTCAGAGAACTCAGCATGCAACAAAGCTCAGCCTAAAGTCTATTGTTTCTGCTCCCCAACTAATTTTGTGAGGCTGATAACTTTTCCTACTTAAGCTCCCTGGAGTGGATTCCATTGCCTGAAACTATGAACTCTGACCAATACCAGCGTCACTATATTATTCAAATACAAAGACAATAGTCAGACATCTTTAAATATTAAAGAACACAGCGATTGCAAAAAACATTATTCCACCTTGCCAGTCAGTCATTTAAGAGATTAATCAAACTAAAGAATTGAGGAATGAAGAAGCCATAGTTTTGTTTTTAAAGATTTAATTTATTTATTCATGAAAGATACAGAGAGAGAGAGAGAGGCAGAGACACAGGCAAAGGGAGAAGCAGGCTCCATGCAGGGAGCCCATTGTGGGACTGGATCCTGGGTCTCCAGGATCACGCCCTGGGCCGAAGGCAGGCGCTAAACCACTGAGCCACCCAGGGGTCCTAAGAAGCCATAGTTTAAAAACAAAAATAAAACACAAGATTGGTGACAGTGAATATATATATATATATATATATATATATATATATATATATATACACACACACACACATATATATATGACTAATAAAGAACAACTGCTGGAATTACAGTTAATAGACCATGGATATTATAAACATAGAAAGTGTAACGATAATCATATAACTTAAAAGTTGGAGGGTGGTAAGCCAGGAGGATGTAAAAGAGAGCTAATATTCTCACTTTTCACAGCAGAGTGTCAATCAATTCTGTCTAAAATTAAAACAGTCATTTAATAAGACATAATGCTCCAGCTTCTTAGTTTTGTCATAATCTTTTTAAATCACTATTCAGAATCTTAAAAGAAATAAATCCTGTGGTAAAGAGGCATTTATTTAAAGTTCAATATTGCTTTCCTTTAACTTTGGTCTCTTTTACCTCTATTAGATTCACATACGATAAAATTTAATATTTAAAATGGAATCTACAATATGATGCCCTTTTACAAAGCTATTTTAATCTCTTCCATCCTGCATATCTCTCTTTGCCTACAGATCTGCCTGTACATACATCTAGGGGTGTGTGTGTGTGTGTGTGTGTGTGTGTGTGTGTGTACAGTTCTGCGTACAGAAAGCAAGATACCTGCATAAAGTTCCGCATAAATAAAGATACCCAAGAATTAATAATAATATTCACCTAAGGCTAATAAAAGTAATTTCTTAATGGTAGAATTTAGGCTATTTTTTTACTTTAATTTTTGTACTTTCTCACATTGTTTGAATTTCTTACAGTGAGCATATATAACTTTTCCCAAAAGCAATGAAAAAAAAGCAAACGCCAGATATTTAAGATTTTGTGTGCTATGCTAAAGCTGCAGATTTTTTATAAATTTGTGAGGGTCAAAGCTCTTGAACTATTTTAAGATGGAAATTAAAGCCATATGAATAGGTGTGATCTCCCAAGAAGATCAGAAAAAGTAAAGAAGATAACCGAATATATATAATTTTTATTCCTGAGGAGCAGGAACAAAGAGAAGAGAAATACATTAAGAAAATTCAGAAGTCAAAGCAGTAAGAAGAAAATCAGGATGTTATGCTATCATGAAAAACAAGAGAGGACACAGCGGTCAGCATAATCAAACACTACAGAGAGGTCATGTATGACATAACCGAATATCACAAGCAAGAAATTACTAGTAATCATGAAAAGAATGCTTTCAATACTGTAATTGAAAGTAGAAGCCAGATTGTGGTGGTTCATGAGTGAATGACTTATAAAGAAGCATATATACTATTCATTTCAAGAGTCTGGATAAGGAGAAAAGAAAAGATCTCAAGCTGCTGTAGTTTAGAGAGAATAAGAAATTTTTTGTTATTTTCTAAGATGATAAAGACTTCAGAATATGCATATGATGAAAGAAAACTGTCTATACAAAAGGAGATATTGAAGATAAAGAATAAAAAAGGATGGGCCAGTATCTCAGAAAAATAAAGCAGCATGCATTCGAAGCAAAGAAGGAAAAGATTGGACAGCACCTTAAGATGAAAGAATCTGAAAATAAATCCAGAAAGAAGTAAGTTTCATAGAGAATAGGAAATTGGGAGAATTGATATGTTCACCAATTGCTTCATTTATAGTAATTGGATTCAAAGGATATCTTTTTAAGTTGATACATCACAATTAAGTATAAGCATATTTAGCAGTACAACAGTAACACTTATAAAAAGATTACATAAATGACTAAAATAAGATGGTGAAGGAGTGTGAAGGAAAACAAAACACTAATGTTATCATTCCTAAGAGTAGGGAAACAACAGATACTGTTTAAAGTAAGAGCACTAAATATATTGCATAAATGTGTAGTTATAAAAGGAACTATTAGGATTAAAACATAAAACTTCTATAATAAAAAAAACTACACAAAAAAAGAAAAAAAGAGTAAAGACTTTTTGAAAAATTATTAAAGTGGAAAACGTAAAATGAAAATTAGTATTAATTAAAAATTAAAATTAAAACCATTTAAATTAAAAGCAAAGAATTAAAAGCAAACATCTGTTATATTAATTAAGTGCAAATGAGTTTAATTCAATCATTAGAAGAAAAATATTTTTAGAATGAATCACAAAGCAAAACTCAATTCTATAGTGCTTCAGTTCTCAAACATTTTTGGCCTCAAGACCCACACCCTCTAAACTCTTAAAATTTATAGAGGACCCCAAAGAGTGTCTGTTTTTGTAGATTGTAGCTATAGATATCTACTGTTTTGGAAATTAAAACTGAAATTTTTATTATTTGTTATTTATTATATAAATAAATTAATTTTTTAATTAAATTAATTTTTTAATTCTTAAAAAAATAAGCCACTAAATATCACCATAAATAACATTTTAGGGGGAAAAACTATATTTTCCAAAACAAACAAACATTTAGTGAAAAGAGTAGAATTATGTTACATATTTTGCAAATACTGTTACTATCTGGCTTGACACAGGACATCTGGATTGTCATAAATGCTTTTACATTCAACCTGTAAATTCCAGAAAACAGAAGTAAAACACACAACAGTGTGATCACTATGTAATAACATTGGAAATTAACAAACTCAGAAAATAGGCTTTTGCATCTGGAAATTTTAAAACTTTTTGTAAAATAACGGTCAGGCCAAAGAAAAAATATAAACCAAAATAGCAAAATGTTGAGAGAACAACAATAATGATAACAACATGATTCAAATACAGTTAGCCTTTGAACAACACAGGAGCCAGGATGCTGACTCTGCACCGCCAAATATCCCTGTAGAACTGTGATTCCCCAATGACTTAACTACTAATTGCCTACCTTTGAGCCTTATCAACGACATAAACAGTCAGTTAACACGTATTTTGTATGTTATATGTATTATATATCGTAATCTTACAATAAAGTAAGCTAGGGAAGAGAAAGCGCTATTAAGAAAATCATGGGAAACGGGGCACCTTGGGTGGGCATCTGACTCCTGATTTCAGCTCAGGTCATGATATCCTGATATCAAGCCTCGCACTACGCTCCCTGCTCAGTGGGAAGCCTGCTTCTCCTTCTCCCTCTGCCCCTTCCCCCGCTCATGTGCGCTCTCTAAGTAAATAAATAAAATCTTAAAAAAAAAAAAAAAAGAAAAGAAAAGAAAATCTAAGTAAGAGAAGATACATTTACAGCACTACTGTATTAATTGAAAAAAATTCCCGCGTAATTGGAACCACACAGTTCAGGTCCTTGTTGTTCAAGGGTCAATTGTATAATTTACCCAAACTGAACAACAACAACAACAAAAAAAAAAAAAAAAACAGAAAATATTAACAGATCAATGTCCATAGAAGCAACTGGAAAAATTGCTAAACAGTAAGCTGTCCATCCCTGCCCCCCCAAAAGAATAGTTTCCAAGAATTTATGAAAACTTTAAAGAAAGATTGTCCAGTGCTATTTTAACTGCCCAACTGCATAGAGATAGAAAGAAAATGTCCATCTATTTGCATGAAACAATAACATTAACACCAAGTCTGACAAAGACTATACAAAAAAGGGTCCCCTGGGTGGTTCAGTCTGTTAAGCCTCTGATTCTTGGTTTCAGCTCAGGTCATGATCTTGGGATCTTGAAATCAAGTCAGGGTCTCAGCTCAATGAGGAATCTGCTAGAGTTTCTCTCTCTCCTTTTCCCTCTGCCCCTCCCCATGCTCACTCACACATACTCTTTCTCTCTCAAATAAATAAACATGTCCTTAAACAAAGATTACACAAAAAAATGAAAACCACAAATCAACATCATTTAAGAAAATTTATGTGAAAGTCTTAAGTAAAATATTGTTAAACATAATCCAGCAATACATTAAAAGATGAATACATAAAAAATGTGGTGGGATTTGTTCCAGAAGTGCAAAGATGGTTGGAAATTATCAAGTGGGATTCATTTCATAAATGTATTAGTTTGAAGCTATTAATATAAAAACTTTATTGGTTCTAATAAGAAAAAAGTTTATCTCTGAGGTGCTGAATAGAATTTGAAAAATCTATTTTTAATTAAAGGAAAAAACTGAATGAAACAGAAATACAAAGATATTTCCTGAATATGATAAAATATTTCTATTGTGGCCCCAAATCCTGCATGTTTTATAGAAAACATTATAAGTATTGACACTTCAGTCACGAAGAAGTAACCTACTGTCACCACTATTCTTTAATGTGGACTCAATGGGCCAGTCAATGCAATCATATTAAAATGCTGATGACTTGACTGAATACTTGGGGGGGTGTATGTATATATAGAGAGAGAATTGAATAGTTGGAAAACATGATAGCTAGATAGATGAGAGAGAGAGAGAGAGAGAGAGATTATATGACTAGTTCGCCCCAATGAATGTAAGCAAGAAGCACTGTGTGTCACTTCCCAGAGAAGACTTTAAAATGTAGGGTTTGGGTTTTGGGGTTTTTTTTTTCTTTCAAACTGTTTCCTTCTCCTGCTAAATGCAAATGACAGTAAGGCTCTATGGGATGGTGAAACCAAAAACCAAAAGAAGCCTTAGTCTCTGTAAGCTCTGAAGAGAGGAAAACTATCCATGAACAGGACTAGACTGAGTAGCATCTAAGGCTAGAAGGGACAAGATGGACTATTCAGTAGTCTTAGGACAGGGTGATCATCTGAAAAAAAAAACAGATATCCATACCTCAGACTATATATGGCATAAATTCAAAGTTTATCAAAGATTTAAGACTGTATGCCATAGGGATCCCTGGGTGGCGCAGCGGTTTGGCGCCTGCCTTTGGCCCAGGGCGTGATCCTGGAGACCCGGGATCGAATCCCACGTCGGGCTCCCGGTGCATGGAGCCTGCTTCTCCCTCTGCCTTTATCTCTGCCTTGTCTCTGCCTTGTCTCTGCCTCTCTCTATATATATGACTATCATAAATAAATAATAAAAAAAAGAAAAAAGAAAAAAAAAGAAAAAAAAAAAAAGACTGTATGCCATAATAGTACCATGCCTCAAAATCCAAAATTCATAGGAGAAATCAAAATAAAAAATAAATCTTCTGAATGATGCAAAAAAAAAAAACCATAAGCAAAGTAGATAATAACAAACGGGCCAAAAAAATATCTGCAAATCATATCACAAGCAAAGGGTTAATCTCATAAATTTATAGAGTTCATAAAAATTTGATAAGAGGAGATCCCTGGTAGCTCAGTGGTTTAGCGCCTGCCTTCAGCCCAGGGTGTGATCCTGAAGTCCCAGGATTGAGTCCCACATGGGGCTCCCAATTATACAATTGACGCTTGAACAAAAGATTTAAAATCTTTTTAAATTTTTGATAAGGAAAAAACCAATACCCAATAGCAAAAGATAAGGTCAGATAAGTCCTAGGAAAGGAAATGTAAACATTTTTGTTATTGTTTTTTTAAAGATTTTATTTATTTATTCATGAGAGACTCAGAGAGAGAGGCAGAGACAAGCAGAGGGAGAAGCAGGCTCCCTGGAGGGAGCCGGATGTGGGGACTCGATCCCAGGACCCCGTGATCAAGCCCTAAGCTAAAGGCAGGCACTCAATCACTGAGCCACCCAGGTGTCCCAAAATGTTTTTAAATATATGACAGATTCCCAGGCTCATTCAAGGCAAGATAAACAAATTAAATAAACTAAAACTATACTCAAATACCATTTTTACCCATCAGAATTGAAAAAATATTCAAAACTGTAACAAAACCACTGCTGAGGAGTCCATAGGAAAATAAATAGGAGACCGGTGGAAGGACAATTGGTATAACTTAGCAATATTTATCAGAATTGCAAATGCATATATCTTACCAATTAATAATTCTGGATATAATGCCTACGTATAAACTTGCATGTGTACAAAATAATTTATATACAAGCTAATAACACATATACACAGCACGGGATATGATAGCAAAAGATAGGGAACGATCCAAATCTCCTTCAATAGAGGAGAGTTCTTTTTTTAATTATGATACATCTATATAATAAAATGTTACTCAAAAGAAAAAGGACAAGAAAGTCTTTTGCTTAGTTCTATAAAAAGATCTCCAGGGACACCTGGGTGGCTCAGTGGTTGAGTGTCTGTCTTTGACTCAGGCTGTGATCCTGGGGTCCTGGAATCAAGTTCCGCATCAGGCTCCCTGAAGGGAACCTGTTTCTCCCTCTGCCGGTATCTCTGCCTCTCTCATGAATAAATAAATAAAATATTTTAAATTGATTAATTAATTAATTACAAAGATCTCCAGTACCTATTATTAAGTTTCAAAAAAAGAACAGAAAAGTAAAAATAGTATGTTACTTTTGTGGGGGTTTTTTTAAGATTTTTATTTATTCATGAGAGACACAGAGAGAGAAAGGCAGAGACACAGGCTACATGCAGGGAGCCCAACATAGGACTCGATCCTGGGTCTCCAGGATCACACCTCTGGCTGCAGGCGGCGCTAAACCACTAGGCCACCGGAGCTGCCCACTTTTGTGTTTTTAAGAAGGGGGAACACAAGACTACATATACATACTTGTTTATGATTGCATAAATGTAACTCTGGAAGGAAAAACAAAACCAATTTAATTGGTTAACTATGTTAGAGATCACTAGATAGATGGGGTAAGAGATTTCATACTTCATACCATTTTGAACCATGTGATCTGACCATATTATCTATTCAATATAAAATTTTAACATAAAATTTTTCATATCCATATCTTTCAAAAGAAAAAATTTCATGAAAGCTTCCTCTTTTATTTACCCTGGAGTATATTTCTCAAATATCGTCTTTTGTAAAAATATACCAATTTGTAGCAATACTCTGTAGCAATTTTCAAAGCCAAGCATTCTATTCTATGCAATCTTTACTGAATTTTTTTTCATGGCTAAGGAGGC
This sequence comes from Vulpes lagopus, assembly GCF_018345385.1. Classification (NCBI taxonomy): domain Eukaryota; kingdom Metazoa; phylum Chordata; class Mammalia; order Carnivora; family Canidae; genus Vulpes; species Vulpes lagopus. Next base: position 86,360,039 of record NC_054834.1, on the reverse strand, counting down.
ATCAATTATAAATTTCCTAAAATATGCGAGCTAATATTATTATGGTTTTGCTACATGTAACATAAATGTTCTCTTTGTACATTAGAGCAAATCATTATCATTTTTTAAAGTGGACTCTTGGCCATGCCTGTAAGTACTCCCACAGCTTCTCTTGCACCGGGGGTGGCCTCCTAGTCAGCCGTGTATCTATATTAGGCAACTCAATCTTCACAAGAGGATATCAATCCTACTCCCAATTCAACTGTCTGTTAAAGCATATGGGTCTTTATTTAATTGGCAACATAGACTAGCAGCACTCCAGGTAGTTGTCAGCAAATACAATCTTGAACTCATGCTGTCCAATACTGATCAAAATCTTGGCCAAGATAAACAATATTTAGGGAGGATTGCTTCAAGGATAAAGTGGACATTTGCTATTCTTGGCAGCTTAACTTCCAAATATCCTTCCTATATTGGGGAAATCCCAAGATAGAGGAGAGGCAAGGTCTTGCTTCTCCCTACAAACACCAAAGAGCACTCTCTAGAAGCTTGAAGTCCACATGTGATCTAGGCTTGATCTACTTGATCTATTATCCTGGGGCTGTATTATGAGATGGTAAAGCAAGATGCAAAGACAATCAGATTATCTGCCACACTGGCAGCAGCAGGAGTGAGGTCAAGAAAATAAGGGTGAAAGTCTATAGTCCATCTAAGAGCAGCAGTGTGAAAGTGTCCTTTGCAGACTACTCTTATGATAGGATCTTTCCTGGGTTTGCCTCTCTTGATTCCCACCTTTGCTTCAAGCCTCTTTCTCCAAAATTTTTATGAATTCTGTGTGAAATCCTTCCAACAAAAAAAAATATTTTTTGCTTCTAAGTTAGACAGAATTGATCTTCTCTTATTTGCAAACAAGAAGGCTGAATGATGAAAAGATTGTTCCATGAATTAAATTAGGTAAATTTACCACCCAAATGTGCTTAAATCATATTATGCAGGCCCCCTAAAATTGTCTTTATGGAGGCAAACTCTCATGTGGTGTCACTGACTGTATACTGTATACAGCTCTAAAATACTATTTTGTTCACAGCATGTCCAATATATTATGTGTATTGTATGTGTGTACTATGTGTATTATGTATGTATATTATGTGCATGCATATTATGTATATTCTCTCTTTATGTAAACTTTGGGAGCAATTTTTGCCTTAGCATAGTATAATAAAAACTTGGGTCTCCCTAAAGAATTAGTTAGGTTTATATTATGCATAAAAATAAATGTGTGTTATTAATGATAACAACATGCACATTTCTATTATTTTTAATGCTAATATTCATGGTTGTGATTGTTTCTTCCAGTATCCCATATGTTGGAATAGAGAAGACAGGTTCTTGGATTGTTCCTGATTTGAAGCCGTGAAGACCGGATACAGTGAAATGACAAATGGTAGGAAAGCTGAGAGCACTGACAAGAAAGTGGTTGAATTTATATACTCTGGTGCCTGGGCTGGACAAAGATACAACCAGAAGGATGTTGATACTTTGAAAGAAAAACGAATTTCAGACACTCTTAATTGTCCAGGAGAGCCAAGAAGAAAAAAAAAAAAAAGCACAGTATGTAGAGATGTATAAGAACTAGTAAGATAGAAAAGTATTATAAAAGAATAATAAGATTGGAAGCTAAAGATGTCAAGTCTGGGCAGTTCACATTTCATATATGACCACAGGAAATGTTTTTGGATCTGGAGGGCAGATGAACATCACTGAAGTTAAGAATATTTGCATGGGTCTTTGACACTGAAGTTTCTAGAATGATGACAAGACTTGGAATGCACAGAAAACTCTGAGTCTCGTATCAAAATCATGAATTGTATGTAAGGTGGGGAACTAGACCCATGACGTGAAACTTCTGGCCTCTTCAGAAGTATTGGCCAAAATTTTCTGTCTTTTTTCTAGTTCTTACTAGCACTTATTTGTAAATATGATAAGAGAGTTAAATCCCAGGGACTGTATCTCCCTTTCAGGTATAATCTATAGTGCACACATGTAGCACGGACACTATTTGGCTACCTAATTCATAATTACTGCCCAATGAGTGTTCTCTCAATCCTTCCTCACCAACGTGATCAGCCCATTAAGTCAATGCCCTACTCTTCTCGGGGTAAAAGGACTACTCAGCTGAATCTCAAAGTAGGAATAAAAATTAATATCTTGGGAATATGAAAATATGCCAGGTGTGAGAGACAGTAGTTACAAAAGCACAAATGCTTAAGAAACTGGGTTGTATGCAAAATTCCAAGTAGAATGTCTTGAACAAAGGATGTATTTGGGAAGATGACAAGATGAGTTAGTGAAATGACAGGGACATTAAATGCCATGCTAAAAATGTATGTTGGCAGAACAAAAGTCTGGCAGATTATCAGCTGATACATCAATAACCCACAGGAGAAAACGCTGTTGTCCCTGCTTCTACTCATGAGTTTGCTGCTACTAGTCAAGGTACCCCAAAAGCTGAGAGCTCTAACAGTGAATAGGAGTAAATTTTTTTAATGTATTTAAGGAACACAAATACCTCATGAAACTCACAAAAAATTTTAAGAAAAAGAAGCTGCTGCTGAAATAGAAATACTGAAGAAGATAAATAACAACTTTAACACAAAAATAAAAAGAATACATGAGATTCAATTACAGCATAAAGAGAACTTTTTAGAATTAAGCATGATTTTCCAATTCTAAAATTCAGCAGCTGAATTGAAAAGGATGATCACTACTGCAAATCAAATGAGAAGCCCAAGAAGAAATACCTCAAAGCACAGAGCAACGCATAAAGAGATGGACGTCTGCTTTTATCCACAAGAGTAACTGCCCCAAGACTTACCTTCCTCCTTAATGGAAGTAGAAGAAAGGACAAAATACATACAAGAATGAATTTCAGACATCAGTCAATTGACAGTGCAAGACTCTAGCCCCCTCCCTTGGAGAAGAGCAACAACTGAAGAGACCCTTGGAGGCATTCCTGTGGTTCAGGGAGGCGGAACCAAAACTGGCCCAGCATTGCCACTGAGTAAAGGACGCAGAGATCAGAGTTAGGGAAACTGAGAGGAGTGTAAATTGTGGGATTACACCACAGAGGAGGAAGCTACACAAAGCAAGGGCACCAGAAACCTTTACAGGGTCCCTCTGAGTCCTGGCTGAATATGAATTTGTGTGCCCCAAGAGTGAAACTCCACACTATCAGGCAAAGAACAACTACCAAAAAAACAAAAACAAAAACAAACAAACAAAAAAAAAAAAACAATTCCCAAATAACTTTAAGCAAAATGATCCAGAGTTTACCCAGCGCTGAGAACTTTTCAAGTTCCCATCAACCAGAGTGGAGAGATGGTGCTGAAAATATGGGCCATTCAGTAAAGACGCTGAGAAGGGTACGCCTTAGTATGTGGCTAAACTAGCCCTACAGGAAAGGCTACTCAAGATCAACCCCACAAAGATTTAAAAACAAACCCTCCAGGGACTCCTCAGCGGCTCAGTTAGTGAAGTGTCTGCCTTAGGCTCAGGTCATGATCCTGGGGTCTGGGGATAGAGCCCTGTGTTAGGCTCTCTGCTCCATGGGGAGCCTGTTGTTCCTTTCTCTCCCTCTGCCTCTCCCTCTGCCTGTGCTTTCTCTCTCTCTCTCTCAAACAAATAATATATTTAAGATAAATAAATAAATAAATAAACAAAACAAATAAAAACAAACTCTCCAAATTCAAGATGACCCTTAAATAATTTAACTGCAGGCCAGAACAAGGCCCAACACTTTTTCAATACAACAAAATCTGCCACTCAAAACATGAAATTTACAACTGAAAATTGTTAGGTATGGTTCTGCTATGGCATATTTAGCCCCCTAAAACTTATGTCCCCCACTGATTACAACTAAAAAATCACTAGAAAAAATATCAAAATAACTATAGTAATAATAATAATCTGTCAACTATGCAAAGTGAACAAAAATGGGCATACTGTCATTAGGGAAATGCAAAACTAAAACCACAATGAGATATCATCTCACACTCATTAGGATGGCTACTATCCAGAAACATAACAAATGTTGGTGAAGACAGAAAAATTGTAATGCTTGTACACTGTTAGTAGGAATATAAAATGGTGCAATCACTATGGAAAATAGCATGGTGGTTTCTCAAAAAATAAAAATAGGGACTCCTGAGTGGCTCTGTGGTTAGTGTCTGCCTCCGGCTCAGGGTGTGATCCCAGGATCCAGGATCAAGTCCCACATCAGGCTCCTTGCAGGGAGCCTGCTTCTCCCTCTGCCTATGTTTCTGGCTCGCTCTCTCTGTGTCTCTCATGACTAAATAAATAAAACATTTTTTAAAATATCAAAAAATAAAAATAGAATTACTATTTGATCCAGCAATTCCACTTCTGTGTGTGTATACACATATATATATGTAATATTTAACATATATGTTCAAAAAATTAAAAGCATGATCTCAAAGAGACATTTGCACACCTATATTCATAGCAGCACTACTCACAATAGCCAAGAGGTGGAAGAAACCTAGTATCCATTGGTGGACAAATAGGTAAACAAAAAGTAGTATGCACATACAATGGAATATTATTCAGCCTTAGAAAGTAAGGAAATTGTGACACATGCTATAACATGGATGAAACCTGAGGGCATTATGTTAAGTGAAATATGCCAGTCACGCCATGACACTGCATGATTCCACTTAGATGTACCTAGAATAGTCAAAATCATAAAACAAAAAGTAGAACGGTAGCTCACAGGGGATTGGGAGATGGCAAATGGAGAGTTGTTTCCTTTTTCCAACTGAATAAGTTCTAGAGATTGGCTACACAACAATGTGAATATATTTAACACTACTAAACGGTACATTTAGAGATAGTGTAGATGGTAACCTTGTGTTAAGCATTTTTCTATCACAGCAAAATTGTTTTTAATTTCTAAAAAGTAGGAAGATAATAAAAAGTGATAAAAACTAGGACAGGCAACCTGTGAGGTTAGCTTCCTAACCACAACTCCAAAATAAATTCCATCTTTATCACCAGAATAACAAGGAACAGGGACCTTTTGGAGCAGAGAGAGTGAGAGTGACTCCCAGAGCAGATAGAGGTAAAGAGGGTAATCCTCAAATACTGTGCATCCTCAAATACATGAACCCACAAAATCATAGGTTTACCTTTAAGGTGTGCATGTTTGGGAGAGAACCAGACGCAGCATAGCAAAGGCTTTGAGAACTGAACTACTTTAACCATTGATTTAAACTGATTTAAACCACTACCCAAATCTCCAACTAATCCATGAATGATGCATGTGCGGGACAGATAAATCAGCATATGAAAACCTTTGAAAACTGAACATAAATTGGAAAATATATCTTTCTCAGTAAAAGAAGCCAGACAGTGTCATTCTATTCACAAGAAGTTCTATTGTAGGCAAAACTAATGTAAGGGAAGGAAATCAGAAGACTGCTTGCCTGGTTCAGGGCCTGGAAATATCTAGGAAGGGACATGAGGGATATTTCTGGGATGGTAAAGGTATTACATATATGGATGAGGTATGGGTTACATGGCTGTATATATTTGTGAAAACTTACAAATCTGTACACTTAAAACCTGTACATGTATGTAAATTATGTCTCAACTTATTTAAAAAATTTTAAGAGTTTATTGTTTGGCTTGGTGGGGGGAGAATACAAAAAAGCAGAAATCATGAAGGAAAAGTTTAGAAACCTGGATCCAAGAGACCTATAATATGAGTAATAGAAACTCCAGAAGAAGAAATTGGAGCATGTAGGAGGGATAATAACTCAAGAAATAAAAAAAGGAAACTTCCCTGATATTAGGAAAGATTCAAACCTACAATTAAAAGAGTTCACTGATTAAGAAAAGATAAGAGGAAGTGAGGGAATATAGTGAGGTATATCCTTGTAAAAATCCCAAGTTTCAAGGATAAAAAGAATTATAACAAGCTTCAGAGCTAAAGAAGTTATTTAAAAAGGAAAAAATCCAGATTGGCATCAGCAACATTGGGAAATAGAAGGAATACAACATTGACAGAATACTGAGAGAGAATGCAATTCAAAAATCCTATACCTAGCCAAGATATCATTCAAAAACAAGTTATTTACAATGGAAAAAAATTATATCATTCACTTGCCAAGCATAATAAAGATGCTTGCAGATATATAAGAATACAGAGAATATATCATCAACATAAGCCATCCAAGGAAAAAATATATGCAAGATAAGTACTCTAACAAAACAACACATGCATCAGAATAACGACCTTAAGATATGAGAATATGAAGAGGAGAGGAACAGAGGTAAGCAATGAGTTCTGTAATACATACATCTCAGGGTTTCTCAACTTTGGCAAGTGGACCAGAACATTATTTGTTCAGTGGATAAGAAAGACCTGCCCATTGTGGGATGTTTAGCACAACTCTGGCTTCTACCCTCTAGACGTTAGTAGCATTTCTTCTCCATAGTCCTGAAAAATCAAAAATGTCTCCAGACATTGCCAAATGTTCCCTAGGGGGCAAAACTGGTCCCAAGTTGAGAACCACCAACAGTTTATAATCATTCATTTAGATAACAAATTGACACAAATTTATAATGTACGTGAAAAATAGTTTTTGAAATAGAGACCATACCACTATAAAAAATATAATAATCTGAAACTAAATTAGAAACTATCTCAGCAAAATCTCAGCATTGGGGCCAGAATGTAAATGCAGTAAGAAGAAATAAATAATCGGTAGGGACAAGATAAAATAATCCTTTTGCTGTTGATATAATTATATATCTAAAAGCATAAGGGGGCACCTGGGTGGCTCAGTTGGTTGAGCAACTGACTCTCAGTTTCAGCTCAGGTCAGGATCTCAGGATCCTGAGATCAAGCCTTGGGCCAAGTCAGACTCCAAGCTCAAAGGAAGTCTGTTTCTCTCTCTCTCTCTTCCTCTCCCTCTGCCCCTCCCACCCTTTCACACACTCATTCTCTCTCTCTCTCTCTCTCTCTCTCAAATAAATAAATAAAAATTTAAAAAAAATAAAAGCATAAGAATTTTTAGTGAAAATAAAATACTAGGATAATGAAATGCGGTATGGCTTTTTAACACCACATTTAAGAAAGAACATATAAAAATCAGTAATTTTCCTCATTATATGACCATCCAGAAATGGAAATGGAAAAAAAAGCTATTTATAATTGTAACAATAAGATATAAAATATTTAAAAGCACAGTTAATAAGGACCATATAGGACCTATATGAAGAAAACTTTACAGTCTAGCTAACGGGCAGAAGCAGATTTTTTTTTTTGAAGATTTTATTTATTTATTCACAAGAGACACACAGAGAGAAAGGCAGAGACATAGACAGAGGGAAAAGCAGGCTCCTTGCAGGAAGCGAGATGTGGGACTCCATCCGGGGACTCCAGGATCACACCCTGAACCAAAAGCAGACACTCAACAGCTGAGCCACCCAGGCGTCTCCAGAAGCAGATTTATTATGAAACTAAACTCTACATTCACCTGTGGTAGGCTGAATAATGGCCCCCTCCCTGAAGATGTCCACTGCCATAATCCCCAGAACTCATGAATATGTTACTTTACATAGTAAAAGGGACTTTGTAGTTGTGATTAAATTAAGGGTCTTGAGATGGTGGATTATCTTGGGGCCTGATATAAGTACAATGACCCTTTTATAAAAGAAAGGTAGGAGGATGTGTCAGAAAGACTTGAAGAAGTTATGTTGCTGGTTTTGAAGACAGAAGAAGGGGACCAGGAGTCCCAAGAATGCAGACAGCCTCTAGAAGCCATAAAAGGAAAAGAAACAGATTCTCCCATAGAGCCTCCAAAAGAAATGCAGTTCCACTGACACCTTGATTCTAGACCACTGAAATCCATTTCAGACTTCTTTTTGTTTTTCCATTTCAGACTTCTGACCTCCAGAACTGTAAAATAATAAATCTGTGTTGGTTTAAGCAACCAAATTTGTGGTCATTTGGTACTATAAGGAAATTAATACAAATCCCTTCAAAATTCCTGGAAGAATTTGCATTCCTTCACATGGTAATATGATTTTGTAAAACTTGCAAAAGTAGTATGTTTTAACCACAATCCATTAAGACTACTGTCTAATGGATTCCAACTTCTTATCCAGCACTTTCCTCACATTGGATAGTGTTGGAGTGGTTATAGGAATATTGAGGGTTGGGATCCTGTTAAGGGTAAGTTGTGTCAAGTACACATTTACTTTTGATTTAATGGGATACATATGCAGTCATTTTCAGGGTTATTGCTAGCCACCCCACTATAGCAATGGCTTTCAGAAATATTTCTATCTTTCACTGTTCTGACTCAATAAAGGCACATAGGCAGAGGTCACACTGCATGATGAATATGGCCTACAGCACCTACATGGAAATATTTGAGGGGATAGAGGAAGAAAATGTTTAAAGCCATCTGTGGAGTCTAAGGCTAATCTGATGGAAAATCCCTCTAATTGTCAGATATATAAAACTTCAAGAGAAGAAATCAGTACCTGTTGATTACTAGTCAAAACTATCAATTTTTTTAAATGTCCAAATAACCATGCTAAAAGTGAAGAGTCACATGCCTTCTTCTGATGAACCATCCTCCCTTGTATCAAATCCTGGAAATATAAATATGATTAGTTAAAAAAAAAATTGCAAATGGATCACTACACTGTATGACAAGCATAAGGCTCACATTTAAGCCTCGGGGTCATGAGTTTGATCCCCACGTTTGGTATAGAGATTACTAAAAAATAAATATATACATATAAAACTTTTTAAATTTTTTCATACTTTTTTTTTAAAAAAAAGAGGGAAAAGAAGGCAAAAATAAAACATTACATAATCAAATAATATGTAATTCTTTCCTCATTAAACCTTTGGGACTGCTTAAAATATATATTTATTTATTTTTACCATATGAGAAAGGTTCCCATAAAGTCTCCAAAAAAAGCGCTGCCACACAGAATCAAAACAGTACACTGGTACTATATAGAGTACTGGAGCAGCTTCCCTGCCTGCCAGAAAATCACATGAGTTCAAAGAAGGACCTTTGTTTTCAGCTTTCCATTACGATTCTCATACTATATCTATCCTCAGGATCAGAAAAGAACACTGTGTATTTCAGTAGGTAAACAAGGAAATGGAGCTGATGATAGTTAAAGAAGTAACAGAGTCAAAATGGAGGAATACTTAAAACTTTTGAGTTTCTAGCCCTTTACTATAACTAACTCAAATAAATGAGAACTAGGGTATCCAGCTCTTCGGATATAATGTCTGGACAAAAGTCGTCCTGCATCCTTAGGTTTTTGCAGTGCTGCTTTTAATTTTACAAAAAGGATAAGATGGTATAACAGAAAAGGAATGAAATAATGATGAACTCTCTAGAATTTCTTAAATACATAAGAGGTAAGCAGCTAAGATGCAATGAAAGGATATGAGTGGGAAGTCTGTGACCCATGAAGTTGATACTGCTGGAAGCTTGAATGAAAAGTTGAAAGGCTTTATGATCAGGCCAGACTAGATAGATAGTGAGGCAATTAGAATCATTCATTGCTGCCAAGGCATCAGGCCAACGTGAATTACAACTCAAACTGAATGAAGCAGAATAGAAAATAGAAAAGCCTTTAATGAAAATGTTGGAGAACTCACAAGGGATGGGGAAAGTGCCAAATAACTGGAAGATGGCTAAGTAAACTAAAAGGTCTATTCTCCCATCAATGCATAAGGGATTTACAAGTTTAACTCTCATTGCTGTTAATAGGAATTCTATGTGTGATCCAAGGGTGTACTCATGGAGAAAATGCATCTATTAGTGTCTCGATTGGCCTCTCTTGAGCCAACACTGGCAAATGCTCCAAATTGTGTGGTAGTTTGGTGACAGGGACTAACAGAGGCTAGAATGAAAACCACCAGCTTAGCTTCACCTTGTAATCCTCTGATAGTACAAGATCCCTTAGGAGCAGAGTAAAATATATCCTGTGCAATCTCTCCTAGTGTTTAATTTGGAAAATAACTTCCAGCAAATTAAAGTAAAAGAAAAAGTAAAAAGGCAGAAATTTCTATTCAATTGAAAAATGTATCTCTGAAAAAGAAAAGCACATCTTTAAATAATTTTCTACCTGAAAGGAATCCTTTTGCTAATTTATCTAGTAGTAACAGCTATCACAATCCCTAATGTGCCCAAATATTGTATCAGATGCTTTACTAAAGATTCTATTTAATCATTACAACCAGTCTATGAAGTAAGTACTGTTATCTCTATTTCACAGATAAGGAAATTGAAACGGAGACATTAAAAAACTTCCCCAAGTCACCCATCTTGAAAGTGGCAGATTCAAATCCAGGTCAGTTTAGCTACAAAGCCCATGATCCTTCCTCCACACCTCACTGCTCACCCATTATAAAACAGCACATGCAGTGCCCCGCTACATCACTCTGACTTAATATCATTCACTTCCCAATCCAATTCGAATTTTCAAAAGCATCAAACCACCTCAAACATATATTTGCATCATTTCAGAGACAGTAAAATTATCTTTTCTAATAGTATTCTCCCAAAAAAAGAAAAAAAAGTGATATAATGATTTTTAAATAATTAACATTTTCATTCGAAATACATTAAAAAAACCTCATTGGCCAAATATTTATTGACTCTTCTATATGCTAAGATCTGCATTAGACTAAATACAAAAATAAATGCAGTCCCTGCTCTCAAGATCTCAAGTTAAATCTAAAAGGAGAAATAGACATAATCAACTCATTAAAATATAATCTGACACATGATACAGAAAAGGTAAGTACAAAGTGCTATGGGGCACATTATGACATCTGTAACTGTTGATTTGTTAATAATATTAGCAATTGTATTTACCTAATTCACTATTTTATAACACTTTTTATTATAAGATTTCAACAAAACTTTGCCAAAGGCTCCCAGTATTTAAATTTATTTATAGCAAAATCTTCCTGCTCTAAATCCCTTGAAAGTACATTTGGGGCAATCATTATTATATCCAAATTGCTCGTGGAGAAACAGTGGCTAAACAAAATTAAATGGTTGACAGATCTCAGAAGTAACTCCCAGGGACACACCCTTCTTCCCCCAATATAAAATTCATTTCTCTACAAAAATCTTACTTAATCCAAAGCAATATTGACTTTAAAGACTCCTCAAATGAGCTAATTCCTCAAGAACCAGTTTGAACAAGTTCCATCAAATAGTCTGAACAGTCTTAGTTCGACCAAACAGCAGAACAATTTCCAAAACCATAGGTAGGTGCTGGATACTGCATTCATTTGAGTTAATTAAAAGTATTTGATCCACTATGGTGCATTTCAGTGTAAGATCTTTAAAAGAAAAGAATCAATTAATCTATACAAGTTTCAGATAACACCCAATCTAAATGCCAGAGCTTGTGACCAGATTTAATCAAGCTCTGGACATTATTTATTGACTTCTCCAAAAAAAGCTTGTTTTTTTCTTCTACAAAGGTACTTGAATAACAGATAAGCTATCAAAACCACCATCAATTCCCATTACATAATGTATTGAAATTCTTGTGAATACTAGGTAGAAATAGACTAAGTCAGCATCATTTATTCAAAATATCAAACATTAAGAGAATTAGCAATGCAGGTTCTTGGGAGAGGGGATGGATAAATCTTACCTCTTGTTTTCCTTTTTTTTTTTTTTTTTTTTAAAGATTTATTTACTTATTTTAAAGAGAGAGCGCGGGGTGGGGGAGGAATGTAAAGAAAGAGTTCCATGCCCAGCACAGAGCCTGATGTGGGGCTCCATTTCATGACCCTGAGATCTGAGCCGAAATCAAGAGAAGGTCACTTAACCAACTGAGCCACCCAGGGGCACTCCTACCTCTTGTTTTCTTAATGCCAACTATTTGAAGATGATAAACACCAATAGAGCAAATTCTACAGGATTTTAATAGATAAACCCATCTACTTCAGGCTCTCCTTTCTGATTTACCAGCAATACCATGGCTAGCCTTATTAATAAGCTAAGGACGCATGATCTATGTAAAGTGAGCTTAAGGATGCCAGAAAGGCTCCAGGCCCAAACTTTCTTCTTCACCCAGTCTGCTGATTCTTGAAGCAAGTATTTCATTCTTTAACTCAGTGGTTCACAGCCCTGGACAATCATAAGAATTATCTGGGGCACTTCTTTAAAACATTGATGCTGTAGCTTCAGCCCCAGGGATTATTTTAGCCTGGGCATCTGTATATTTTCTCTTTTTTTCTTTTTTTTTTTTCTTTCCTTTCTTTTCTTTTCGTTTTTTAAGAAGGTGAGGGCGATCTGGGTGGCTCAGTAAGGTAAGTGGCCAACTCTTGATTTCAGGTCATGATCTCAGGGTCGTGAGATCAAAACCTGTACGGGACTCCTTGCTGAGCATGGAGCCTTCTTAAGATTCTCATTCTCTCTTCTCTCTCTCCCTCTCCCTCTGCCCATCATTATTGTGCTCTCTTTTAAAAAAAAAAAAAAAGCAATGACAGGTGATTCTAATGGGTAGCCATTGTAGGATATTTGAGCAAATCATAATAAATATAACAGGGTGTGAGGTAACCAAAAAAGGAGATAAGCAATATATATAAAATAGAGACACATTATGGGGAGAGTAGGCAGTCAAAAACAAGGGTTCCAATCTTGCCTTTGGCCAACCATGGAAACCTAAGGGACACTGTTAGAATGGAAGGAAAAGTAATGCTGCCGAGAAAGAAATACATGAAGATCTAGTTTCAGATAATTTTACCATGATGGACATAGAAACGAGTTCAGCTTAGTTTAAGACCACAAAATAGGGATGCCTAGGTGGCTCAGCGGTGGAGCATCTGCCTTCAGCTCAGGGCGTGATCCTGGAATCCCAGGATCGAGTCCCACATCCGGCTCCCTGCATGGAGCCTGCTCTCCCTCCACCTGTGTCTCTGCCTCTCTCTCCATGTCTCTCATGAATAAATAAATAAAATCTTTTTAAAAAAATCACAAAATAAAGGTCATTTATAAAAATACATAAATAAGCATTTTTTAAAGTATGGGGAAAAGAAAATTTCTCAATTTGCACACAGATATATTGAATTTAAGCTCAAAATAAGCCATATAAGTCAAAAAGAAATACTACCATTATTATTTTTCTTTTTTACATGTCCTATTTACTTTTCTTCTGTAGAAATTGCTCCATTTTAAGAAAAAGACAAGTAGACTAATATTTTGAAATTAATAATAATAGAAAGCACTTAAAATAGAGGATCTCCAACTTTAGAGCAAAAAGTTTTACAAAAAAGAAAAAAAAACTTAATTTCCAAGTTTAAACACCCAATAATAAGGCCTACCATGTGTTCTGTGAAAGCATTTTAGTAGGTCTTATGTTTCAATAAAACATCAAAGTAGTATTGAAACTTTTCATTTTAGTAATATCATTCAAAAATCTGACCTTTACTAGTGGCCAAATGAGGGACTAGATAATTCTGCATGAATTTAACAAACTTCTGATTAATTCTATAAATACTGTCTTATATTTTTTAAAATGTCCAATTTTATTGGTGAAAATGCTTTATTCTAATTCAAAATAATAAATTTGTCTTGCCAGATATATTTTTATTCTGTTGTACAGGGAAGTTATATAACAAAAATATCACTGATAACTTTTGAACAAAAGTCAAAACCCTTTCAGTTCATGATTTATAAAACAAGCTCACATAGCTTAAACTGTTTTTAATTCTACTTATTAGAAACTATAGGGGCACATGGCTCGCTCAGTTGGTAAGAGTGTTGGTAGAGTGGGACTTTTGACCTCTGGGTCATGAGTTCGAGTCCCATGTTGGGTCTAGTAGAGATTACTTAAAAATAAAGTCTTTTTTTTTTTTTTACTTAGTTTTATTTTTTATTTTTTGTTAAAGATTTTATTTATTTATTTGACAGAGAGAGAGCACAAGCAGGGAGAGTGGTAGGCAGAGAGAGAGAGGGAGAAGCAGGCTCCCTGCTGAGCAGAGAGCTGGATATGGGGCTCAAATCCAGGACCCTGGAATCATGACCTGAGCTAACGGCGGATGCTCAACTGACTGAGCCACCCAGCTGCCCCTTAAAAATAAAATCTTAAAAAAAAAAAACTATAAGGAGCCATTAGAGACCAATAAAGAGGAAAATTTTGGCAGACTCACAAACAACACGCTCTCCTATGATTCAGTTTGGAATAATGAATATTGTATACCTGAAATAAAATACTAATTCTTTTTTAAAAATGCAAATACTCCATTTGTTTTGCTCATATTTATATCTTTAAATAAACTAAAGTCCTAAAGGATCCATTGCAGATTTACAGTCTGTCATGACTTCTTAAGACTCATATTTGATTCAGTTTTTCTTCATACTGCTTTCTGTAGTAATAGTCTTAAGGGAGATCAGTTACCATCTCATTTAACTTAATACCTTTGCTAATAATAGTCATTACTCTGAAACCAGATTGCCAGACTTCAAATCCTGATTCCACTACTATTTACTGTGTCCTTAGGCAAGTTACTTAACATTTCTATCCTTCATCTGAAAAGTGCAAATAATAGCATCTATCTCACAGTGTTGTTATGAGAATTAAATTAGTTAATATACATTTTAAAACATCTTAGAAAAATATCATAAAGCATTCAATAAATATTTGTGATCATTATTATCAGTTTAACACTTGTGGTATTTCCAAAAAAAAATCAGCTTTCCTCCAGAGTTGCCATGGTGTCTGAGATACTATTTTTGCTTGTATTTAAAAAAAAAAAAATCTGAATATTAGTTGATTCTGAAATACTTGATTTGAATTTTTAATCAACTTTATAACAAACTAAATCCAAATACATTAGTTTGAGGTAAGGGTTGGAGGCACATAACAATAATTTGAAGAGAAATAGATTTTAGGGATGCCTGAGTGGCTCAGTGGTTGAGCGTCTGCCTTTGGCTCACAGAGTCCCAGGATCAAGTCCTGCATCGGGCTTCCTGCAAGGAGCCTGCTTCTCTCTCTGCCTCTGTCTCTGCCCCTCTCTGTGTGTCTCTCATGAATAAATAAATAAAATATTTTTTTAAAAAAAGAAACAGATTTTAGAACTATACAATCAAAGTGCTGAGTGGATACTGGAAAGTCATCTCCATTTCTTCCCTCTCTTCCCAGTCTCCACACCTACCATCTCATACCTGTATCCAGAAGCATCATCCTTCCAAGACTAAATGATACTATGGCAGACTTTTAATTACTTTATCAGAAGTGAATTCCATGTCCTCTTGATTAAAAATTTGAAGCAATAATGTATTAAAGAGAGCATGGCTCTCAGGCAAAGCAAATCTGTGGTTAAATTCTTGCTCTACCATTTACTAATTACACATTCATCAGAAATTTAACTTTTGTGCAATTTCTCTATCTGTAAAAGGAAGTCAGTGCCCATCTTGCAGAATTGCTGTAGAGAGTAGGTTATAAGCTTTATAAAGCATCAGGAACAATGTAGCTTAACATCACAGCTGTAGATAAAGATATACACGGACAATATTTCTCAGAATTATGTTATATAATCATAACAGTAAGATGCCTTCTGTAAAGAAACAAATAAGGACAACTAATTTAAATTTAAAATACTATTTAGAATAAATTAAAAGTAATTGTGATGTGATACATTTACCAAAATATTTCTAAGATATACCTGTACTTTGATTTCTAAATCTAATAGAAAAAAAAATATGACTTTGAGATTTATTTTGCCTTCAAATTAAAGATTTTATCATGAGGACTATATTTGTTAAATCCAATATTTGCAATTTGTTTATCAAACCTCTTCATTATAGATGGGCAGATGGCAATTAATATGTAGAGGTAGTCCATGAAATTTTATAAAGATTCTTAGATTATCACCAGCTAAGAAAGAGTGCATTAAAACAAAACTAAATAGGGAATTATCTATTTGCTTGTTTTGTGTTAAATCCCTGAGATTTATTCCAGTGAGAACAATAAGCAGAGAGAATGAAATAAAAAAGGCAGAAGGCCAAAGTGTCATAAATGCTGTTAAAGTATTCGATAAAAGCTATCCACTTGAGGTTCATTGCAACACACTGGGAAAAAAAATGATCTTCCCATATTTAGACACATGCGAGAGCAAGCCAAACACTCTGAGAAGATGTGATACTGTTATACAACACACAGAACCATATTTATCTTATTACTGCTACCTATGTGGCCCATAGTGTTCGTAAGAAACCTGATTTGATGTACATGATATAATGTTTGGAAGCCGCTCTGATTATTCTACCCTAATTAGCAGGATGTCTGGTAAAAGTCAGCAAACAACGCAATGCCTGAGTTTGGTACTAAAAACTAAGTCTCAAATCTCCATAATATTTTTAAAACAAACAAACTAGGACATGAATGGTGGGGTTTTTTTTCCTGGATTCATCTTTTTAAAAATTTTCCAAGATCCTTCCAGTCGATACATAAGATAGGGCACATATTGTCAAGGATAAGTT
Organism: Vulpes lagopus; assembly: GCF_018345385.1. Lineage (NCBI taxonomy): Eukaryota > Metazoa > Chordata > Mammalia > Carnivora > Canidae > Vulpes > Vulpes lagopus. The sequence continues at coordinate 86,343,492 of NC_054834.1, read as the reverse complement.
GTTAAAGTGAATATGAAATGCGCTTCTCAAAATATCGTTTACACATTTACCAGATGGTAAAATAAACATGTAAATTGTTATCAAGTATACACTAAGTTTGTATTAAAATTTTACGCTCTGTGGAAAGAGTGTAAAAATTATCACATATTGTATTACTTGTTCACTTAATAGTTTATTAGCATTCTATATATGTTTTCTTTAAGAAAAATGATATTTAAATGGTCAGAGGACTCATGTGATGCTAATCAGAACCAAAGAAGCCATGAACGCCATTAGAAAAGGCATAATAATCAATTTTCTCTTATCCATTCATTAGTCAAAGGTGAAAAGATGTTTTCTTAGGGATGCCTGGGTGGCTCAGTGGTTGAGCACCGCCTTCAGCCCAGGGCCTGATCCTGGAGTCCTGGGATCGAGTCCCACGTCAAGCTCCCTGCATGGAGCCTGCTTCTCCCTCTGCCTGTGTCTCTGCCTCTCTCTCTCTCTCTCTCTCTCTCTCTCTTTATCTCTCTCTGTCTCTCATGAATATATAAATAAAATCTTTTTAAAAATGTTCTCTTAAAACTCCAATTAAATCCATAAGTTAATATAGCTAACTTAATACCATTAAGTAAGAAAGCTGATTTCATTGGACATGTCTACTTTTACACTGAGGATTATCCAGAACATTCCAGTTATATAGTCTTCTGTTCATCATTGTTAACTACTACAATAATTTAAAGCATTTACCAGAAGGCATCGGCAAAAAATAAAAATAAATTTAAATCTCTGTAAAGTAACTATCTTTTCAATTCAATCTAGGTTCATACTTCATGAACAAAATTTTTGAGTGCCAACAGGAGAACTTTATGGCACCTCCAATCTCCTTTTGGATTTACTCACAAATTTTAATGCACAGCACTGACAATTAGTGACTTCAGTCATTTGCCACATGTCATCGCTCTCTTGCTATGTGGCCAGATTTATATGCAGCATGTTTTGGTTTGGGTTTTTTTTTTTTTAATTTTTTTACTTGTTTGATAACAAGTCTTTTTATTTTTTTATATGCAGCATGTTGATAAAAATGTGGTATTATTATAACACAATATTTAAGGCAGAATTTCTAGAGTAAATCTACCTTTAAAATGAACCAATGAGGGCAGCCCGGATGGCTCAGCGGTTTAGCACCACCTTCAGCCCAGGGCCTGATCCTGGGGCCCCGGGATCAAGTCCCACGTCGGGGTCCCTACATGGAGCCTGCTTCTCCCTCTGCCTGTGTCTCTGCCTCTCTCTCTCTCTCTCTCTCTCTCTCTGTATCTCTGTGTGTGTTTCTAATAAATAAATAAATAATCTTTAAAAAAATAAATAAAATAAAATGAACCAATGCTCACTTAACATACCTCAGAAACACATGACTATTATAAAGGAGATTGTTATCATAAAATTTAATGAGTTATCTTTAGCTTTTCCACCAGAATAACTATCTTGGGTTAGAAGATCCTGGAAGTCAAGAGCAGACTCCAAAGCATCTAGCCCAAGTATAAACTTTGTCTGAAGATACATGTTTTAAAAGAGATCTGAGAAAAGATCAATGAATCGCAACAGGGAAGTTCTTGGAGGTCACAGAGGTAGCATAGTTTATTATTACACTTGCCAGCTAGTGGAAATCAATAAACGACATGAAAAACTGAAGTTCAAAGACCTGTTTGTTTCATCCAAAAAACCTGGAACCTAAAACTTCAGGCCCTAAGAATTTCATGTGTCAAATTCAGGACGTCATGTCTTCTAACAATAAAGCAGAATATGGAAGAACTTGTGCAATTGGGGATAATCACCCGGTGTCCTAAATAGCAGCGGACCAAAATCGCCTAAGAGAGTGCTGTTCCTGAACTGTGTTCCCAACAACCTAGATGTCGTGGGTGGTGCCTCAGGGCTCAGCAGGGGCACTGACTCTGCTTCAACAGAGCACCACATGTTTGGTATTCTGCATATCAATAAGTTTTGATAGTAATTCTGTTACTAAAAATTGTTAAAGTATGAAGATCACTGTCCTTGGGAAACAAAGAGTTTGAAAAGTAATGATTTTTTTGGTACTGCCTCTTTCTATTGGATGTGTCACCTTAAATAGGAATTTATCTCTCCCCTTCAGTTCATCTACCAGTCAAGAAGGTAGTATAGATTATGTGGACATTAAATATATTTATGTGGACATTAAATATATATGTAATTAATGTCTGCAATGTTTTAAAAGTTGACTTTTTTGTTAAAAGCAAAATGTATAAGAAACAAGTTAGAGTTGTTTAAGGCAAGGTAATAGTTTGCTGACAACCTGAGAGAGAAAAAGAAAGAGAAGTAGGTATGAACTAAATTCTAGAGAATTCACAAAGCTTTTTGATTTGTTTATGTGACAATTCTATCAGAACATTTTAATAAGTCAATAAGTTGTTGCCACTCCTTTTTCTCATATATTGATGGTTTTGTTGAGCAATGAAGAGAGAATTTATGTCTTGTAATAGGTTGTTAGCTAATACAGTAATAAAACTTGTATAGCACTTCCCAATATGCAAAATGCTATCATAAACATTATTTAATAATGAAACAGAATAAATGTTCATTTTTCTTAATAAAAAATAAATCATAAAAATTCTATATTCTACCTTCAAATGTTTCAGCTTGTTTTAAAATGAAAATAACATTCCTCCCAAATCTTAAAACTTAACAATCTAGAAAAGCATGTCACATTATTCCTATAAGTTTTCTTATACTGTCACACCATCCCATACCCCAGGATAACATACTCTCCAAAGTTATATGTTTTCTAGTTAGTGGATACCTTCCTATTTTAGATGCCAATTTCTAATTTCATCAATACGATCAAATTTTTAATTATGTCAAGACTGACATAGTTGGAACTGGTAAGAGGGTGAGGAAACAAATTCTCATATACTTATGGAGTAACTGTAAATTGATACAGCCTTTAGCCCAGAAATTCCACTTTTAGGAACTTATCCAATAGACATCTAACACAAATATACAGAGAGAAATGTACAATGTAGCTTTTTTTTTTTTTTACAATAGCAAAAACCTAGAAACATGTACACTCCTGGGACTAGTTAAATTAGGATAGTTTGTACATACAACGTTAATAGTAAAGATGTTTAAAAGAATAAGATCAGTATGTACTGAGTTAGAAATAGAGTCTATATTGTTAAATAAAAAATATAAATTGTACAATAGTACACATTTCTTCTGACAGAATTCATAGTAAAATCAGTTATATTTAATCAGAGGCCCACTTTGTATCAACCTACCACTCAAAAGTGTGGCATACCTTGGCTCACAGCCTTACTACACTTACCTTCCTATTATCTTCTCTACACACTCTATTTCTCAAACAAAAAAACTATTACCTCTTTCCCAAGAGACCTCTGCTGCTCTATCCCCCAGACTTGGCTTATGGCTTCCTTCCTTTTTTTTTTTTTGTTTTTTTTTTTTGTTTTTTTTTTTGTTCAGAATGCCTCTGCAAGTCCAGGTTCAACAAGCATCACATTCATAAAGCCTTCCATGATTCCCTCACCTAAGTGTATTCACACTGCCCCCCCACATTGTCCCAAAGAATTTTACCCGTGCTTCTCTTCTAGAACTCATACTCACTACTTTTTATCTTGTAATACAGTCTTTTCACAAATCACAAAGAATCCATATTTAGTTCATCCTATAATCTCCACGATGCCTTATATAAACCTTAATCATAGTCAGCAATCTCAACAAAGCCTTGCTAAACTAAAATATCAGATCAGCATAAAAAGTTCTTGTTATCTCAGTTTAACTTAGATAAAGAAGCCCCAATCTTTCTGCAAAGAGGCGCTACTTTTCATTTCTCAAAGTTGTGAGTGCAACAGAGTAGAAGAAAGAGAGAAAAGAAATTCATCTAAACTACAATAACCATAAACGGAGACATGAAATGGAGGTATGCCACTGTCCATCACCACTCTCCCCTCAACTGGGAATACACAGGAAAAAAGAGAAGTGATCAAACAATCATTTTTGTTGATTTCCCTGAGATCTAGCAGGGAGGCTTTCAAAATAACGGCAGGGAAATCCTTCAGGAATTCCTATCTTAGAGTTTACCTTGCTAACTAAGGCCATACTCACTAAGAACTCTATGAAATGAACTATCACAATGTTGCTTTCAGTTGCAATAAAAAACAAAAACTAAAACCTCTCATTTAATGGTAGTTTAAGACTGCAAAAAGAGCAAGGATAAATTAAATTCATTAGTCTAAAGATTTCATTTTGGAAATATTTGTATCCTCCTTCCTGCCAAATTGCATTCACTGATAAACAGATTTCATTCTTACCATACACTTCCCTTTTTTGTTATCTAGTAAAAATGAGTAAAAGTAATCAAAAGATTGGCAGATGGAAGCAAGTGAGAAGCAATTCACACAGATAATTCGGAAACAGGAAACGCCTGATTTCTTAAAAATTGACTATCGTTTCTAGAAAGTATGTTAATTGGACAAACAAAAGAGGTATAATTTATACAAATAAAACTTGGAGACCTCAGAGAATTCTAACACAATCTTACTTCACTCTCTAAAAATGCTAGATACAGTATGATCAGGATAATGAAATCTAGTTTCAAAAAATATATAAAATTTAAAAGAAGGAGTAAACTAAAAACTGTGCATTTGTTCTCTATTCCCTTTACCATTTTTCAATCTGGGAACACTTCTAAATTTAGGAATGAGCTATAATAAGCCATGGTCAGATGACTGCCTAGTTTCTTGAACATTAATAAATACTTAATTCCAGCACAGATGAAATATTGCATTTGGAGAGGTGGGTAGTAGGCAGTGTAAAAATAAGAAGAATCAATAACTTTAACTCTTCTTCTTGTTGTTTCTCTTTTGCTTTTAAATCCCGAAACTTGGAGATTTCTAAAGACTGGACAAACTGAATTGTTTCTATGTAACAAATACTATATGGCTTTTCTAGTATTTTAAACTCAGGAAATCCCCAAATACATTCAACCAAGGTTTTTCATTTTAACCTTTCATGCTTTAACCACTTTGATTCCTAGAGCTGGTGAATTTTTGTATTCTAAGTGATATTTCTCAGCAAATAAACAGATCTCATTTCATCCTATTCCTCTAGTTATGGTATAACACTTCTATATATAAAATTATGTAAAACACAAGCACAGATTAATTTATACTTATTATTCCTAGGGACAATAATAGCAAATAATAACTCTCCACATTTTAGTGGATTCTGAATCTAAATGAAGCAAAATGTTAAGTTTCTACGGTATTTCTATGGCAGTATGCTTAATACAACAAATTCTCAGATACATAAATTAATCTGTGACTCAGTTTGATGGGTGATGTTCATATCGTGACTCAAATGGATGCAACCACTTAAAAATGAATGACTTGGGAGGTTGCCATGGACTATCTGAGTAAGTAAGCTGCTTATATCTGGCCTATATTAAGGGGAAGAAATCTTTCCATCTGATACATTTTGGAGGTAATCCCTCCATAACTGAACTGAAATATGATATATGGCTGGCACTGCTATGCTGAATTCCCACCCTATATTCTGTATTTGTTCCGTAGATTAGGACTATTCTGAATACTCTGGCATTTATTGTTCTGAGAATGATATCAGATGTCAAATATGCAATACTTCCGGACAACCTTCCAATTTCAGTCTCCCTAGATAAAGGCTACCTTATGGATGACTGTAGAGTTTCCAGAGACAGTACTAATCACCATGTTTTAATCATGATTAAGCTGGAGGAGGAATACAAATGCTTCTTCTATACAGAAAGTAAGAAGACCGAGCTCTTCGGGTCGCTTTTCTCTCATAGTCAAGGGCATAAAGTGCCTGTTCTAAAACATGACCATACTGTTACAACGTTTTTTTAAAAATAGAGATTTGAAAATGATCATTTTTAAATCTATGTGCTTATTTTTATTTTTCAGAATGTTGCTATTACCAGAGTCCCTGAGCATGAAATTATAATGAATAGTTTGCCACCATGACTAATAACTATAAAACTAAAAACAAACAAACAAACAAACCCTCTACCTTTTCTTTCATTACAAAAACATCAACAAAAAAACATCAAACAAAAATCCTTGGGGAACGGTTCCAATTTTGCTGCACGTTGCAATCGCCTAGCAATCTTTAAAAACTATTAGCGCCTGGCTCTCACTACTAAACACTCACATTCTGATTTATTTGGGGTGGGGTGTAAATCTAAGCATTAAAAACTTTTAATTTTTTAAAGCTCCCTTGCTGACTCTAATGTGAAGCCACCGACCTCAAGGATATAAAAGCTGTGGCCTCTTGCCCCGTTCCAGCTGTGCCTTAGTGTCAAGAAAGGGAAAGAGGTAATTCATGCAAAGAACCACATCAGCAAGTATGGGCCTGCTTATTCCCAAGACAAGAAGTGACCCCAATTTCAATAAATCAGTATGCTTAGAGTAAGTATATGTGTGTGCATGAAAGAGAAAAGAATGAGGGGTGTGTGAATGGCTTAGTTGGTAGAGCATGCAACTCTTGATTTTGGAGTCATAAGTTCGAGCCCCACATTGGTTGTAAAGATTACTTAAAAATAAAATCTTTCTTAAAAAGTTTAAAAAAAAAAAGGAAAAGAGAAAAATGTGAAATGCCTGAAGAACAAATAAGTTAGGTTAAATCTAAATAAAATCTAGCAATCTCAGAGATAGAATTTAAAGACCTTTTTTTTTTTTTAATGTGCAGATCAGTCTTTCAAGCTTACACCCAAGCATCCTTCATGCCATGCATTCAAGTGGGTGACCAAACAAGAAAAGACTCACTCTTCTTTTCTAGTATGTATAGTTGGCCATTCTAGATAGGAAAGATTAAAACACAAGAGATACAACAGGAAACTGAGGATGCTCTGCTAGTCTAATAAGCATCATCCCAGCAACAATGTTTCTCACATTGAGGCACTGTCCATCAGAGAACCATGAAATAGATTTACCAGGTCATAACCAGAAGGAAATTAAACAGAAAATAAAAAATATCAAAGTGTCTCCAATGTGGTAAAGGTAAGTATTTTGTGAAAACTTTGTGTGTGTGTGTGTGTGTGTGTGTGTGTGTGTGTGTAGTCACTGTGAGTCTCATTTAAAACTTTGAAAGCCACTATTCTCCAGGTTGTTCCATTCTACCCTCACTCAGAACATTTGAATCCATGCTGCAGAGAAATTCAGAGGTCCACAGAAAGCAAAGTTCTTTAGAGCTGAAGAACACCTGAAACATTTGATTTATAATTTCAAATGATTACAAATTATTGTATTGAACATCATAGAAATAAAGTGTCTTATTTGTGTCCAGCGTTTTCTGCTATATCTTAGGAGTCTGGTTCCTTTGAGACTGTATTTTCAAAATAAATTTAATGCAGGTGTCTTACCTACTAAATGGCCAGGGCACTGACTATAAGTTTTCAGTCATATTATGTGAACATTTCTTTGACATGGTGGCATTTCCACCAATTTGTTACTTGAGTAGAAATTATACCATGTGCAAATTAAGTGATAAATGTAAAAGCTCTTGATTCTAATGCTCAGAAGTAGAGAATTATTTTCATAGATAAGAGATTGCCAAAAGGGTATTTCTTCAGGCTCCAATAGGAGGTCTTCAAAAAGCACAGGATCATGACAGTGCCCAGGGCAGTGCTGTGCAAGAAGTGTGAGAAATTCTCCACTTGCTTTCTTGAGTTTATGTTCTTATTGTCCCGTCACATCACCGTGGTGTTATGTGTACACACACACGTGCACACACACATGTAAATGTATATATACATTTGGTGTACAGCAGAAAGAATTGAAAATAAAAATCTGTGTAACTTTAAACTCAGTAACAAGAGCTTCCTAAAGAAATGGTAATGCAAATAGAACTGCTTCTCATGATCTATAAAACCTGAATCTCCTAAGTTTGGAGATTTATTTTTGAAGCTATATAGAGAAAGGGCTGATAATGATGTCACTAATAAAGTATAATACACACAACTGCATAGCCATTAAAAAAAAAAAAAACCTTCCTTCTTAATGGTGTTGGCATACACACTTCATATTGCAATCTCCTTAAGGGGTTAAATTAATTAGTATTAACTACAAAAAATTCACATTTTAAAAATTCATTTTAATCTTCATCATGCTAACCATAAGGGTAAGGAGAACATGAGTTGGTATCAGAAAGTTAAAGGACGGATGATAGAAAAAAATCAGAACGTCAATTAAAGTGTACAAGGCTACAAAAAAAAACAAGAAACCATCAAATAGGTACAGGCTACTAGGCAATAAGTGGTAGGTATATATTAAGAAAACTAGGAGCAGATCTTTCTCCCACCCCATTCTTCCCTAACACATCTATGGCATGTTTTCTTAAGAGAAGTGTATGAGGATACACCCTGGGCAAATAAATCCTATAGAAACCTATAAATCCAGAAATAAATAAGCCAGCAAACAGAAAGACCCATGAAAAGCGGGAAGAAGGAAGGGTAGGTGAAGGAGTTGCAGAAGCAGTTATTCTGAATCACCCCAAGGACTAATTATGATTTTAAATAGCTAAGAGCATGAAGATCAGCTTGTAATAAGGCCATTACACTCAGTCAAGAGCACACTGACAAATGTAATAAGAATGATTTTAATGTCTGTGCAAATGAGGAAGCTGAACTGAAAAGGATCAAAGAAAGCATTGAAAGATGGGTTTTAAGTACAAAAGAGAGCAGGGGTAAATGGAATGAGTGCCTCACAGAGCTAAAAATGTTGAGGGTAAAGAGGAAAACAGAAACACCGGTAAGAGTCAAAAATATTAAGTTGTCCTTTCACAAATACAAAGAAAAAAGATAATAGAAAATATTGAGAGATGAAGTGATTATAGAAGTATATGGGGGGAGGGAAGCAAAGACCCAAAAGACAATGTGGGAGAGGCTAAAAGAAGACATTGTATCTGATGTTTGTCCTGAAAACTGTACTGTTGCTTTTGGGGAAAGCAGAAAAATTCTGACCCGAAATAAACGAACTGATGAATCAGGCATAGATTTTATAAAGATTCAGGTTCAGTGTGGTAGCGTGAGGGAAAAAAAAAAAAAAAAAAAGAGGAGGTTAAAAAAAAGTTGTTGGCAAGAGAGTCAACAAGGGCAAAATGAGTGTCAGAAAGACAGCCGAGTTGGAGGAGGAAAGAACAAATTTGTTGAGGAGGAAGTCAGTATGTTTCTTTGACTTTCTCCACAGGAACAAAGCAGAATGTGAGCATAAATTAAGAGAGTGAATCCCAAAGGTGAGTGAGCTCTAAGGATTATTCAGAACTCAGTCAGTTTTTTAAAAATATATATAGCAAATTAAGACAGAGGTATAAAAAAAGATTTTATTTGAACAAAATATATAGCATTTAATGGTAAGTAAACTGTGGAAGGAGTAAGTAAGTCCTCATAGCCTTTCAAAGGAAGGTGCTGAGTAGTAAACACTGCTATTATTTGGTAAAGTTATATCCAAAATTATAAGTGTTTAATTAAAAAACACATCAGGTTATAAAAGTACTAACCACCTTGGAAACCTTTTTAATTGGAAATAACGGTTTGGCCTTTAGTAAAGTTCCACTTGAGCAGGCCATTCAAAACAGAAATCACTATGATAACTGGAAAGTTCTCGTAAAATGTCACCGTTGATTGCAGATGGCCTAAACTGAATCTACATAACATGGATGTATGTTTTATTCCTGCTTATTCCCTGAATAAGGGAATTAACTGAAGTCTAAGGATGTTAAAGTTTAAAAATATAAATGTGATAGCTTAATATCGTAAATACAAAGATGAAACTATTAAGAAAGTTATAATTCCACAAAGTAGTCTATAATTTGAGGATATTACAAAAGGGGAGAGATGGCTTTGCTGTTTCATGTTTTATTTACAAAGAAACTACTTCCTGATGCAGGAGGGAGAAAAGCATCTCTGGGACTCAACAGAATAACCTTTTGTTGACAGAAGAGAGCAAATGTTTGAATGCTCACGGGAGTGCCTATCACTAGTCAGAGAGCATATTTCAAACACACACACAATTACAGCACACGTATCTGAGATGGTCGTGCCTCCTATCAACTTTCAAAGGCAGCCTTGCTTGTGCCCACAAATGGCAGCCCAGCAGGCAGTGACATCAGACCTAGAAATGATGTGGCCTGTATAGTATGCAGTGAAGTGCAGTGCTCTACTTGTTTGCAATGGTTTTATTTTTCGACTAGTTTTTATCACACTTGGCATGAACAAGGGAACATGTGCTTTGCTAAATTTGAACTTTTAAGATGAAACTGAATTAACTGAGAACCAAAAAATTGCTTCTGAATTATCCTAAGATTGAAAAATGCCTTCCCTTTCATACTAGGAATGACAAAATAAAAGACAAATACATCTTGAAAGTTGAAATGTGAGCTAGGAAGATCCTGTGGTTCGAGAACAACATTGTTGACTTTTTCTTTTTTAGGAACCTGAAATAAGATTGTAATGAAAAAAGGCTTTTTCCCCATACAATACACTTTTGCTAACGTGAAGATGTGTACTAAACTGAAACCTAAATAAATCTAATAGAAGCACTAAACCTAATACAAGCAAGATTTATTTTTCAACCAGAAAGTTTAATTAATTTGCCATTTCTTAAAAACTAGTGTGATCGTATATCATATATATACGATATATACATCATATACGATATATATATACACGATAAAACATATGTATAACCAGTATATACAAAATCAGTATAACCCTTGCCCCCAAACTTAATCTTACAATATTTTCCTTTGCTTGCTAGTACTGGAACAAAATAACTGTATTGGCTAAAATGACCAGAGGCACATCCCTAGAGATGCTCTGCCCTCCTAAATTCCCCTCTTCCTCCTCATAAAAGATATGCCAAGATACCCAAGTATAAATGCTTTGTATATAAAATGAGTGCTATCATGCAGATATTTTTAAAGAGTTGAAATCCAAAATAATTTAAATATAAAATTCAAGTTATAAATCACAGGACACGTTTTAAGGAATCTAATGATAAGTAATAGGTCAAACAACCTGAAAGAATCAGCTTGTGGTACAAGCTTCATTGCATTAATAATGTCACAGTTAGTATGTTTATTAAATTAAATAATACCAGCAAGGGTCTTCTAAATGCCATGTTCCTAACACTAGATTTCATATTTATTTCAGAGTTAGCATAGTAAGAGGGGGAGCTATCACTAGAAGGTCTATTAAGCCATGTTTTTTTTTTTTTTTCATTGCTTTAATGGAACTATTCAAATCAAATTTTTCACGCCATGCCTTGAACACCGCTGCAAACCATACTGTGGGTGTAAAATACATGCAAGGCGGATATAATCAGCTCAGATGAGACCAGTGACTTATACACCATCAAGTTTACTTTATTGTGAAAGCAGTGGGGTTTTCTTTCAAGTGAATATATTTTTAAATATATTGCAACCTAACTTACAAGCTGAAGACAGGAACCAGGAAGGCCCACAAATCTCAAGGCAACTGAATTAAAACAAGTATAATGCGATGCCTGAAATCTTGCCTAGTTTGTCTTATCTTGTTGTTCTGGCAAGAGAAAATCTGATTGTCCAAATGTAAATCTTGCACTCAGATTGTAACTTCAATAAATCGTATAGACTCAACTTGCTTAAAAAGTCTCAGCTGACCTTTTCTTTTTCCAGCTGACCTTTCTTTAAAAGCCAGATGTTACTGATACTGCACTAAAAATTCATTCTTTCAAACATTAAAATTAGCCAATTAGCTTACATACCAGAGTAAATTCAATGTTTTTTAAATTGAATGCTCATCTCCGGTCTTTAAAGAGGCTGATTTCTGGGGCCACTGGCTGGCTGGCTTATGGCTCCATGGAGTATGCAACTCTTAATCTCTGGCTTCTAAGATTGAGCTCCACCATGGGTGTAGAAGCTGCTTAAAAATAAAATCTAAAAAAAAAAAAAAAAAAAGGAAAGATGCTGACTTCTTCCTAAGTAAGTTTGAATAATAGTTGCTTTTCCTTTGGGGAATCTAGATTGTTTTCACGCAGGATCAGGAGTTCTACTTTTTTCCTATGCCTGGGGGGGGGGGGGGGGGGGGGGGGTTAAATGCCTAATGATAAAATAACTAATATACACAAGACAGGCGCTGCACCTGAGTACAGGCCGAACATTTTATGAAATCAATTACGAACATAAACACGTTGCCCCAATATTGCTATAGAGCATTTTAGGTTCTCCAGGAATATAAATGGCCTCTGGGCAACAAGGCTTTTGTCCCTTGACAGAAACGAAAACAGGCCTGAAAGCTTCGGTGCTAAAAGAGAGAGATCCAGAACGTCACCCAAATGGTGGGTCAAAGAGTTTCAGCAGTAGGATTTATAAGAAAATGTAAGGGCAGGAGCTAAGAGCGTTCAGAAAGTTCCCTACAGACCCCAAATTACCACATCTCAAGAGCTCCGGGGATGCCAGTCAATCGGAGAGGGACGGAGACCACCTGGCAACTGCTCAGCGGCTGCTGCGAGGCCTACAGGGCCGGGGTCTTGGCGGGGGGCGTCGGCGGGGCTGTGCCGGGAGCTACGCGCGGCAAAGGGCGGCCTGGGCCCAGCCCGGTCGGGGGCCGGCTGCACCCCACCCCGAGCTCGCGGGGCGGGCCACCTGGACCCCGGGAGTCCAGCCGGGGCGCAGCCGGGGCACCGCGGCGGAGCAGGGCCGCCCGGGCCCGGGCCGCGGAGCAGGCCTCGCGCGCAGCCCAGCACCTGCGGGCGCCCCCCGCCCGCCTCTCTGCAGCCCGCGCCCGGGCGCCCGCGGAGGTTAGGGCCCCGGGGCCCGCAGCTGGGGCCGCGCTCGGGCCGCGGGGGCGGGGGCGGGGCGGGGCGGGGGCGGGCGCGCCAAGATGGCGGGAGGGTTCGCCGCTCGCGCCCTGTGCTCCGTCCCGCTCTCCTCGAGAAGACACAGCTGAGGCCACGTGCAGGTGGCGGGGCGGCAAGCGTGCCCGCCCGGGCCCTGCCCTCGCGGAGCGAAGGCGGCCACGCGAGGGGCACGGGGGGCCCGGGCCGCTTCCGTGGAGAGCCCGGCGGGCGGGCGCGCGGGCGGGCGGCGGCGGGGCCCCGCGGGGGAGGCCGGGGGCGCGGGGCTGCAGGACCGGGCTGCAGCACCACGTCCCCGCGCGGCCCGGCCCCGGCCCCGGCCCCGGCCCCGGCCCGGGAGCTCCGTCCCCGCCCGACGGCCGCCCCCGGCTCGCCCAGCTGGGCCCCGAGGGCGGCGGGCAGAGCGCGGCCGCGACCCCCGCGCCCTCGGGGCGGCACGTGCGCCCCTGCCGGGGGGGGGGGGCGGGGCGGGGGCGCTCAGCTCCCGGGTCTACGCAGCCGCCCTGCCTGCGCTCTCCGTCCCGCGGTCGGGCCTTCGGGGTGCGAGGGGCCAGAGACACAAAGGAAAGGCAGCCCCTCGCCTCCCGGCGCGGCCGCCGAACTCCGCGGAACGCCGTCTAGTGGCGACACGGCCCAGGGACAGCAAGTCGTCCTGCTCCCCCCACTCTCCGTTCTCCTGCTCGTCGGACCTTGGAGGCCTCTCTGCGCCTGTCGGATCGCAAAGGGGTCGCGGGACGGTCTCGAGGTGCTGCTACACTTAGTCCCAGAACCTGAAAGGGACCCAGACCAGGCAAGGGCGTTGAGCCGTCCTCCGCCTCTCTCCGGAGACCAAAGTACAAAACTCGCTTCCCCACGAGATAAAGGCAGAGCTCCGCGGGCTCCCCGACCGAGACGCGGCGCCCCCCTCCCCGCGCCCCCTCCGGCTGCGGAACCCGCATTTCGGCCCTTGCTCTGCAGGGATGGGCCTCTGGCCTGGGCAGGAGCGCTCGGGATCCCACCGCAGGAGGGACGCTGTGCTAGCCCCAGCCCCACACAGCTCCCAAGGCAAGTTCTAAGCTCGGGGCCTAGATGCCGACCGTTCGGACGGAGTCTGTTCCAGGAGTCCGAGTCCGTACCCCCGTGCAACCCCGCCCGATCCCCCAGAAACAATCCACTCCAGAAATGTAGGCCGTTCTGTGTTTGCGTTTACAGATTCGCCACTCCTCGCCAAGGCCTCGTATTTGAGGACCCGGATTCTCTCGACATCTGCCTAAAGCTGCGGTCAACGGCCTACCGCCACGTTCATTTCCATTACACCCTACTCTTGCCCAAGGCCTCCCGCCTGTGAAATTGAAAGAAATTCTTAACTCCTTATTTAAGTCCCTCCTTTTCCTGCTCGCATTATTTCCTACTTCAGAGAAAATCAGATAGCTACGATGAGGAAGTGCCTACATTTTCCTGAAAAAAAAAAAATAATGATAATAGTAAGTGCAACGAAATGAAACTTGACTCATAGGGAACTACGTTACTTATAAATAAGAAGGAAGAAGTAATTACTGGTAGTGCTAGGAAACAAAATTAGGTGGGAAATGGGAGGCAGATTCCCATTAAACAGACTGCCCCATATTCGAGTGGGGACGGGCTATTCTTCCTTGACCCTTAAAAGTAATCACCTATAATAAATTATTTTCAAACTGTAAACTGCTTTCAAACACCATAGCGTTTTACCAGATTTATTTACTTGTTATACACAGACGATACAAACGAGCAAAAAACAAAACGTTTCTCAATGGAGTGTGTACTTGTATAAATTATTCAGTTCACAGACAAAACGAAACAAATATAAAAATCACAACATTAGATTTACAGAAGAGCCAAAATATACACACGTTTAGACCCTGAATTCCTATTAGGAAAAATCCCCCCATGGACTGGAATCTAGATTGAATATTGTGTATGATGCATATTTCACATTAATTTTAAAATACAAAAAAAAAAAGTATAGGTTTGCTACACAACATTAGAAATCCTACTAATCTATTTCCAGGGGGATTAATGCTCCTTATCAAATATAACAAGACTTAGGGCGGGGGGGCGGAAAAACCAGTCTTACTTGCATTAATGCTAGTGTTTTCCCAAGGAAGTCAAATTTCAGCTGTTTCTAGGTGGCAGGGAAATCATTTTCAAAACTAAAATGCAGTAAAATATACAACTCACACAATTTATCTTCACTAGACTACACTATAGTTACCAACAATTCAGTCATCTATATCATTAGTAGAATATTCATTACAAAGATTTACAGCATATAAAGGTGGAGGGGGGACTGAAAAGATATTCAGAAACAGTTTGTCAGCATATTTGGCACCTGCACAGACCAGTAATGGATTTGGCACTTTGGGGAAAAACAAATAAGGCAAAATAATATTGCTGATGTCGAGCTATTCTATTGGGGGTGTAGGGGTGGGGGGTGAGGGTGGGGGTGGAGGGCGGGGGTGGGGTGGGGGACATACAACTCCAGTTAACTTTGCTTTGCAGGCATCATGCCACTTAATGGACTTCCTGGGAGCAGACACCTATCCTTTACAGGTGTTTGGTCGGATTCTCCTTAGCTATTTGTGTGCATTAGGGCACAGAGCAATTATTTCATGCAACGGATTGAGGAGAAGTGAGAAACCCATCATTATCTATCAAGTATTTCACGTTTCCAGAGCCTCTTAGGATATTGTTAATTATCTCACAAGGTAGGTTTTGTTGTTGTTGTTGTTGTTGTTGTTGTTGTTTTAAAGTGGAGGGGGTTTGGTGGAGAAGATGGCAAAGAAAGGAAGAGAATGGAGAGGTGAAGCGTGAACTGGTTTTGTGCCTTGACGATGAAAATAAAAACTAGCCATTCGTTACAGTAAATTAACACTATATACAGTCATTTCACAGGCTTTGTTCCACTAAAAGTATTAACATCCCTACCATCCATCCATCCATCCACTCGGGGACTAGAAAGGACGCGCTGGGTGGGTCCAGGTTCTAGAGTCAACATCCTACGGGTAATGGGGAGGCCGAGACTTGGAGGGTCGGAATCGCTGCTGCCTGACAGGACTGCCCAGGTCTCCTAGGGGTGAAGAGTTTCATTACGAGAGAGAGAAGGAGAAGGTGAGAAAAAGGCGAGAGGGAGGAGGAGGCGGCTCGATAGGAGTGTGGCTTCACGGGAGGAGCGCAAGGAGGAGAACCCAAGAAAGGTCTAACAGCCAAGTGGAAGGTCGGTGTGCTAACTGCAGAGGCTGCTGTGCAAAACAACAAAACAAAACAGAACAGAACCAAAGAAGGTTAAAGTCGCACTCGGAGACCTGTGCTTCTTGGCTGCAGCCGGTGCGCGAGGGCGCGAGGGCGCGAGGGCGCGGGGGCGCGGGGGCGCGGGGGCGCGGGGGCGCGAGGCGGGCGGCGGGGAGGAGCGCGCGGGCCGCGCGCGGGGCGGGCGGGCGCGGGGCGCGGGGCGGGCGCGGGGCGGCCTAGCTGTGCGAGTAGAAGCCGTAGTAGCCGCCCAGGTCCTTGGCGCAGTTCTTCTCGCAGTCCCGCTGGGCCAGCACCTCGCTCTTGAGCGGCGACGAGCTCTCGGACACCGGCGTGTCGGCCGGCGAGATCCGCCGCCGCTTGGCCTGCTCGTAAATCCCCGAGTCGCTCGAGTCGATGGACTTGATGGAGGAGGGCGTCTCGATCCAGCTGGAGTCGGACAGGTCCTTGGGCTTGGCGTCGTCGGCGGCGCCGGGCGGCAGCGGCGAGCGCTCGGCCGCCAGGCCCTCGGCCTCCTCGCCCAGGTAGGGGTTGGCGCCCGCCATGCGCGCGGCGGCCGCGGCGCTGTTGGGCCAGCAGGGCAGCACCGAGCCCGACTTGGCGCCGCAGTACTGCGGGGGGCTGCGCGCGCCCCAGCCCGACGGGTCGGCGTAGTAGCCGAGCGGGCGCCCGGTGCAGCCCGCCGCCTGCAGCGGCAGCGCCTTCACGCCCGCCGCGTAGGACAGCAGCGTGGCCGCGTTGCCCGCGAAGTCCGTGGCCGTGTCGTAGGCCGAGGCGGCGAAGTCCAGCCGGTTGTTGGCGGGGGTCACGAACCAGCGCTGCGGCGACGGCGCGCCCGGGTCCTCGGCCTGCTGCGGCGACAGCAGCCCGTTGGTGTGCGGCACGCTGCGGTCCGTGCCCGGCCCGGGGCCCGCGCCCGCGCCCGGGTGGAAGCGCGCCTTGGCGTAGTTGCTCACGAACTGGTCCTGCAGGAAAGAGCCGGCCATAGCGTAACGGGCCCCGGGCACGATCTGCGAGCGCGGGGAGTCGTTGGGCGAGGGGGTCAGGCGGTCCATGTCGCAGCCGGTGTAGATCCTGCGAGGGAAGGAGACAGAGAGAGAACCGAGGGGTGGCGGAGGGGTCCCCGGGGGCCGCGCGGGGGCCGCCGCCGCCCGCCCCACGCTGCGCAGCCGAGGCCCGCCCGGGGTCGGGGGACGGGGCAGGCCGCCGGCTGCACCGGGGACCCGGGAGCCGGGCCCGCCGCGGGGCCGCATCCCGCTCCCCCAGCGCCCGGGCGACCGCAGGCCTCCCTCGCCCGGACGGAGCTGCTGGCGGGCCGGCGCGGTGGCGGGGACGGGGGCCGCGCGGCGGCCCTGAGCAGGACCCCCGCCTCGTGGCGCCGCAAACACCGCGGGCTCCCGTCGGACACACGCGCGGGCTGCCCGGCCTTCACCAGCCTCCCGAGGCTCGAGCACTGCGGCTGGAAGCCTCCACGGGACCTACTGCCCATTGTTTCCCCCGCCACATCCTGTAACCACCACCACCTCCACCAGTAACTAACAAGAATGACTACTTGGAAACAGAGTCATCCATCAATAAAGTTCTCTTACAGAGAAAAGGTGTGCTTCTCTGTGTGTGTGTGTAAAGTAAGCTCCGGCCCCAACGTGGGGCTTGAACGGACACACGACATCAAGAGTCTCCCAGAGATCAAGAGAGTCGCAGGTTTTACTGACGGAGCCAGCCAAGTGCTCCAAGAAAAAAAGTATTCTTTACTCTGACCTTTTCCTAGCTTTTGAACCATTACTGGTAAATAAACAAACAAACAAACAAATAAATAAACAAACAAATAAATAAATAAATAAATAAATAAAATAAATGACAGAGTAAAATTTTCTTATTTAGATTTCTAAAACACAGGCCAGAAAAGAAAACAAAAAGACACCGAAACCCATCTTCTGGGCCAAACTCTTATCGTCAGCCTCCTCCAAGCCATCTCCCACCAGGAATAGTCAACCCTTATACGACTTGACTCCGTGCCAGGCACTGTTGTCTACCACTGCACACATAGTAATTTAGTAAACCATCACAACAGTCCTCCCGGTTATGCAGCGTTATTTTCCCACCTTACAGATGAGAAAACTGAGGAAAAGACAAGTTAGATAACTTGCCCACAGACAGTAATTGTGTTACTGGGAATCACCTTAGGTGAAATAAAGATTAACTCTAGGCCCTGGGCCTGGAAAATCCCATTAGAATTGAGAGAGAACCAGAGATTGGTACAAGTGTTTTCTCCTACACATAGACACATGCCTCCCTTAGCTCACACATAAATGTTTTAATCTTTAATCAACACACTGTTCTGAGAGAGAGCCTCAGTCTTGTCAGACCTTAATCCTTTGGGGAGGAGATTCCCTGGTGAGTGGCCAAGCATCCCCTCCGGTCCCCCGAACTCTTTCTTATTGCTCTGTTTCTCCACCTTTGAGCCGTGCCCAAAGAGTCAACATAAAAGGGGGGAAGTGCGGGTGGCATGAGCCATTCTGCTCTCCCCTAACCCCTAAAAACTAAGGTCTTCATCTGTGTAGATAAAGAAGCCTTTATGGAAAATAACAGTTTAAGAACCAAAAAGAAGTGGCTTTTCCTACAGCAGCCATCCAGAGGAGGGCAGGTGAGGGTAATGCTGTTGCTCAGGTCCATTCTGCTTACTACACAAAGTCTCCCTCCTGAAATTCAATTCTAGCTTCAAATTAGTAGAGGGAGGCAGGAAGGGAACATAGCCAGCAAGGTGCAAATATCTCCTCTGTTTACCACTACAATATTTTAAGAAGAAAAAAGCAGCCTGCCAAAGATACAGTTTAGATGCCCATCCAGGTCCCAACCCACTTGGGATTACCGGATTGATTTGTGCAAAATAAAATGCTTTGGAACAGATGTTCGCAACAGAATTAAAAGCTCAAAACCTACAAGACCCCCTCGTACAGAGACCAGTATCTCTGGTCTCCTGGGCCACACACTTTCCACAGTGCCGGGTCCACATTTTTAGATTGTGAAGACTAGAATAGCTGAGGTTTTATTCTGGGGAATCTTCTTGATGAGGCTTGCTTCCTCAAAACTACTTTTAAGGGAGGCACATGACGGTGATAGGCAGAAATATCAATGACTCTCTTTTCAATTTGTTATACAAATATCAGGAGGGAAGTTTGTTATCTACCTGGAGATGGAATAGAAGCAGCCACTTGTCTAATTCTCCACAAATTTAATCTATTTCTGGTCAAAGACAACTTCAACTTTGTAGCTGTATCCCACGCACTTAATGCAAGCCATGAAGTTAAAAACTATATACCCTTCCCTTTCAGGTTCAGAGAAAAAGTGGCGGGGGGAGGGGAATCCCTACAATCCAGATTTAGGTTTTGCTATATAGCACTATCTGAACTTTTGGGCACTATAAACACGAAGTTTATATCTCCTGTTGCCCCCAGAGAACATCATTTTGACAGATAAGAAACGGAGATAAGTAAGGGAGGCCTGAAGAAAGGGTACCAACACATCTAATTAAAACATGTCTAGATGCAAAGGATAAAGGGAAATATTTTTCTTTTGAAGCTTGTAAATAATACACAGCAACAGCACCTGGGTCCTTCCCGAAGCCTGAAATAACTGTAACAGCGGCTCTGCTCATGACCTTGCCTATGGTGGGTGCACATTTTTATTCAGTCCATAGTAAACTTGCACAGGAAAAGCTATTACACAAAACTTGGAAATGGGTAAATAAAAGTCACATATGCCAAGGAGAATGTAACAACTGCCAGAGCCACATGCACTTTCCGGCAGAATCGGGCGGTTTCAGACACAGACAATCTGAGCTGAGCATCTGCAGCGCCACATACAGCTCCCGCACCCAGGAACCGGGGCAGCTTCCCCAGCCAGCCAGCCCCAGAGGCCCGCCAACAACTTTGTAATTCATAAGAAAGATAAAAATAAGTGGAGGAAATCTTTGACCAAAACCACAAAAGTACCAAGTCAGAAAGTCACCAGAAATAAGGGGAGCCCATAAAAAGGCAAGGGAAAAACCTTGGAAACAGCCTTATCTTCACACACTCTAGCTTCCAAAAGCCTTGTACACAACAATCCACCTTTGACCTAAAGCCCAACTCCGCAACTATTTTAGAAGGAACGAGCAAAATTACTTACGTGTCATAATTATCCCGAAATCCTTTTGCAAAGGGGTTGTGATCTATTTTCAATTGTGTAATCTAGAAAAGACAAAATAAAAGGATTAAGAAGATTTTACCTTCTATGTAGGTGGATTACACGCTTACGAATACAGCACCATTTTTTACAGGGGCTTAGGGCCCACGGTGTCATTGAGTAGCAAGGTTTCCCTGCCTGAAAAATTTGAGGGAATGGATAGAAAGGGAAAAAAGAGAATGTATCATGAAAGTTATGAGGAACATGTTTAAATCAATGATGCCTAACATTAAAGGATTGCTCTCAATTAGCTCTCCCATATGTTCTAAGTCAGTGCAAATGCACATTTTAAAAAATGCTTGATACAAAAGGACAAAAGTCTTTAAAAGGGGCCCTTGAATGTATCATCAAATGTTGCCTATTTTAAGTGTTTCACCACATTTCAAAACGTTTATCATTTCTGATTCACAACCACAAGAACTCATAGCTGCATTTTAAAATCAGCTTTAATTTAAAATAAATGCATATTTTCATATTTGATACTTTCATTTGAGTTAAAAAAAAAAAAACAACACTGTCACTCCCAGTAGTCAAATCAACAGAAGTAAAATAAGTCTTTGTGAACTTGCAAAAGCTGAAGAGGTTCAAGTGCTAAGAAAAAACAAAACAAAACAAACTCATCCCACGGCTTCTGGGAATTTGATTTATTGTACTTTCTGGATATGTGAATGTGTCTGTTCTTTTGACCACCCAAAAAGCGATATATTTGTTTATTTCAGCCATCAGTTCTGAGACTTTAAATTTCTTTTTCTTTTTTTTTTTTTTTTTTTGGGATAATGCCACAGCCTGCCAAGAATAAAATGCAGGGGAAAATCTGCTTGTTTTCTAAAGGGAAGAAGGACTCGGGGGAAAAAATAAAACGAACGAAAAAGCAGATTTAAATCTGTTCTAGTTTGAGAACTAAATTAAAATTCCCAAGGAAGAGGCCTTGGAGATCCTGGGTCCCTCCCAGGTGGCCCGCGCGAGCCGCGCCCGAGCGAGTCGGAGGCGCTTCCCACCGCCCAGGACCCGGGGGCTGCCCCGGGCCCAGCCTCGGCCTGCGCGGCGCCCCGGCCCGGGCCTCCTTACGTCGGTGTTCTGGTAGGCGGTGACGGCGATGAACTGCGTCTCGGGGAACGTGAAGGTCTGCACGCGGCCGGGCTGGCTGGTGTCCTCCGTGCCGTCCTCGTTCACCTCCACCACGTGCAGGCGGGGCTGGTACTTGTGCAAGGACTGGAGGACCACCATCTGCGCGGCGGACACAAGGGGAGCGCGGGGCGGCGCGTCAGCGGGTCGGGGCCGGGGCCGGGGCCGGGGGGCTGCGGGGCTGCGGGACTGCGGGGCTGGGGAGGCTGGGGAGGCTGCGGGGCTGCGGGGCCGGGGGGGGGGGGGGGGCTGCAGGGAAGCGGGGCTGCGGGGCCGGGGGCTGCGGGGCTGCGGAGCTGCAGGGCTGCGGGGCGGGGGACCAGGGGGCCAGGGGGCTGCGGGGCCGGGGGGCTGCAGGGCGGGCTGGAGCGCGCCGCCCCGGCCCCCCGACCGCGGGCCCGCCGGGCTGCCGAGGCCGGCCGCGGGCCAGCATCCCTGGTTCCTCCCGGAGCACAGCCGACCCCGACTGCTGGTGCTCAGGCCTCCCGATCCGCCCGGCCTCCCTCGAGGAGGAACAAAGATTCCTACACCCCCAGAGCCTGTGGGTTTCCTTCTCGAAATCCACCAAGTATCTGTACAGACAGCACTTGGGGAGGTCGGGACCCGGGAATAGGCCGGGGGCGGGGGTGGCCAAGAGCGACTCTACAGGAGGGTGGAAATAGAATTTTTAAAGAGTCTTTTCAGTGAAGCAGAGAAACATATGTCCAGTTTCTCTTGCTGATTTAAAGTAATGGACTGGATGTTAGCGAGGGACGTGAGAGGGAGCGAGAGGGAGAGAGAGAGCGAGAGAGGGAGAGGGAGAGGGAGGGAGAGAGGGAGGGGGAGGGAGAGAGGGAGGGAGGAAGGGAGGGAGAGGAGCGCTTGAGCCACTGACCTGCCCATTGTTGTTTGAAGCTCCTTTGTTGTTTGTAAGTTTCAATTTTCCAAAAGAGATTTCTTGACGCATCCAGTGAGCCCCCGTGTTGGGGGAATCCGGATGCATATAGACCCGATTTCCTAGAGAAACAAATACGTTGTTTACATATGCCCGGGGCACTGCCCAGTCCCAACTCCTCACCGCCTAGGACACACACACACACACACACACACACACACACCTTATCCACAGTGAGGCCCATTAGCTGGGGGTTTTTTAGGCCTCGCTTTCTTCCTATTAACTGGAGATGATTAAAATAGCTTTTGCATAATCCTCCCCCTTCTCGCGGCTCAGTCTGTCCCCTTATCCCCCTCGTTTCCTTTTAGAAGTCATTGGCCGATCGTTTTAAAAGTCTCTCGAGCCAGTCCACAAAGGCTTTAATTAATCATTCTCACCTAAATAAGTGTCAGGAAAATGTGTTAATTGGAAGGACTTGCCTTGCACATTGGTGTCCGCTTTGCCGCAAGGAACCCATTTGCCTCCTTGAAACCTCCAGTGATTGGGATCCGCCAAAATCACATCCACAAAAATATTGTAATGAGCCGTGGGATCGAGACCAGAAATGTTAAAACTTAAAAAAGGAAACATGCGCCTATTTAAATTAAGGGGGGGGGGGGTAGAAAACAAGAGAAAAAAAAACACATAAATGTTAAAGATTAAATGCAAGAAGCGCGGCGCCAGATAGCAAAGCAAAACTTGTTCTTCCAGCGTCGATGAGCGAATGTTTGCTGGGTTAAAGAAGGGGTGGTGGGGGAGGAAAAGAAGTGAGGCTGGAGTCGGGGAGATCGGCGGGAGCGCTGGAGCGGGGAGTCGGCAGGTGTCACTGCCCAGGTGGGGAGCGCGGCTGGCGCCCCGCACGTCCACCTGCCCCGCTCGCGGGCACGGAGGCGCCCCTGCAACGGCCCAGCCGCAGGCCGGGGACTCGCCCTCTCCGCCGCCTTTCTCCGGCCCCGGCCGGCTCTCCGACCACCTTTCTAGGGCGGGAACCCCCTTCCCAACATCACCGCGGCGGTTGTACCTTCCACGTCCCCGTCTTCCAACACCAGCCAACTCCGGGGCGCCCCGGGGCGCCTTCCGCTCCGCTCCCGACCCCAAAACGGCGCTCCCGGGGCGGTGGCAACCCGGCGCTCCTGCCCCCGGGCCGCGCCTGGAGCAGCGACTGCCGGGGATGTAGCATTACCTTCCCTGCTTGGTGATGATCATCTCCGTTTGGTGGCGGTGAAATTTCAGCCAGAGGGGCCTGTTGCACAGGTACACCTGCGCTTTGCCGGGTACCAGTCCGGGCTGCGTGGAGGAGAACTGGTAGAACGGGGCTCCCTGGTAGGAGTGGCCGTACTGCTGTGGGTAGGGGTAGCCGGCCGCGGGGTAGCCCTGCGGCGAGGAGTTGGACAGCAGGCTGTTGTAGGCTCCGTTGGTGATGACCGGGTGGTGGGCCATGTAGCGGCTGGGGCTGCCGATGGAGAAGGCGGGGTGCGCCGGTCCGTGCTGGCCGGGGTACGGGAACATGGCACTGGGAGCAGTGGCCGCAGACTGTGGCTGGCTGGACTGAGAGAGGAGGTAGCGATCTGCAGCAGAGCCATCGAAACTGTGACGAAGCTCAGAGACCCCGTCCAAGACAGGAGAGAGTTTACTTCTCTGGACGTCCCCTGGTGAGTCCTTGGAGTCAGGAAAATTGTCTGTATCTGACTGATTCGTCATCCCCCTGGTAATTTTTTTCAAAGGTGAACTTCTCTCCAGGTTGTCAGTGGTCGAGATAATGGGATGATCGTGCAAGACAAGCTCAGATCCGCCTGAATGTGGGTAGCTGCTGCTCACATTGAGAAATTTCTTGGAGAGCATGATAGAAGGAGAAAGGCAGTGCTCCAGCTGCATAGCTCTAGAACCTGAACACTCGCCCTCCTGTCCCTGGTTTTTAAAGTCCTATTTATCATAAACTAGAAATCCACAGACCCCCTCACTAGACAGAAAGCACTTCAACCAGCAAATGCTTCTCAAAGGTTTGATTTACTTTTTTTTTTTCCCTGGGAGAAGAGATTGGCCAATTGACACTATGCAGCAATCAGAAAAGGCTCACTTTTGATCTTGCTGCTTGTGCAGCCGATGAAACGGCTCCTGCCATTGGTTAACTGCTGACAGTAATTTAATTAGATAGACATTAATTAGGATAATCACCTGGCTCCTGGTCGCGACGATCATGGCAAATTGAAGGGGATGATTTTATTGTTGGCTTGGGGGGGGGGGTGGGGTGGGGAATGTGTGTTGGCTTTACGTGAGCACTGTTGTGTCACCTTTAAGCTTTGTGACCACTGCTTTAGGAAGATTCAAAGATGTGCAATTTACTAAACATTTTCCTACCTTCCCCCCCACCACCACCTCCCTCCTCTCGAGCCGAGGGGCGGAGGAGGGAATTCGATGATGCTAGGAGACTTTTCGGATCTGAATGAGCCAAATATTCAGTTGAATGTAACGATTTCAAGTGCAAAGTATACAAAGCGCGAGCCGGTGGCCTCTTCTCGCCCTGTAAAAGTTCCAGAGTCTGTCTTTTCCAGTTAATACAGAAGCACATAACACCTGAGCCAGTCCTTTGTGAGCGGGTCCTGCGGGTCCCCGGCGAACCCCCCCCCCCCCACGCACACCTTTTTATCCACACACATAAATAAATAAATCTGTGCGGCTGGGAGCGGCGGCGAGCGGGCGGGGGCGGGGCGGGGCGGGGGGCGAGTCGCTGCGGCTCACCCACCATCCGCCCACCCGGGAAGGTGCGGCTTCTCGCTCCAGCACAGACACGGTGACAATCCACGATCACCTTTTTTAAGTTCTGAAATAATCATAGGCCGCCGGGCTGCAGCGCCCTAATGTGTTTGCAGTGATGTGTACGGGGTCCTTGCTAAATGTTTTATCAGCGAGCCCGGCTGCAGGTTATGGGCGGAGCGAGCCCGTGGCGGGGGCCGGCGCCGAGCGCGGCGCGCCCGCTGCGCTCCCCTCGCTGCGCTCCCCTCGCTCCGCGGTGCTGGCGCGGCGGCCGGGCCCGGGAGCCTCGCCAGGGCAGGAAGGGCCGAGCCCGTGCAGACCGGGTCGCGGGCGGCGCTCGTCTGCGGAGGCGGAGTGGAAGCGGTGTCGGCGCGGGGGTCGATGCCGAGGACGCGTGTGCGTGTGTGCGCGCCTGTGTGTGCCGTTTATATAATCCGGAGGGGAGGAGAAAAAACCCCATACCAGTAAGTTTGAAGCGAGGAGGCTCCAACGGAGGAATAGAGAAAATAACCGATTTAAAAGGATGTTGGCACAGATAAGTAGCACGAGGCCCAGAGCGACCCCGAGATGTCGGAAGGAAGCCCCGGTACCGGCTCCGCGGGGGAGCGGCCCGCGCGGGGCCGGCGGCCGAGAGCTGCATCCGCCCGAGGCGCTCCCCGCGGCGGCGCCCTGCCCCGGACGCCGAGCCCGCGGGGAGCCGGGCGGGAGCGCGGCGGCGCCTCGGGGCTGCGGGCCGGCGGCCGGGAGGACGGGCTCCCGCGGGCCTCCCCGCCCTGCCCGCGCCCTGCCCGCGCCCTGCCCGCGCCCTGCCCGCGCCCTGCCCGCGGCCTCCGGGGCCTGCCCGCCTCCGCCCGCCGCATTGTCTGACGTCCCCGCGCCCAGGCCGCCCGCCGCCCGCCGCCCGCCGCCCGCCGCCCGCGAGGCTCGGGGAGCGTGGGGCAGCGGCGCGGGGCGCGGGGCGCGGGGCGCGGGGCGCGGGGCCGGGAGCTCGCCGTGCCGGGGCGCCGGGGCAGCCGAAGCCCTCCCTGCACTCGGCGCGCCCGCGCTCCCGGGCCTCGGCGCCTCCCGGCGGAGAGCGGCGCTGGGGCCGCGGGGGCTCCCGGGCCCGGGCACGAGGGCTTGGCCCCCGCCAGGGCGCTGCCTCAGTGGGCCTGAGTGGGCTGCGCAGGGCCCCAGCTGTGGCCTCCGGCCGGCGCCGCCAGCCAGGCCCCGCGGACCACGGCCCTGGGCCGGGCGAGCGGGGGACCAGATGTCCAGACAGTTTGCTCGGAGAAATGCAGCCAAACCCATTTTTTTTTTTTTTCTTTTTCCCCCTTTCGGAAGCGAATCTCAGCTCCAGGCCGCGAAGCTTCATAAACAGGCAGGGCCTTGGCTGCTGAGGCCTCGGGGTGCGGGGGAGGGGACAGAAGCTGGGACACTATTTGACGCCGGGGTTTTCTGCGGATTACCCTCCACCATCATTTCTCCTGAGAGGTTTTTGCCCAATTTTGACTACTCTTGTTTTCTCCTTTCCGTCATTAACTTGTCTCTGAGCGCCCCCCTGCCCCCTGCTTCCGAGGTCACCCACCTCCCCTCCCCCTCCCACCCGCCGCCGCCTTTCTCAGTGGGACAAGAGCCTTAAGTATATGGCAAAAAAGGCCAGACTGCACCTGGGCCCTAGAAGCTTTCTCATTCGCGGGACCCTGAATTAACTTTTTAAAGAATGAAGAATGCAAAAATGAAATGTTAAAGTATAGAAAAGGGATATATTTTTTGAGGAACTGGAGGAGATAAATGTGCATTGACCTCAGATTATCTGTACTACATTCAGCAATTCCTCCCTACAGGAACTCATATATGCTCCAAAGGGAAAATTCACTTTCCTCAAGATCAGCACACCTGCTCTTGAGCCATACTTGTGTGCAGGGCTCCTCAGGGTTCAAAGTGCACATGAACCACACCAGGATTCTGGATTCTTGATTCAGGTCTCAAGCGAGGGCCTGGATTTTGTATATATATAATGAGCTCCCCAAAGACCCCACTGCTCCTGGTCCAGGCAGATCACACTGCATGGGGAGACTGGAGCTTCCAATGGCCTCATGTTAGTCTAAGAGAAAAGCAGGGGCATCTCTACACTAGGGGCAAGCGGGAGTTCAGGTTCTTGTGTTGCTTTAATACTGCATAATAGATGGGTGAGGATGCTCACGTAAGTACATACACACCTAACTGAGCTAGTGATTAAGTAAGTGGTTTCAATGCCTAATGGGACCCGAGCCACCAGGCTGCTGCTAGAATAGGTGTACCTTCCAGGACAAAAGTGTTCATTGAGACTCAGGGGATCCTAATTTTGACTGATTACAAATCTCGAAAGAAAATGTAGCTTTTGCTAGGAGGATTCCTGGTTTTGAAATTGGAAGTGTCTCCACCATGAATCAAGTAGAAGGTAGTGCTGGTTGTGGGGAGTCCAGGATGATGGGTGATCAACTAAGAGCAAAAGGCAGGCATTGTATAAGGCTTCTGAGGAGATGCTTTCAGGAGACTAAGATGAAAAACAAAAAAATTTTCCAAATGGAATGTTGAGAATAACCCTTAGATTATTGAGGCCTTCTTCTGAGGGCATATTGTATGAAAGAAATCTTGACTAGCTCTAATGAATAGCTGTGAAATAAATCATAGAACCCTATTTATGTAAAGGGAAAAATCACGTATCCAAAAAAAAGTCTGCACACAAGGTCAAATTAGGCAAAAGGAAAACTTCTGCTAACTTCCACTTATATTTTAATTATAATGGTTAGTTGTTGTAATGTCAACAATTAAATTAATACATATTACATGTCCTACATAAAACATACTATGACTATATATAAAAGAAAAAGCCACAGGACAAGCAAATGCTCAGAACACCTCTTATTTCACCAAAAAAGAGACTGTGAAACACGGTGGGAATTTAAGCCATTTCTACTTTTAGTTTCTGGTAACTATTCATTAGGCAACCAGTAAGAGCCTAGAATTGTTCAAACAGGACAGTAATTTGGCCTATCACGTCACTCCTACCACCTAAGAGGCTAAATCTAAATTCCAAGTCCCCAAGTAAAACCTTCTTTTAATGAAGCCTTAGAAACAAACATTTTTACCATATTTTCACAAAGGGTACACATAAGAATTAAATCTGTCTCCATATGTTTTCGCATACTCCTTGCTGTACCCAAGAATGGTGCTGTGCCATGAGTACCAATGGGGGTAGCTACTCATGTATGTCGGGTTAGAAACAGGTTGAGGGATAAGGTCATCTGTTACATGGGCCATTAGTCAAATTTTTGTCTTTATCAGAAAACGTAGTTTTAATTTGAGAAAGATGAGAGAAAACAGTAACAAAATTATTTCTTATGTGCTCATGATATTAAATTCACATTATGGTGACTTTTCTCAATTTGTTTTGAAGAGATTATATACCTCCTATGGTTGTCTTAGCGAATAAAGTCTAGTGGACTTTGGAGCAGGCAACTTCCAGGGAATCTCAGCATTGGTAGAATGTACTCTTCAAAAAAATAATAAAGTCTCAATTAACACTGTCCCCTCTTTCTTCTTAAACATACTCCTCTGAAACCCTGGAAAGTATAATACGTTAAGATACTGACTATACGATATAAAATATGTCAACATTTTTTCTGGGTTACTCACTAATGGGGCAGCAACTCCTTAATGGCAATCATTTTACATTTGTGGAGTTTTGTTATCACGTTGATGTTTTATGTGTTATCAGATCTTACATTGCAAAGAGAAACATATCTTTGTGTGAGATTTCTAGAGCACTGTCAAATGTTATTCTGTCAATTCCACCCAGTGCCAAAAAACCTCAGGAGACATAGATTGTAAATGTATTTTATTTTGTAAGCAACAATCAAAATATATTTGTGTTACTGATTTCTTCAAATATTAAATGGGATCTTAACAAAATTTGTCCACTTTGATGTATTCTTATACAACTTTGGAATCTGCAAAGACCCTGACTAAAGAAACAGAAGTAATTGCACAACTGAGACTGAAGGTGTTACAGTGCTGCAAATGATGCCAGATGTCTTACATTTAACCAAACACACCTTCAGAGGTCCCTTGATTTTGAGCATTAGGAACAATAGAGGAATATACGCTGAAAGTATCACCAATAGCTTTTTGCATGGTTTTATTTAAATACGACAGTATCCAACATAGCTGCTAAACACTGGACAATATTTGAAGTCATAAGGACATCCACATGTTCCTCCAAATGACGTTTGGGGTCCTAAATTAAAAAAAAAGGAAAGAAAAAGAAAAAAGAACCACATTACTGATAGAAGAATTACTTAGTGTAAATAGTTGAAAGTGGTAAAGAAAGCCAAACCTAAATTTATGTTACAATTTAACTTTCCTAATATATTGTTATATTCTCAGGATTTCTAAATGTACTTAAAAATTAAGTACCTGATAAAATAATAGATTACACAATGAAAACCTGATTTACACAATCAATGCTACGACTCTGGACCAGAAATTACAAAGAGTAAAAGGAATTCTATACAGGCACAGCATCTGATTTTTTAAAAACAAAGTATAAGCATTTATAAGTGTGCATAAGCCCAAGTATGCATGCATATTTTCTGCCATTCATATTTACTGAATGTCTGAGTGGGTTCTTTACTCGAAGCAAAAATACCAATAGGTGAGAGTTCAATGTGAATTCTCTCTCATCACTTCCTCTGTAATTTTAATTTAAATTTAATTCCTGTACAATTTTGATATTTCAGAAAAGGTGCTTTAAATGGCTCAGGAAATATTCCTGGATCAAAAGTCACTGTGTGTTGTTAAAAATTTAAATACAATGTTAAGATATACATATTTTACATGTATATAATATGTATGAAATAATGGTAAGGATACATATTTCCTGCAACTATTTTGAAAAAATAGTATATCACAGAAAAGTATATAGGTACAATCTTTTAACTGAAACCTGATCGAATCTGTATTTCCAATGTCTGAGTTAAAATGAGGCTTAAAATAACATTGTAATAAATGAAGCTAAATTAGAATGCTTAATTTATGTTTATGTTTAAGGCTGAGCTGAATGGAGTATTTCAGCTAAATGTGAAAGCTTTAAAAAAAAAAAGATACATATATATATTGCACACAATAAAAAAACTCTCAATTAAAGCATTATTTTTGTATGGGTATTGCTTAAATACCCAAGACTCCTACTTAAACAAATGTTCATCAATGGAATTATTTCTTGGCTGTTCTTTTCTAAATTACAATTTCAATACATACCTGATTTCCTTAAACAATCCAGATATACAACATGCTACAAATAATTTCAAGTAACTAGACCACATATTAAATTTTCTTTATTTCAGAAATAAGCCTTAGGACACTTTAGGTGAAAGTGTCTGAGAAAGACTGGCAGGAGAAAAAGACAGTGATCTGATTCCATTACAGACAGCTTTTGCTTTTGCCACGCAATAGGCTGAACCAGTGAAGTACTAGATTTTAAAAAATGATTCTGAAGATTATTCAACTTTGCCCATTACATATTTTTCAGCTTCATTTTTATTTTAGACCTTTTATTTGTTGCTGTTAAATAAAATCTACATCGTAGCCTCAGAGTCATTTATTGCAAAAACAGTTAGTGAGTTCTATAAAGTGCAAGGCTCCAAGTCGGAGATCTAATAATTTGTATTAGACTACAATAAGTAGTGGGAAAAAGCAAGGTAACTAGATCACATAGGATGAGAGAATAAGATGAACCATACTCCATTTTGTCTGGGTAGTGTTCTAGCTGTTTTTAAATTTTAATATTCAGGGTATAGTGAGATTTAATTTTACTAAGTATGATATTTAAGTCAGACCTTTGCCCCTACTGCTCTGTTGGAGTAACTGGTTCTGTAGTGAATTGGTAACACACTTCCCTCAGTTATCTACATTACTTCTTGTGGCAGCTGGGTGATTCTTAGAGATTTCCCATCCAAGAATGGTCCTGGCCCAAACCTACATAGCTTGTGAGATGTGATGGGATCAGAGCATATGGTAGGATGGCTGAAAGCAAAGACAGCTTAGTGTCTTGCATCTGAAATATCAAGATTCTGCCAACATCAGCAATATGATAACCATGTTCCATGAAATGAAAAAAAAATGTAATCAACATTCTTTAAAAAACAGTCTAATTAATCTGTAGATTCTTTTAATTGGTTGGTGTGTTCCCCCAACCCTCAGAAAATAGGAACTAAAATATATATTTCATCTTGGAAAAGTGAAAGAGCAAATACTTAAAACCCTTTCTCCTCACTCACTATAATCCAATGGGGCTCTCAGCCTTCTCAGGAACACTACCTACATACTGAAGCCTACATATGGACAAATTGTATCATTTAAAAAAAAACTTACATATGAAATAAATCTACCATTCTGTTATCTTTACTAATAATATTATTTGAAGTGAAAATAATCTTGAAAAACTAACTCAGGACATAAGTCTCCTAATGTATATCTAGTAAATTATTTTCACTAAAGATAGTATCTCTCAGATCTATTTGTGACTTCACGACGTATGGCAAAGAGAATTTGACATCAAGTAATTCAGTGACCTTTAAAATTAACATCATATTTACAAGACAAAAGAAAAATATAGAGTGAACAAATAGGAAAAAAAATTACACTGGCCCTAAAACAGTTTTAACTCTACAAGAGCACGTTATTATGCGACTGCATAACCTATTACGGTATAGCTCACCTGCTTGCCAACATTCTTTATTGCCAGCTGTTCAGGTGTCATCTTATCTTCTTCTTCTACAGCCTGTGAATGAAACACAAAGGACAGACTTTCAAATTCTAAATTTACTTTTCCCACTGCAGAATACTCACTGAAGGCAATGGTGATCATAATTTCCATTCACAGAACCTTTTATTCAAATGACTCATGAAACAAAAAAGCAAGTTTGCTAATCTTCACAATCACCTTCAGTGTCATAAAAACTACTACCACCATCATTTTGAAAACAGACTTCAGAAATACGTAAAAGACATCGAGTATGTCAAACTGGATCACCAAATGGTAGTATTAGCCATCTGAAAACTACGACAGAATTCTTTGAGGGATGGCTACAGTGGAGGAGAGCAGTACCTGAGGCAGCTGCTTATGGCACCTTGATGATAAGCAGTCCACTCTGCCTTCTCTTCCATGCCCTACTTTCATCACACCTCTGCCCCAGTCCCATTTCTTTGTCTTCTCTTTCTTATCACCTGAACCTGTGCACACCCAGTTATCGGTTAACTATCAGCAGCTAATCGGATCAAAGGAGCTGCTGACTTTTGATCCACTTAACAAATCATATGGTTTCCTCCCTTCATAACTCTACATGTATTCAGAAAAAAATCTCACTTTTCCATAACTGATCTTTAGTAATCATGAAGAAACAGAGTCATCTGAAGTTTTCAACAGGAAAAAACTTGGATTAAAAGCCAACTTAAGTAAAATTCAATCAACCACAACAGTATATACAAACTGTTTTCTACTATTTTCAGTTAGCTATAAAATCTTGTGTATGACCATAAATCTTCTAAGCAAGTAATTACAAAATAACTACAGCATTTAGATTAGCTACCATCACTGCCTCCCTCTATCAACAATGGTACTACCATCAAACCTCTTTGTTAGAAGGAACCTCCTGAGGAGTTTGGGCATGTTTCTGTCTGAAGCCAGGGCGCTCTATCAGGTGAACTCCTGGTCTATGATTTATTCATAGTATCCAATAAATGGAAAACAAAGAAAACTGAAGGATCACCAACCTTAAGAAATAACACCACAGCACTTACCACAAATATGATTACAAAAGGGGTGAGATCGTGGGGGTGGAAAGCAGGAAACCAAAATCCCAGCGAGGGTTAGATTTGGATACTCTAAACTTAATCTCGCAGCTGCCAAATTTCTTCATGTGTGAACAATGAACATGTAGGAAATGCAATCATCAGACATTTCCCATAAACTGGGAAGTTTGGCTGCATTTCACACCTTCTTAATAGTTTTGTAAACAGAGAACTTGAAAATGAGCAAAGATGGCAAGTGTCTAATTTTATAAATGGACAAACTATCTAGAGAATTTTCCCCAGTAGAACCTGCCTAAAGAGAAAAGATGGTGAATAAGTACTGTATCTACTGATTATTAAAGGATACTTATTTACAACACATCATTAAGAAAATACATTTATGACTCATAAAACTGGAAGGAAAAATAAAAGCTAATAACATTCCAAACCTAGGGAATTCTAGAGAATATGTTCATTTTCAGAGTCAGATGTCACTATTATGCTCAGCTAGTTAAAAAAGTATTACCTAAGTGGGAAATTGCTCCTCCTGCTATCTCAATGCTTTACATATATAGAAACATGAGCAACACCTAAAAAGTTTTTCTCAATTACTTTTACAAATCATGAGACTATACCTTACCGACTTGAAAACATTATTAGATGAATGGAACGATTCAAGTAAGTTTGTACTCTGCATTCATTCAGTGTTAGTTGCTCTATGCTCATGTCAAAAACACAGTACGGTATTGGACGGAGGTAAGAATCTTGGAATCTGACTCAAAATATCAGTCAATAGACAAAATAGTTATTACAAAGTATTTTGGAGTACTGCAAATATCAAAGATGGCAGGTATGCAAAGATGAAAGTCAAAAAGCATTTAAAGCACTGATCTTATTTAAAAGGTTAAATAGAATGTGAAAAGCACTAACTTAATTTTAAAAATCTTTTACATCATTTAACCACTTTACCAATTAGTTTTTCCATTTCCAATAATTAAAAGAGAGAGTTCACAAACTCTTTGAGAAGTGCAGATGGTAAAAAGTACTCTCAGCCATAGATGCCATCTGGAAAATGAGGAGCAGCTGTAGATTTAGGCATATACTAAGGTTGCAAACCCCCATGACAAAGAATAAGCACATCTCTTTCATTCTAAGATAGACCAGATCAGACCCAATCATCACATCGAACCCCTAAATATTTTCTTCACTTACCTAAGTCACCTATATCTCATCTACCATCTGGGCAAGACCAGTCTTCATTCATAGTTCTAATCTGGCTAGTCACCAGGAAATATTAAGAAATGGTAGCAGCAGAAACAAATGAAATTCAGGCACAGGCAGTGTCCTCACTAGGGGAACTTCTGTGTTTATGGCAACTTCTGTGATTTGGCATCAAATTTTGCTTTTGCATTCATGCTCTTCGGTTTACTCAACCAACAAAAAAGCACTGAAAATGTTTGTGGCTATTCACACTAGAAACGTTTTTAACAGTTTATCAACAAAGACCCCCAGATGGCTATCCCATCATGCACGGTCTGCACAGTTCTAAGAAATTCCTAGAATTTGGCCTGTTATGTTATCATAATCCCATCAGACGTACCCCCATCTTAAAGAGGCTTTTATGAAACCCAATTAACTTCATTCTCTGTCTTCTGGTAATGGTCAAATTTCTTAAATGGAAAACCTTTATCTCAAATTCTACCATTTAATTTTCCCTTCAACAGATACGGACTGGATTCTCTGCACTTCATTAACACCTTTTTAAGGATCTCCACCAGGTAAATTTCAACAAACTCCGTTTTCTTGAACTTTCTGAACACCTTTAAGAGTTTCTCCAATACCTGTTTTCTCTTCTAATCCTTCAACCTCTCTGGTTTTATGATGTCATGTCTCTCATTCCACTTCCTACTTCTCTGGTCCTTGGGAGGCTTCTTTTTCCCTTGAAATGTTAACTTTCTTCACTCTATAACATGCCATGCTCCCATTTAAGGACATGCTTTCTAAATTTCTAAAAATTACCATAAAAAATATGGTAATTTCTTTCACCATTAAACAAGCTCTGCACTAGTGAATGTTAAGATAATGCACGTCACTTTTTTCCTGATTTTCTGTGAAGTCGATGAAGTCAATCTTAGTATATGACTATATAACCGAAAATCACATTACTAGGTTAAGGTGGTAGAGAATGAGTTTAAAGAAACGACTTTTATAAAACGTACTTGGGAAAGCAAAATTAACAAACATGAAACAATTAGAAATCTGAGACAGGATAAGATGTGTGAGTATGGAGAACATAAAATTGGCTTTCCTACCACTATCAGTATATTAATTTACTGAATCCTTAAAACATCCCAGTGAAGTAGTTAATCTACATTTTACTTAAGCAGAAATTAGGCACTCCCCTCCTTTTAAGGAACTATATGTTAATTCCAGGAATACTTCTATTATAAAAAAAAAAAAATATTTCTAACACTCCTTTTGGAATAGCTTATAACATTCCAGTACATTCTATACCTGTCCTCAACAGAATTTTCATTTTATATATTTAATATTCACTCGTTCTGAATAAGATAGTTTTTGCTCTTCAAGGAGCTCATATTTGGGCTTTACTTGCCTATAAATCTCAAACTGCAATGCAGAATGAAATATACAAAAATGGAGCGTGCACAAAGAATGATGCAGACACATTTAGCCATACGGCCAATAAGCAATGTGACTTCAACTGTACTATCTCCAAAGACCTTGAAGCAACATTCATGACAATTTAGGAAATGATTAGATTAGTTTTTAATGACACATCCTGAATAATAATTAAGCCAAATCCATGATTTAATAAGTGGCCTGAATAGCGTATAAGTTCTTTCTAAAAATCTTACAGGGAATTCAATTTTAAAGTGTAATTACACAAAACAGGGACACATAATAAAGATCCTATGTTTGCGTATGCACACATAATAGAAATTATAGTTCAGCTTGTTGGAAAAACTTCTATGGCAGAATCTATTTGAACCTACCCAACATTTCTCTTCTCCTTCTTCTTTGGTAATATAACCCTGATTCTATTAAAGACAGTGATGTTCCTAGGTAAAAGACCACACTATACAGCCTTTCTCAAAGCAAAGTGTGTCCACTTGAGTTCTGCCAATGAAATATAGTCAGAAGTGCTGCTGGGTAGGACTTACGAAAAGGATTGTGAAAGGAACTGATTTAGCTGGGAAGTATTCCCCCCTTTTGCCCTACCTTTTTTACCTGTTGCTGGGAACTCAGATGGGATGCTAAAGCTCTAGCAATGACCCTGAATCATGAGGATATCTACAGGATGGAAGCCAATAAAATGGTAGTGGAGCAAAAGATAGAAGGACTCTGGGTCTGGGTCACCTGGGTGGTTCAGTCCATTGAGCATCCGACTCTTTGTTTCGGCTCAGGTATGATCTCAAGGTTGTGAGACAGAGCCCTGTGTGAGACTTCGTGTTCAGCTCAGAGTCTGCCTGAAATTCTACCTCTGCGACCTCCTCCCACATGCTCACGTGCATGCTCTCTCTCAAATAAATAAATAAATCTTTACCAAAAGGAAAAAAAAAAGGAAGCTATCTGGGTCCATGATGACTTCAAAGTTTCATACTGGCCTTGAGTTGCAAGAGACCTACACTTCTATCTTGAGGAAACCATTGCCTCTTTAAGCTAACACAATCTTAGATATAAGTAACACCCGGTTAATGCAAAAACTGAAAATAATTTAAGATTTACCTAAAATATATCATTCCCCTACTTTCTACCCTTGAGCAGACAGTGTTATCAACATAGTATGTTGAGATAAATGTGAGATAGGTATCTTTGAAAAGAGAAGGTAACACAGTAGGAACTTTTCATATTGTTCTACAACTTAATTTTTTATATAATAGCAAGTTGTAAATATTTCTCTAAGTTGGTACTTGTAGAATTTTATTCATAATAAACCTTTAAAAGAGAACATGTTAAAAATTTATATGCATTTAAAATTGAAAGATGGCCTCCAAAAATGTTATGTCACTTTACTTACCCACCAGTGACGCATTTTGCCAAACTGTTTTTTATATTTGAAAGAAAAAAAATTCTACTTATAATTTTTTTCTTTGACCATTTAATAAGGTTGAACTTTTTCCCCCATGTTTATATGCCATTTGTCTTCAGTTTTCTAGCTGTTTTGTCAAAATTATTAATTTTTAAAACAATTTTATAGGGATTATTTGGATATTACACAGTTTTTGGATACTAGCCCTTTCTCTGTTACCAGTACAAGTATTTTCTCCCAGTCTGACTCCTAACAAGCATTCAATAAATGTTATTATTTTTATTGCAGATAAACTTTACTGTCAAGTTATCAAAACTTTAAAACCTCATTGATATTCTTACTAGCATTAAAGTAATCTTTCGAAAACTTGACATTAGCTTTACAATATTGAATCTCCCTATTTGGAAACAAAGGAATCTATTCACAATTGTTTTTAGTATTATTCAAATAAGTCATACACATTTATACATTTATTTCTTATGGTAATTATTTCTAAGTATTTTGTAATTTTGGATGCTGTGACATGATTTGCCTATTATATTTTTCAACTGGTTTCAGCCTATGTAACTGCTTGGTTACGACCTACATAATTCTCTATTGTAACAATTCTAACAGTTTTCTAGTTTAGTCTCTTAGGTTTCTGTTTGATTGCAAACATATCCTATCATAGTTAAATAATGATAATCTGTCCTGGTTTCCCCAATATTTACATTTTATTTTGTTTTTCTTATCTTATTGCACTAGCATAAAACATTTTCCTACTTAAAATAGCTACTCTAGTAAACCAAATGCAATCATATAATTATGCTTTATATGTAAAAAAATATATTTATATATAAAAAATGTACCTGAATTTTCTTTCAGGTTACAGAGCAGGCACTATTTCTATCTGAAAGGCAAACTGTCAGAAATCAGAATTTACAGGCTACATGTTTGAAAACAAGGCAAATTTTTATGTCTCTATGTTATTCTTAAAATACTCTTCTACAATTCATTTTTCACTTCCACATTCACTTACAAATATGCAATCAAATATTATCAATAATTTAAAATTTGATGCAATCTTAGCATGAATAAATTAGGAGATCTGGAATAACAGAGTGTGGGTGTTGTAGTTCAGTAATTAGGGAAATCATGACTAGTAATGAAGCAGAATCTCTGTGTGGAATTCAGACTTGAAATAGAAAAGTTGGGACAAAGGAATTTAATTATTTTCTAATCTTCTTTCACTTTAGGAGCTAACTGGCACCTAACGGTAATTACCTTAGTTTAAAACACCAACCAATTAAAAAGAATACTACGAAGAATTGGTAGCATGGGCCTTTCTTTTTATATTTTAAGTGTTACTAAAAACTCCACCACATTCTCTTTCAATCACAGAGGGAATTACATTCTCAAATTTGGACTCCTTCATATCACAGCTTACACATTGTTTTCATTTTATAACCAAACCTTACAAGTTTTTGAGTACTACAGAGATTTTTTAAAACTGTAAAATAGGAAAAACTTCTGTGGATGGGCAGCAGTAACCATAAATAGGTTATTTCCTGGCAGTGGTACCAATATGAATTTACTTAAACTTGCAATGTTACAGAGAAATGAAAGCCATTCCTACAGTCTGCTGAATAATATTACTTAAGTCACTAATGTATAAAAGGTTAATAACTGTTCTAAGTATGATAAACTACTTCTCTCTCTTTAATATCACAATATGAAAACATATACTAGAAACATTATAAAGAATTTTTCCCCCTATAATCTAGAATCAACCGAGATTTCCAGCTGGAACACTACATATAAATCAGGGCATGCTCTTCAAAGCCAGACCCAATTCTGTTGGAATTTGTTTGTATGGGCCCATCAACATTTTTTCAAATCTAAGCTCTCTCCAGAGACTTCCTGCTACACGTGGCAAATTTTATACACTGTCTCTTGGCTAATATTTATTTTGGTAAGATGTGTTTAATGTAAAAAGAGAAATATTACTTTTTGGTGTGACAACCAACATCAATTTTAACTGTCTCCAAAATCTTAAGCTCTAGCCTCTACCATAATTTTTAGCCCTATATTTCCAATGCTTGTTTAAAATAGAATTCTATCTCCTTTCTCAATCCTTCAACTTCTAAAAATTGGAAAATTTTAACAGTACTAACATACTTATAGTCACCTTGGCAGGGAACCCTGAATTCATCCTTGATCCTCCTCCTCCTTTTACTTCATCCATCCAATGGGTGCCATGTTTTATTTGGTTACTGATGCCTCTGTTCCCAATGCCACTGCAGTAAAACAGGTACCTAATACCCTTTGCTTAGGTAACAATAAGCTTCTAAACAGAACCTCCATTTCGCGGGGCAACCCCGGTGGCTCAGCGGTTTGGCGCCACCTTCGGCCCGGGGCGTGATCCTGGAGTCCCACAACTGGGATCAGGTCCTACGTCGGGCTCCCTGCATGGAGCCTGCTTCTCCCTCTGCCTGTGTCTCTGACTCTCTCTGTCTCTCATAAATAAATAATCTTTAAAAAGTAAAATGCTGTTATCTCTAAGACAGCATCCTAGGACTCTCACGACTAAAAGCAAGTGCCTTTGAATTTCTACAGGACTTCAGTATGATTGGACTTTTCTAGGGCAGTGTTTGCTAACTTCTAACTTGTATACAAATCTCCTGGAAATCTTTTTTTTTTTTTTTTTTAAGGAAGCCAACTCAAACCTTCTGAGATTAGCTTAGAAAGCCGTAAGACTTTTTTTTTTTTAATTTTTTTATGATAGTCACAGAGAGAAAGAGAGAGAGAGAGAGAGAGGCAGAGACACAGGCAGAGGGAGAAGCAGGCTCCATGCACCGGGAGCCCGATGTGGATTCGATCCCCGGTCTCCAGGATCGCGCCCTGGGCCAAAGGCAGGCGCCAAACCGCTGCGCCACCCAGGGATCCCTGGAAATCTTGATAAAATGTAGATTCTCATCCAGTAGGTATGAGCACCTGCATTTCTAACAAGACGCCAGGTGATACTGACACAGCTGGACTGTGGACACATTGAATGTGTGTGTCAAGGAACACACCAATTCTGGTTCATTTGTGAACTATTTTTTACTGACTCTGCTTTCCTATAAATGAAGGAAAGATCCCTGTTTCCCACTGCAACTTGTATAGGAGATATCCAATAAACATTTGAAAAAAAACAAAAACAAAAACAAAAACAGTGTATAATCTGTATGTTTTATAAACTACAGGCTGTCAATACATTAATGGGTTGTAAGCTATATGTATGTATATATAATATGCATATATAATTGAAACAATAAAATTGAGTTAAATGGGAAAAAACAGTATCATATGTAATAAGGGTAAATATTATTTTATAAAACTTTTGTTGCTATATACACACATATACACTTGCATGTACTGGGTCAAAATGTAAAATCTATTCTTC
This sequence comes from Vulpes lagopus, assembly GCF_018345385.1. Lineage (NCBI taxonomy): Eukaryota > Metazoa > Chordata > Mammalia > Carnivora > Canidae > Vulpes > Vulpes lagopus. The sequence continues at coordinate 86,303,026 of NC_054834.1, read as the reverse complement.
ATGTGGGTTTTTGGTCAAGAAAGCTGGAAAATATGTGTTATGGGTTGAATCATGGCGTCCCCCCCACACACACACACACAATATTTTGAAATCCTAACCTTAGTTAGACATTGGAGTTAAGCTGTCACAAACTGAAGAAAGCCTGGGACTAGCTTCAGAGGGAGCACAGCCCTCCTAATACCTTGATTTTGGACTTATAGCCTCGATAATCATGATGGAATGTATTTGTTTTAAAACACCCAGTTTAGGGCAGCCCGGGTGGCTCAGCGGTTTAGCAACACCTTTGGCCTGGGGTGTGTTCCTAAAAACCAGGGACTGAGTCCCATGTAGGGCTCCCTGTATCGAGCCTGCTTCTCCCTCTGCCTATGTCTCTGTCTCTCTCTCTCTCTCTCTCTGTGTCTCTCATAAATAAATAAATAAAATCTTTAAAAACAAAACAAAACAAACAAAAAAACCCACAGCCCTTGGATGGGGTTTGTTTGTTATGACAGCCCTTGGAAACTAATACAACACAGAAGATACATTTTAAGTCGTAGCTCAAGTATTTTTTTTTTCAATTTCAGAATTGTAAAAGAATATAAAGTTATGAACGAAAATATTATGGCCACATGTATTTTAGCCCACAATAAATATTTCCACAATAAATATATTCTACAAAATATAACTTTTTAAACATCCTCATATAAAGTGATTGCCCCTAGTTATTCTTCATTACATCATCTTATTTATTTCTTATAGCATCAATCACAATATATTTTTATACTGTGTTTTTTTGTTTATTCTGTTTTCCCTACCAGAAAATAAGTTCTGTGAAGACAACTCTTGCTTCTTACCATATCCCCAGTGCCTGGCACATAGCAGGTTTTCAACAGACACTTATTAAATGAAAAAAAGAAAAGTTCATAAACTAAACTACATACAGAAGTATTAAATGCTATTGTTATTATCCTATATCTTCTTGTTTCTCTTTCCCTTCCAAGAAAATGCCCTCCGATAATGAAGAAATTTCAAATGTAAAACTATTTTATACAGTCTATAATAGGATTGGCAAACTACAGCCCATAGGCCAAATGTAGCCAGCTACTTGTTTTATTAAATAAAGTTTTGCTGAAACACAGGTTCACTCACTCCATTATTTATTGTCTAAGTCTCCTTTTTTTTTTAATTTTTATTTATTTATGATAGTCACACAGAGAGAGAGAGACAGAGAGACAGAGAGAGAGGCAGAGACACAGGCAAAGGGAGAAGCAGGCTCCATGCACCGGGAGCCCGACGTGGGATTTGATCCCGGGTCTCCAGGATCGCGCCCCAGGCCAAAGGCAGGCACCAAACCGCTGCGCCACCCAGGGATCCCAAAGATTTATTTTTATTTATTTATGATAGACATAGAGAGCGAGAGAGAGAGAGAGGCAGAGGGAGAAGCAGGCTCCATGCCAGGAGCCCGATGCAGGACTTGATCCTGGGACTCCAGGATCGCACCCTGGGCCAAAGGCAGGCGCGAAACCGCTGCGCCATCCAGGGATCCCCCTAAGTCTACTTTTATACTATGACAGCAGAGTTGAATAGCTGCCAACAGACTGGATGACCTGCAAAGTCCAAAATATTTAATCTGATCTATAAAACAGGCCACTCTATTTTTAACTATATATATATTTATGCCATGTTTTGCATCTAATCACACGTATTCCAAAAATTATAAGTAAAAAATATTGGAAGTAACTTTCACCTTATTGTAATTCTTGGCTAATTCCAACATCTCTTTTACCACTGATTCATTATGTTTACAGTGTTCACTGTAGTCTTGAAGTGTCAAACCTTCCATCCAACTCTTCTTATGCAAATTTAGCAACATCTAAAAAAAAAAAAAAGAAAGAAAGAAAAAGTAATTATTTTCCTGTATGGAGGATACTTCCTTCATTTGTCTTAAGAAACAATTTCACCAAAAAACCTTCAGAATTAATGAGCTTAAAATTGAATTTTATTAACTTAAACTCGAATAAGGATTCTCCTAAATTTATATTAATAAAACCTAAGGAGTATTCTAACACCATGTATTTGCTGTCCTTCTGCCTCAAAGGCTATTTTCCTTATCTTTGCATGGTTTATGTTTCTCATTTCCTTAGAGATAGATGCCTTTCCCCACCATCCTGTATAAAAAAGTCACCTCATACTATCTTAAACATCTGTCTTCCCTTAACCTGCCTTATTATTTTTATAATACTATCAACACTTGAAATTTGTTTTATTATTGCATTTCTCTCACTTTGAAAAAAAAAAAGAGTAGTTTTGCCCTATTGATTTTAAGATCACCAAGATGTAGATTCAATAATACCTTATATATCATAACAGACATTCAATAAACATTTGTTGAATGCACAAATGAATGAATGAGTATGTGAAGCTACTATGTTACATACAAGGTCTCCAATACTTCCATAGCCCAGCTTTCGAAGTCCATAGTAAGGAGGTAAATGCCTCATTTACTGAATGACTTCATTTAAATCTTTCTGAGCCTCAATTTACATATCTAGGAAGTAAGGGCTCATACTAAATACTCTCCAAGTTTCTTTTCTAGTATTCCATCTGTAATTTTTAAAATGAAAACTTCATTACTGTCAGAATGAAAAGTCATGAAACTGGGTAAGAAATCACAACTTTGTCCAGTCTGTAATCAAATCAGCAAACTGGAATCAGATCACAGAATTAAACACCTTAGTTCACTGTTTCTCAAACTGGACTCATCCTGAGTATATTTTTCTTGAAGTTCCTAGGTTTTCAAGTTTAGAGTCTTAAGAGAGTTTTTCTTAGACTTATAACTCTATAAATGTTCTCTAGTTGAAATTGAATTTCTTTAAAAGACTGAAAAATATTTTGTAAACAAAAAATAGCTGTTGCTTTTACTGTTAGAACCAGTATATTTTGTGAGATCAACAACTCATGATCTGAAGATACAGCTAGAAGTGTCAAGTTTAGTTAAGAAAAACTGCTCCACTTGCTTAGAATTTTGCAGTTATATCTCATACAAAGTTTTGTCTTTTTTTTTTTTTTGTATGCTAGAGAATATGCTGCATGTCAAAAATTACCTGAGACCGCAAGACACAAAGCTCCAAATTCCTACATTCCCATTCAGGGGCCCAGAGGGACAAGAGTAGTTTACCAAAAACTGAAAAAAGCCTGCACAAGTAACTCCAATTTCTTTGCTTTTCATCTTCTCCACTGAGAAGTATTCTAGAAAATATATCTTCGGGAAATTTTGGTGCAGCTGCAACTATATATGTTACAAAGGTACCTATAATTAAGAACTGAATTTTCCTACCACTTCAAAAGCAAAGTTCTCACAGAGCATGTGGATATTCCTATCATGGATAAAGAAGGATTCCATTGTTACCCTTGAGTTAAGTCTGAAGGTAAGTATATAGCTTGGGATAAGAGTAAAGGCAGGGCTTCTGGTACTATAAAAGCTCCTCAACTGAGCTACTAGGAGCATAATCATATCATTAATTAACTTATATAGGTATTTATGTGTGTATGTTTTATGCCAAGAATAGTAGCTAAATTTTAGGGGCATCAAAAAGGGGGAAAGGTTGATTTAACCAGCCAGATATTTCCAAACAGATATTAGACTGATAAAGTATTTATGTACGTGAATAAACTTTTCAGTTTGTATCTGACTGGTGATCCTTTTCACGGTCTGTACCTATTCTATAAAAATTAAAAATAAGTGTTAAAAATATATTTCAATCTATCAACTAAATCTATCACAGCAGATACAATCTTTGGGACATAGGCAAGCAGCTGGAAGAAAGCTTTATGGCTGTGTCCCCCCTTGGGCCAAGGAAGAACGGGTGGGCTCCTGTAGACCCTCACTCCTCATCATGCTCAAGGTGAGTTTACTGGTGGCTCTGACCTTTTAAAACATGGTTTATAAAACTTAAAAAAAAAAACAGAATTCTTCTTTCAAAATCTTATACAGTACATTCTTCCCCACAATATATAAATGACATTAAAAATGGAGGCCATCTGGTTGAAAGACGAGGCAATATGGACAGCTCAACTTATTCTACTTCCCAGTTATCTCATGTATTAGAATCCCCTTCTAAGGCATCTTTATGAGGAACAGTTTTGATCAGTTAAGAAAGGTCTTATTTACTACTGATTACTTACCCTGTTTGGACTTGAGAATCACATAGGAACCAGAACTTACTGGCTAGCAATAGTACTCGATGTTTTTAAAAATTATTTTAAGTCTTTATCAGAGAGAAATACAAAAAGCTAATTTGGAAGATGACTAATTGTAATAGTAAAGAAAAAAAAGCAGCTCAGATTGTAATTTCAAAATGCAAGAGGCAGACTTAAAATATGTGGCATTAGATGAAATAATTCTAAAATAGTAGAAACAAAAGAATGCTAACCCACCAAGGTACTAGGTAGTTTTTAAGGTAACCAAATTTAAAAACTGCCTAGTATAAAAAGCGGTAAGAATCTAGCTTTAAATATCTAAAACACTACTACCTTTTGATTAAAATTTCCCTTTTGATTCACCTTTAGTTTACCCTATGAAAAAAGGTACTTTTTAAGTACTATGCAATTACAATCTCATTTATTCCTTTCAAATTTGGAAAGTTCCAAAAAGGCATTTTATTGGAAAAAGATAATCAGAAAAACACAGAATGAGGAGAAAGATTTTTGTAATTAATCATAAAATCAAACAGAAATGTTTGTTTCCTACTTATTCTCTTGTTTTAGCACCTACCAATAAGGTAAAATATCTTCCAATATGTCCAATAAAATATTCCTTTATGTTCCCACAATTCATTAGGAATGAAAAAATATTTGAACTCATCAATGAAAGAAATCAACAATTCAAACTCAAATATACTAGGTAATAGTTTAAATGGTCTGAAAAAGGATTTCCCCCCTCTCTCTAATATAAAAATTTAACTTACCTTCTGTTCCAGTTCATTTTTCCGATAGTTAATAGTAATGGAGTAATAGTGTCTGTTTAGTCCATGAATTAATGCCTAAATGATTAAAGATTAGATAAATGATTAGATAAAGGACAAATTAACATTTTTGCATGTAAAAAATAAGTTTGAAACCACTGACCAAACTTATCTTCTAAAAAAAGGCTTTAACCTAAATAAAGATTAAATGAAAAAAATTTTTTTTTCTTCACTACAAGTTTAGAAGTGAGGTTTAGAGGTATGGGTCATATATTCTTCAAAATATCATGCACAGCAGCACAAATTCCACAGTTTCAGTAGTCTTGCTCAGAGTCAGAGATAGGGTCTGACCCCATCATAATCTAAATTATAAATTAATTATTCATAATTTATAAATAATAATAATTTAAAAGTCTGATTTTACAATATCCGGGGAGGCACTTTGTTACTTCAAAAGAAAAGCCTAATATTTAGTCATAATAATACACTTATTTTTTCACCCATGATTTAATGTTGGATCTCCCTTTTTTCTTAATTCAATTCTAATAGATTCAAATAATTGTGTCCCACATATGTCTCCAAATTAACAAAGTGAAGCTGGTTCTTTATTGGGTCTATTTATATTTACTTCATGATCTTAACCAGTGACAGGCAATCTCACTAACCAGAATTTTTTCCACCGCACTTGACTTCTAAGACAAACAGGCAGATCATAATAAAAATTTAAGCTAATGACATGGCTTTATTAAGAAACAATAACCCTGCCTGTGATGAAATCCATTCACAACTGCTCAAATATTGAACTCTGGCAACAGATGTACAAATGTGGTTCAGAATGGTACTCTGGGGGACCCTATCAACCCAGAAAGACATGATAGTACAGAAATACACCTTGGAGTTATTTTCCACAAGTATAAAAACAATAAGGGCTTTACGGTTAGCTCAAATATGAAGATAAAGCTAACCAAAACCACCACTCCACTCTCTATTTATTGGATTTTTATAGCGAAGGCGTTAAGGTGTTGAGGTAAAAGAAGTAGGCCTAGAAGGAGGAAACATTTAGTGAGTATCCAGTATCTGCTTTACCTATTAGGTCTTCTAACCTTCCTAACAACTCAGTAAGGTAGGCTGATTCCATTTGTATTTTGATAGATGAAGAAAATATGACTCAAATCTTAATTTGTCCCAGTTTTTTTTTTTAATTTTTAATTTTTATTTATTTATGATAGTCACAGAGAGAGAGAGAGAGGCAGAGACACAGGCGGAGGGAGAAGCAGGCTCCATGCACCGGGAGCCCGATGTGGGATTCGATCCCGGGTCTCCAGGATCGCGCCCTGGGCCAAAGGCAGGCGCCAAACCGCTGCGCCACCCAGGGATCCCCTGTCCCAGTTTTATATAGCAAGGCAAAGGTGGGATTTGAACCCAAGTATTTCTGACTCCAAAGCCCATATTTTTTCTACCGTAGTATGCTACAGTGTATCTTAGAAATTCTTGGATTAAGTCTTTATACTTTAAAGGATCAGGATAAAAACAAAACATAGGCAGTCTTATTTTAAAACTCTGCTAGCAAAAAAATCACTCCACCAAGTACTGTAACATTTTAGATATGTATCTGTAACAATCCATTCCTATCCTAACATCTGCTATAATAAAATGGTTGATGTACAAAATTAAAGTACTAAGTATATCTATTAAACCCTTATCCATCTCAATAATCATCAGGAGTAGTGAATCAAATTTCAGTGCTCAGAAATGCTGTGATCAAGTAGAATTAATCCAGGTTTTCCTTAATATGTACTCATATTTACATAAATTAGGAAGTGTATCCCCTGGGTGGAAGAATTAGAGAAGGTACCTAGTCCTCCCAGTGGATAAAGCCTGACTGGAGAGTGAAACTTGCACTAGATTTCAGTTACTAACTGCCCCCTCATCGAAGCACCTTTGTGCAATGCCCTAACTACATAATTCTCCATAGCAGCCATAAAGCTAGTAAGGGCTATCTGTGGCCAATAAATACAGAAATAAACCAATGGGCCCAGAGTCCACATTCTGGAGATTAACTACACTGCTCAAATAGATACAGTTTGGTATTTGAAGGCAATTACCTATACTTGATTTTTAATGACATCATTTAGATAATAGCAGTTAAGACTAACATGGGCAGCATGAAAGATCAGCAGGTATAATTATTTTAAAAATATGTAAGTTTAAATAAAAGGATATCCTCAAGCAGTCTTCCAATTTCACTTACTCACCTGCTGTGTACCCCCAGTACATTCCAAATCACAAGTAAATTGGCCAAGTACAGGCCTCCCTCTACATGAGCCCAAAAAACACAGCCTTGGTGAATAACAAATTCTCTCAAATTAACCAATTTAGTTGACAAGTTGAGGCAGCATATGCCAAACAGAAGATTAGTTTTATCAAGAGGGAGAACTAACCTTTTGGAGGAGTCAAACTGCAAATTAAGCAGAATATACTAGCAAATGCCATAGCATGTCAGGCAGATCAAGGAGAAAGTTATATAGCTAGGAAATTTCTTAAAATATCATTACTTAACTTTTTAATTTACACTTAACAAACATATGATGGACTTAGGAAAATTCAGGCAATTCTTCATTAAAACAGGATTATGTTCGCAACTCATTCACACTAATTGGCTATTTAAAATTTGCAACAGTTTCTCATAGACGCATTCTTATAGTTTGATTCTTTTCTATAATATTATATACCGTGGGCTAAATAAGCTTTCAGTGGCTGACCTGGGAAACCAGTCACCTTCTATAGCCCTGTTTCTAGGACAGTATGTTTTAAATTCACTAAAAGCGGTGAGGCTTATTTATTTACTTCTTGCATATCCTGACCCTTGTTTTCTTTGCTCAAACCCTGCCAATCATTGAAGAAGGAAGTTCTGCCTAGGTTGGTACTCATTTTCAGTCTAAGGGCCTATTTTAGATAAAGGATGGTTTGGAGGACCACAGACAAAGGGGAGTTTTAAGATCCTGCTGATTAACTTCTTGGTTATTTCTATGCTGTTTTAGTTAATCTGTAGAAATTCATCATTTTGTTAGTATGACAAATCCAAAACACTTAAGTCTACAAATAATCATTACAGTGAAATCAACTTCAAAATCAATCACTATTTGAATGATTTATCCTACTGTATTTACTCATTCATGTGATCTAGATATATCTTTGAGAGACCAGATACTTAATCCCAATGAATGTTCAGATTGGCTAAACCATTATAGCATAAATCACAGTGAGAAGGAAAAGTAAAAAACTTATAACAATAGTGATGTGGGATGTCTAGGTGGATCAGCGGTTGAGCATCTGCCTTCGGATCAGAGTAATCCCAGAGTCCCAGGATCAAGTCCCACATCGGGCTCCCTGTAGGGGGCCTGCTTCTCCCTCTGCCTCTGCCTCTGCCTATGCCTATGCCTCTGCCTCTCTCTGTGTCTCTCATGAATAAATTTTTTAAAAATCTTAAAAAACAAACAAACAGTAGTGATGTATGAGCAAAGGTGGTAGAAACGGAATAAAAATATAAATAGTTAATAAGAGGCAGTCAGCTATCAGGTTGGAATAAATTGTGTAAAACCATATTTTATGTAAAGGGATTGCTAACAACAGATCTTAAAATAAGATCTTTTACTTAAATGGCTCCTTATATAATGACTGTGTCAAATAACTACAAGCAACTAAAACCTACCCTCATCGTACTTCATTGACACTGCCCAGACTACTGAGAAGAAGTTAAAATTACATCTCCATATACTCACTGCTATGGAAAAGCAGGCATATTATAAAATAGACGGCTTATGAACTGTTTAATAATAATAAACTTTTTATTTTTTTTTAAGATTTTATTTTATTCATAGAGACAGAGAGAGGGGGGCAGAGACATAGGCAGAGGGAGAAGTAGGCTCCGTACAGGAAGCCTGGTGTGGGACTTGATCCCGGGTCTCCAGGATCACACACCAGGCTGCAGGCGGCACTAAACCGCTGCACCACTGGGGGTGCCCAATAATAACCTTTTTAGAAGTTCTTGATAGGTAAAAAAATAAAAAAATTAAAAAAATAAAAAAAAGTTCCATGCTTTTAAAAAAGCAAAGCATGTTTATTTAGATCCAAGGATAAGTTTGTCTTATATTATTTCACACTGATAATAAGGTGAAAATGTGGAGTTAAATAATATCCCTTAGATCATATTTTTAAATGGAGCTTTCTTCATATAAGTATAATAACTCTGAAAAGAAACAAAATGTGTTTTGTTGTTCCCTCTACAGTGGAGAACTGGGAGGCAGAAGGCAAAAGAAGAGTTTCCACTTAAATACTTTTTGTACCTGTTGAATTTTGAACTAATATATTATCTATGCTTAAGTTAATTATTTAATTAATTAAGTTCCCAAGTATAGTATAAAGAGCCAGGAGCCTAGGTTACGAATACCAGTTCCTACATTAACTCACTACAAAGCCTACGAACTTTCTGGATTCTCTGTTCTCTCATCTACAAAATGACCACAATGGTTTCTTCCAGGGCAACTGTTTTATAACTGTTCAGTAAGCACTGAAAACGATATTTTTCAAATAGCTTAACTCTGTTAGACAATGCAGTTGTACCCAGGGCTATACTCAGAGGCTCACAGTCCTTGCACAATGCACCTATGCATCAATAGTTACTAAATTTCTAAGCAGATGACAACCCAATCTTTACTTATACTATGGCTCATAAGGATCTGGAATACTTTAAACAGTTTTTAAGTGAAATGGTTTTAAAATGTTTAGTTACTAAAATAAATGCTTGTTAATCCTCAATCCTATACATTTGATAATGGTCAAATGTTCTAAGGACAAAATAATACTAAGTCTCATATATTAAAACAAAAGTCTAGAATGTAAGCATTATACTTTTGCCTCCCTTTCAGGGTTATTAATGGCTTCTCTTACTTAAAACCTGAATATTAATGTAAACTCTATTAGTTTTGTTTTGTGGTAGATATTTCCAACACTGTTTTAGTGCTTTAAAAATAAAATTTTCTGTAATATATGTTTCACTGTAGAAAGTTTAAGAAATATGGAAAAGGAAAAATAAGGAAAAAAATTCCATAATCCCACCACCAAAGGTAATCAATACTAACATCTTGGTATAGATAGATAGGCACAGATTATAAAACATGTATTTGCAAAGAGAAGAACTTGTATATCCTATTTTATAATCTTTTTCTTAACACGTTTTTTTTTTTTTTAATTTTTTATTTATTTATGATAGTCACAGAGAGAGAGAGAGAGAGGCAGAGACACAGGCAGAGGGAGAAGCAGGCTCCATGCACCAGGAGCCCGATGTGGGATTCGATCCCGGGTCTCCAGGATCGCACCCTGGGCCAAAGGCAGGCGCCAAACCGCTGCGCCACCCAGGGATCCCTTTTCTTAACACGTTTTAAACTTTCCTCAAACTATTAAACAGTAGTCTACAATATAATTCCCCCACTACTATAAGAGTAAAAAAATCAGTGTTAGAAAATCAATAGTGATCACCAGCATAAGTGCTGATGGTTGCTGTCAGATTTCTATCTCTACTATTAAAAAGCTGGTTTAGGTACAAGGCCTCTCTTAACACAAATCTTCAAAATAACACCCTTTCAGAAAGGCTTCTGATCCCTGAGTCCAAGATTCTGCTAACATATATTAAAATTCTATTATGAATATTAACTTTACTTCAGGTTCTTCTGGGTTGTTTTCTTTCTAGCTTGCCTTAAAAAAACTAAGAAATAGTTTTAAGGTGTGGCTTTGTTCTGTTACTTGTTGGCTTGGTCCTATTTGAGTGTTTTAGTATTGAAATTGTCTTAAAACTATAAAGCACCCAGATAGAGGTCATTCTGATGGGCACCACATAAACTGTGAAATAAACATATTTACAAATTTTAATTAGAAGGCAAAAAAAAAAAACAAAACCCTAAAATGAAAGAAAAACAATGATGTAGCTATTATACACATAGGTCCTCTTAACTTGGGTTTGGAATTTGCTCTATAAGGTCCACCTTAAGTTAAGACTCATAAGGTAGGACTAAAAAATAAAACTGGATTGTTAGAGAAAAAATAACAAATTTTAATATTGATTTTGCTCAATTTATAAAGTTAAAAAGCAGGGTTTACACTTAAAAGATGAAATCAGCAACAGGTGGCCGTTGAGTTGCAATTAGTAAAAAACTTCTGGCAGAAATATACCATGTAGTAATCACAATGACCTTGGATTGTGGGATGCTACTTAACCTTTGGCAAAAAAATAATGAAGCAGTATGATACTATGGGGGTTTATAAGAAAGGTCATTATCACAGGCTAAACAGGTCCAATAATATATTCTCCTGGAACATACAAGCATGGGCTTGTCTGTACCCAATCAAAAACACTGGTAGCTTATTTCATACTCATTAAACTTTGTAGTTTTTCCTGACTTGTAAAGCAATTTTATTTAAAAGCAGCACACCTCATCCTTAGAAACAAAATGTTTCACTTTGACAAAGATTTCAGATGAGTGACTGCTGTAAAAGTAAGCATCTAAAGGTGTAAAGTTATCAGAGTGTAACCCAGGCTTAACCATGTTTAACTGTCAAAGCCACAACTCCCCGAAGACAATCATATGACAGAGCCAGGCTTCAGAAGGCAAGAAGCAATAGCTACTATAATGTCTTTGTCCTATGTGTTCTATTTAACCAAACATGGTATTTCTGTCCATTTAATTAATCTTCAGAGAAGCAATTAACTATATAGACACAGGTTGTGGTACATTAAAAAACATTTAAAATAATCTTTGCAGACAATAAAGATTTGTGTAAAAACAATGAGACATGTAAATGATACAAAAAAAAACAATCACTCGGGAGGATATTAAATGACTGCATAACTGTAATAATGGTGGTTGATGTTATTAGAAAGAAAAATATATAAATAAAAAGTAATAATATAGATATATATTGGACGCATTTTAAATGTAGAGATTAAATTTTAAAAAGGCAGAAAATTTTAAGTGCCATTTATGAGTTGTTTCTGTCTCTTAAAGTATACCAATTTTCCCATTTTTAATGCCATGAGAAATATCTAACCAATCAATAATGATACCCCTAATGCACTCTACCCAAAACTTGTATCAGTCCTTTACTACAATGTTAACCATGCAAAGCCATAAGGTATTCTCAAGATAAAGGCTCTTATATGCTCCCTTAAAGGGTATACTCAAACTATGTTAGGTAAGTTTAAAGAGTCCACTAAAAACAGACTCATAAGTGAGCAAATCTAACTTATGGAAGTGTTTCCATAATCTTCTTCTCAAGCACAAGAAAAATTAATTGCAAACAAATTAAAATGCTAAGTATTAGATATTAAAATGGCCATTTATAATAGGCTTTAAAATGTAAAACAGAGTTTTAACACATTATCAATACAAAAAAAAAAAAAATACAGGCATTACCTGGATAGATGGCTTGTTTAAATGACCCAGATTTGAGGTTGTTTGTCTTGGTTCATGTCCTAAGACCATCATATTAGCATTGATCAATCTGAAGGCATCAATAACAACCTGTAAAAATAAGGTGTCAGGTCAATTCTTTTTAAAAAAGCAAGTGATGATGCCAAGCAACAGTGGACAGGCATGATCAACTTGCATCTGTTTCTGGCCTATTTCCAGAAAATCATTTAATTATAATATTAATAAAAAAGAACCTCCTGCTGACTGTGCCATCAGCACACCACCCTCTATCTTGTAATGTAAGGTGACACCAATTATTGCAATTTTCATGAAGCAGTAAAGAAAAATATTAACTTTGCATCTTTATTATTGAAATACATCATTACTAAACTTCCACACCAAACAGCCTTCATTGGTGTGCATATGTTTGTCACCTAAATTTTACCTAATCAAAATGAATGACAAAGAGAAACTAAAACTGAAAGTGAGCACAAGCTAAGGGACCACATGTAAAGCCCAGCCCTGTCACATCAATTATACTACCACAGTACTTGAAATGACAACAAAATTACAGCCAGAAAGGCACTTGCTCCACGTATTTTCTTCTAGTCAGATACCTTTTACTTCTTGTGACTATAAAAGACTTTATACCTTGTCTGATGGCCTTAAATATCCAAGCCACTGTCAAGAATAGGAGGCAAATACAAGAAAACCAAGGTCATCTGAGCTTTAAAAGCCAGGAACATGGTATAGAATGAGACAGACGTAAGTTCATAGTAAGGAAGTAATAATAGGTACCCTTCTTTTTCTATGTGTATTCACTATTTCTGTATAAAAAGAGTCCAAATTCTTACATGATACAGTATCATCTATTAGCCCTTATATATTAAGAGATTTAACAAGAATCATATATTATCCTAACACTTTTTTTCTGTTCGTCATCATGGATTTGAAAAAACTCGTCAAAGCTTTTAAATGTTGTAAAGTTTTATATAAAGCAAGCACTGGGACTTTAAGACAGATGCTTCTTTCTGGGAATTTAAATCAATTGCCTAGAGAATAAATTCAATACTTCTGTCACATAAAAAAAATCTTAAAGCAGAATAATACATTTTTCTAGATTTGCCTTAAAAGTACTTAAACCGTGATTTATTAACATTATAAAACCTACCATCAACTAGACTGTTTTCCATTTCTTTGTAGTTTGAGTATAGCTGAGTAAGTATAATTAAGTAGAAAATCAAATTTATTTTCAAGTTAAGCCAAATGAAATCTAATCAAGTCTGAAAAATCTGTTTGTATATGTACACATGCTGTATACTAAAGAATTAAGATCTAAAGAAAGAAAATAGTTACCCTTTCCAAAGGCTACCATGAAGAGTCAACAAACAGTACAAAGGATACAAACTTATACCAAAGCATTTATTACAAGTGTCCACTCCGGCAGGCCAAAAAAAATCAACTCTGAGTTTTGCTTTTATTTCTAACAGTTTGAATTTCCCCAGAGTCCTCTTGCCTCAAAATAAAACCAACTATCCCCAGAACATACATGATTTAATAGTCTGTGAAAACTCCTTTTTCTTTTTATACAATAACTGCAATTCAGACTTAATTTTCACATTTATATAAAAATAAATATGGCCTACATTTATACTTCTTGCTTGTACTTAGATTTTTTAATCATTTATTTTCATGAAACAATAAAAATAGGTACTAATATCAGACATGCTTTAATAAGGTATTATAATAATTTCAAACACTTGTTTAAAAAATACGGAAGTAAAATTTTCTACTCAAAAGCACATAAAGGGATCCCTGGGTGGCGCAGCGGTTTGGCGCCTGCCTTTGGCCCAGGGCGCGATCCTGGAGACTTGGGATCGAATCCCACGTCGGGCTCCCGGTGCATGGAGCCTGCTTCTCCCTCTGCCTATGTCTCTGCCTCTCTTTCTCTCTGTGGCTATCATTAAAAATAAAAATATTTAAAAAAAAAAAACAAAAAACAAAACAAAAAACAAAAGCACATAAAATAAAATTAAGATGTAAGCAAAAGGAGAAAAATGACCATTTGAATAAGATAGGTGTAACTTAAATAAGTAAGTGCAGGATTAAGAACTGCCACCATTTAGAGGGGACTTGGGTGACTAGGTCAGTTAAGCTTCTACCTTCGGCTCAGGTCACAGTCCCAGGGTCCTGGGATTGGGCCTCACGTTGGGCTCCTGGTTCAATGCGGAGCCTGCTTCTCCCTCCCCCTCTCCCTTCCCCCCCCCGCCCCCCCCCCCCGCACTCTCTTGCTATCTTTCTCTCAAATAAATAAAATCTTTAAAAAATTTAAAATTAAAAAAAAATTAAAACACTGTCATTTAAGTACTCCAGTATTTAAGTACTCCGGTAAATGTAAAAGCAAAGCATCATTTTGGCCCAAATGATTTTAGAGTATTTTGATTCCATTTTAAGATTTCAATAAAATCATTTGCAGGAAAAAAACAATCCTACAAAACTATGAAAATTCCATCATATACCACAACAAAATGTCTGTATACTGTTTTATACTAAACACTTTCAAACTAAAACAGCAGGCAGCTATTTTACATGCAAAAATCTCCATAATATTTCTCTGGAATATTATAAGCAGGTGTGAAACCTCATAAAAAGGAAACGAAAATACCAGCTAAGTAGGTATTATCATCAGTTAGAAACAAATCTAAAATTTTAAAAAAATTAAATTATATTAAAAAATGAGAAAAAGATTTAAAAGCAATATATTGTTTAAGTATTAAATGATGGCCTATGTGAATGACATGCTTAGATTGATGATTCCTGAGTAGCAATATGATAGCCAATAGAAAAGAATACTTTAACTACACCAAGATTAAAGGAATTTGCTGCCATTGCTATAGCAACTGTCTTAAGGAAACTAACATGCTCAACAACCTGCAAACCAAAATTAGATTTAGTACGCAATAAAAATATAAATATGGCAATATAGTCTACATTTCAATTTCTGTACAATTTTATAATTGCCTTTTGCACTGTGAGAATAAGCAGGTTCCTTCTTTAGAGCAACCTATCAAAATAGACTCATTAATGTCCAGTGCACTAATGAGCAATGGGTGAAGAAGGTGTTAATTATGCCACAGTAAGATTCAAGAAAAAGCCCTGGTGAGCACTTGGAGGTGTGTATAAGCTGAAGGCGTTTCTCCATGTTTATGTATTTACAGCATGATGCAACAGAATGACAGCAAAGTGGTCACTCCATGATAAGAAAGGAAATCTTAGATACAGTATACTGGCACAAGGAACCCCCAAAGATTAATTAAGGTATAGGGAAGGGGACAGGGGAAAGAATCCATTTTTGGAGCTAGGTGAATTTTCTAAACAGTTTGTTTTAAAGTATACATACACTAAACCAGTCCAGTTTATAGCTTATAAATCCAAATAGTAATTTAGCCAAAAAACTTTGCACAAAAACTACTGCATCAATACATAATAACAAAAACTTCCAAACAAAAGTATAAAGAGTATTTTCAGGAATGTGATGCTAGACTTTTATAATTCCTTTCCATGCTGAAGGTCCTATATCCCACACTGAATCCACACTGTATCTCCATCCACCAGCCTGACCATTTAATTTTTTCTGGTACAAGTGCCTTGAGACTTTTCAGAGGTCACTGCAACAGTAGACAGCTTATAACAAAACCATTAGCAGTTTGGCTAGCTTAGGGAAACCTCTTACTTTCCTTTTTTGTTTATTATCACTGCATGAATCTGCAGCATATGATAGTTTATAATTTCTCAGGCTTGTTAAATTCATGTTAAAGGTCTGTTTTCTTGTTGAATAAATTTTGTTCATATAATGCTGCCTATTTCATACACTCAGTCTTTAATAGCACCTTTGGTCTATGCGCAACTCACAGATCAAAACAGAGGACTAAAATAGGGGTTGATGATGCTATTTACATGTGTGATTCCTGCTGTCTTCTTGTTAGTAGCTTTAATATAATAGAAGACCTTGTCTGTTTTGTAATTAACACATCTTTACTGGAGAGATATTTGGAAGTGATTGCTGTGAATATACTGGTTAGTAAAATAAACACAATCACACACCACTTTCTGTTATCAGACAAATTTGTGAATTGTACACATTATACTCCAGATCAACAAACTGTGATATAACAGCCAAGTAGAAGACACATATTTATATAACCCTTTATTTTTCTGAAAATATGTATTCACTCTGACCTTGCAAATATAATTAGCTTGTGGGATGTGCAGATTTCAGTACCATGGTTGCTTTACTAATTGCAACTCTTGGAAATAGATACTAAATATTTGGAAGCTGCCAATACAAAATAAAAACTGCATCTTTTTTGTACATCTGTCTTAGCTTATAAAAGCAAAATAGTTTTAAAAACAATACTGTGTTCCATATTTATTCCAAGCACACCCAAGGGTCAAGGTCCTATCATTTCATTTTAATAATGAATCTGGTTTAGGACTCAAAACTGTAATTATTTTTCAAATTCAGTTTAATCCATAATTTTTTGGCTCCTTTCATGAGTACAGTACAGTTTACCCAATATGCTATTTATTTTCAAATTCATATTTTTATATCAACTGCTAGGTCACTGAAAGACTAAATTTCTAAAGTACCAATCTATGTTTCCCAATTTTTACATCAAAGGAGGCTATACTGTCAAGTTTCAAATTACTTTAATACAAAGGTGTCTGAAAGAAAAATGCACAAACACTTTTGGCAGTAGTTACTATAATTATAACCTATCTCTGTCTCTGTCTCTCTTTTTTAACAGTAGCTGCCTCTGGTATTTCTAATTGCACTTAGATTGAAGTCAATGACTGCGGAAAGTGCTTATAAATAAAATAAACTGAAATGATTTTTTTAACAAAGCTTGAAAGAAAAATTTTAAGACCTTGAAATCAATATCAAATATCAAAAAAAGAAAAGAGCTGTAATTCAGCTACCAGTTGTTACATATTTAAAAACATAAAGTCTCTAAATGACTATAAAAAATGGTAGGTGTAGAAAGAAAAGCAGTACTCCATATCAAATACCCTTTATCACCTAGAAATGACCTATTATCAACTGCTTAGGGTGTTTCTAGATTCTTTAAAAATTAAGGGTGCATGTGACCTGGGAAGTACTGCTGGGGTTTGTGACCCTTTCGTTACTTCTGCTGCCATGCACTGCCAGGCATCTATAAGAGAAAAACATCTTCTGTCTCTTGTAAGCCCACAGCATAAAAAATTCAAAGAAATCTTACTTTTTATGCCATTTCCAATGAAAAGCACTAAGAACTAAAACTGACTCATGCCAAATGCATATCACTGAATTGCTGTGATTTCTTAGTCTCAAGTTTGCAACACGGAAATTATTTATAAAATGTCAATTTTAGCTCTGGAAAAGAAATTCCTATGTGTATGTACATTTTCTTTCTTCATCCTTGGAGAACTGCTTACTGTAGCTAGAGATCTGTAGTACAACTTCAATATACTGGGAGAAAAGGGGGATGGGGTGTAACTAGCATAATGTACTTTTTTTGACAAGTGAAGACATGCATCAAAATTCAAACAGTAAAGCCACAAGTTCTGAACATGTATGCCTTAATGAAAACAAACGGATCTTTAGAAACTAGTATGGCAAAAGGTAATTAGACATTTTTAGATTCATAAAACTTTCACAAAGTAAAGTTCGGCAGAATTTTTTAGGGTATGCATGTAGTCAGTCTGATATAGGTACTTAAATACTTGAGACACTGGAGTCAGAATCCTGCCTAAGTTACAATTCTGGTTCTACCACTGGCTAGTTCAGCAACCAAGGATAAGTTATTTACCCTCTTAATGTCCCCATTTGCTCATTAATGACACCCCGCAGAGCTGGTGATAAGATTACATGAAATACAGGTATACCTGCCACTGTAGTTCTTAATGTTATTAACTGTGGCAGTCACAGAGCTACCCAGCTCAGACCTCTTTTCAACAGAACCTGCTGCAAAGAATGCAGCTGACTCACTACCTCCACATGCTACACCTTTGGATCTTCTGGGAGGTCACCCCAGGTCATGTTTCCTTTGGGCTGCTCCCAGCCAATGACCGAGCAAAGTGGGGGTACAAGAAACTAGCCATCCCTGCCAAATAAAGGATTCCTCCCCAGGGCAACTTTGTCTCAAGGATTTCCCATCAGTCTGACTGAAACTTTCTCAGAAACATGCTGTATAGTCTGATACTATACCTATCTTCCCAATTCCACCCAATTTCCAATTCTACCCTCCCTTTCTCCTTCCACAGGGTCACACCTATACTGCTTGTCCTCTTTATCCATCATGGGTATTTACCCTAATAGATCTCTTGAATAGGGATCCCTGGGTGGCACAGCGGTTTGGCGCCTGCCTTTGGCCCAGGGCGCGATCCTGGAGACGCGGGATCGAATCCCACGTCGGGCTCCCGGTGCATGGAGCCTGCTTCTCCCTCTGCCTGTGTCTCTGCCTCTCTCTCTCTCTCTCTGTGACTATCATAAATAAATTAAAAAAAAAAAAATTTAGATCTCTTGAATAGTTAACCCCATTTTGGAGTCTGCTTCTTGGAGCACAACTGACCTGGTAACAAAGCAGAGTATTGCTACTGCAATACAGTGTTAAAGTTAGAAAAGGTTACTCCCCAAACTACTTCAGGATTATAAATTTGGCATCCACAGATATTTGACACATAAAAACATCGACAGAAAATTAGGGAGAGGGCACCTGGCTGGCTCAGTCAGAGGAGCATGTGACTTAATCTTGGACTCATGAGTTCAAGCCCCTCATTGGGGGGTAGAAGTTACAAAAGGAAAAGAAAAGAGAAGAGAATGTTAGGGAGAAACATTTAAAGGTATCTATTTCCTTAGGAAAATTCCTAATTTTTTAAAAAAGATTTTATTTTATTATTATTTTCTTCTTTTTTTAAGATTTTATTTATTCATGAGAGACACAGAGAGAAAGTGGGGGGAGGGGAGAGAGGCAGAGACAGAGGCAGAGAGAGAAGCAGGCTCCATGCAGGGAGCTGGATGTGGGACTCGATCCCAGAACTCCAGGATCACACACTGAGCCGAAGGCAGACGCTCAACTGCTGAGCCACCCAGGCGTCCCAGTTCCTAATTTTTTTTTAAGTATACAGTTATACTAAATATTATTATCTCTTTTTAAAAGTAGCAATACGGGACACCTGGGTGGCTCAGCGGTTGAACATCTGCCTTCAGCCCAGGGCGTGATCCTGGAGAGCCGGATCGAGTCCCACGTCAGGCTCCCTGCATGGAGCCTGCTTCTCTCTGTGCCTGTGTCTCTGCCTCTCTCTCTCTCTGTTTCTCATGAATAAATAAATAAAATATTTAAAAATAAATAAATAAATAAAAGTAGCAATACCCCTAGAATCTTGACACTCCTGCATAACAGGCATTTCTAGACCAATAAACAAGAAACTTAAAACTGAACTAGACTGTTAATGAGCTACAAGAGACTCACTTCTGGGTCACTGGTCTGATACCAACTTAGAATACCAACTGTATCTGGTGGCTACTCACGCAGCCTATATAAAATGAACAAGTGACTTCAGATTCCTTTCTGGTACACAAACTAAAGCAATACAGTTGGTATGCTTCTTGAGAGTTCCACAAAAAGGAAAGAAATAAAAAGCTTTACAGACTAAAAGTTAGAGCTCAACCAAATTAACAAAGTGGTAAGGCAGGTGGATAAGGGACTTACATACATTTCTTGTGACTTTAACATCATCAAAGAAAAATGCAAATATATGCTTCAAACTGCTATCTCTCATTAGGCAAGGTCATTATTGCAAGAATAATATGTAAAGATTAATACTTGGTTGTATATCACTTTTATGTATTTTTATTGAGCTTCTCAATTAAATATTTAGAGAAATTATCTTGCTTAAGCCTCTGAACCAAGAGATAGGCATTAATATTCACAATTTATGCATGAGAAAACAGAGGCTCAGAGAACTTGGATAAATTAAATGAGATAACACAACCAGCAAAGTGATACCACTATGATTTGTACATACACAGCATGCCAAAGCTAGTACTCTTCATCACCAAGCTATTTGATGTAACACTTTCTCTTTACACAAAAGCAAGAAAAGACCATTAGATTTAGTTACTTGACAGCAAGTTTTTGTCTTATTCGCCACCAAATATCCATTCCCCAGCAGAATACTTGGCACATATAATATGGTACAGAATAAATATCTATTGAAATCAAAAGCTCCAAAGAAAGCATTTTATATGAAGTTTTATCATTCGTGTTATTTTTCCTTCAAAAACGGCCATTTGTTATCTATAAAAGTCTAATCACTAGCTTTACAAAATATATACTTCCTCCTCACTGATCCTCCTCACTGATCAGTCTTGAAATCATAAAATACTCTTCCACAGCATACTAAACTGAAAAACTCAAACATCACAATGCACTGACCTGTGTTTAATCTGGAATAAAAACTGCACAGAGTAAATGAATTTGGAATGTAAAAAGCGGCAGTGGGTATCTATTAATCAGCTTACTAGTTGTCTAAGAATAATTACTGAGGAATCAACTATGACCTACAAGAATATCTAGCACCATAATCAATCCTAACTTCTTTAGGAAGTTACAATGATAAGAACATATTAAATTTATTAAAATATATGGGCTATGGAAAGGCTTCTTATACAAAGTCAGTCTGCATTTGCTGGTACAAAACTGGCATTAACAACAAGGAACTAGAGAACTAGGCCTCCAGTATATGCCTGTCACACAGTAGTGTTAAGTATCTGTTGAATGACCAAAGATCATTAGATTAGGGAGAGAAAAGTATTTCAGAATCAAAAGTCAATAAATAATATTCTTATAGATAACAGGAAGTGTTTTAAAAGTTTTTCCTTTATCTTTATTGAAAGTTTAATTTGAACTAATGTGAAAAAGATTTATAGCACTTGAAATGCATGGCAAGTACTAAACAATAACAAAGTAGCTCAGAGACTATATTATTAACACAGAAACTATAAACTAAAAGAACTATACTAAGAACTGTTAAACCTATGTAAGATTTATGTTTCTTAGAATTTTAAACATAAAATTGCTTTAACATTCCTAGCTGACAATTTCTGATAATAAGAGTATAAAACAGGAAGCAAACAAAAGATAATATAGTAACTAAACTTGTTCCAAGAGTTGGATGGGTATGCTCACAGAGCTATATTAGGAGTGGAAATAGAATTTTTATGTGTCCTATTTTCTATTTTTCTCTTGCAATCTGGAAAACTAGATGAAGAAAAGGTGTGTATATGTGTATACAATTTGAGAGTAGGACTAACCAGCCCTAACTGACCCTTACGGGATATTGATCAAAATAAAATCTTATGAATAACAGATATTCTGATTATTTTTCTCTACCTTTAGAAGACAAATAGCATATTAAACTTGAATTCTAGCTCTGATTACACAAGGTTCGAATTCATCAAGGTAATTATCTATGAACAAATGGGTCAGTAACCTTATCAATCTTACATTTCACTCATTTAATAAATGTCTCTATGACCACTACCTATAAAAATTACTAAACCTCACAAAATTTACCAGTCTTTTATATGTTAAAAGCCAGAAATGTTAATAACTGGCCACTGACACATTCATTCTTTGATTTTATTTTGTAAACATTTACAAAGAAAATGTCTTTTTTTTTAACTGTTAATTTTTTTTACTTTTTAAAGATTTTATTTATTTATTCATGAGAGACACAGAAAGAGAGAGGGGCAGAGACATAGGCAGAGGGAGAAGCAGGCTCCCTGCAGGAAGCCTGCTGTGAGAGTTGATCCCAGGACTCCAGGACCACACCTGGGCCAAAGGCTCAACCGCTAAGCCACCCAGGAGTCCTGAAGAAAACGTCTTTTTTCCAGACACTACATGATTTCCCAGATATGAAAACATTTCTCCACTAAAAGAGGCCTTGATCTTGCAGAGGAGATAACACAAAACCCAAAATGGTTTTGACTGTAGTACATTAATCATAATCACTTCAAAGGTCAGAATTTTAAAGTATTTATTTTTCTCTTCAGCATGTCTGAGAGAAATATGTCAGAAAAATAGTGCTTAATAAAAATCAGCTGATTCAGAAGAGTATTCTTAAATTAGGAGGTACAAAATACAAAGGAAAGTTTTCATTTCTTTTGTAGTCATTACCTTTACCTTCTTGAAGTTTGTAACATAGTTACAGACCTTAATAAAATTTTCAGAAACACTCATATTCTATATTTTAAAATATGCTATCTATTAATCTTAATTTAAGAGCAATTAATTTAATCTTCAGAATAAAATGTCATTTATTGCACATCTCCTATATGGTATGTGCATTCTACTCATGACATATCACTTCATAATACTATGAGATAGGTGCTAAAAGCCCCGTTTTATAGATGAGAAAACTAAAGTTAAAGATCAGATAACTTGCTCAAAGTTATACCATAAAGAAGAGATAAGGTGATAAAAATGTGCAGTCAAAAATGAGATTCAACTGCAGGCCTGATCCCAAAGCCTTTTGCCCTCCATTACTCTATCCCCGTTTATGACATGTATTTTTTAACAATAAAAGAAAAAGCTAAAACAAAACTATTTTTGAGTAGTTTTAAACTTCCACCATCTGAAGCTTCTAATACAAAATTACTTGGGATAAGTAAAGTATTTCCCCCCCGCCACACTGAAAAACATAAAACCTTCTAAATCTCTGAAAATAAAAGGTAAGCTCTTATAATTTTCATTCCCTAATTCCTCCCTCCTATACTTGCATTTACTCTTCAAAGCCCCATCTTTTTTATAAAACGCTGAATAAAAACAACAATAACATCAAAAACTATTCATTTTACATCCTAATCTATCTGTGAAAGAAGCATGAACAAAGAGGTAAGTATACCACCTCTATTATTTCTACATTCTTCTCTCCAGAAGGACAAACTTCTCTTTTCTGAGTGATGTCCTGCCCATCCACCAAAGCTCAGTCCAAGCTCATTTACTCTGTGCAGTCATACCAATTTCTCTCTTCTTCCAATTTGCATTTACTATGTTTGTTATACAAGTAGCATTTTATTGCATATTGGCACATACAAGTTTCTGAATTAAGTATTTGTTGAATTATTTCTGTCTCTAGCAACCAATTTAATACTTAGTTATTGAAACAAAGCAGTATCAGTGTAATTTGTATTCTCTATCAGTATGCAATATAAGATTATCAGCACATAACTGGCAGAATGTTATCTGGCTCACTAGATCTATGTTATCTGGCAAACACGAAATGTATATGACTGATCTTCTCAAAAGACAAAGATTGGTTTTTTATTTATTTTATATGCCAGAATCATTAGCACACAGGTACATCAGATGTACTTAAGAAATATCTGCTGATAAGTTGTATTTCTGATCAGAATGAATGAAAATTTCTCAAGAAAATTCAGCCATTGTGAAGATTTATATGGACTGAAGGGTTATTAGTGTTTTTTTTTTTCTTTCAGTGTTTTCAAAATAGAGAGCAAATACAAAGACTGTTATCAGTTAGCAGGTAACATCTGAACATTTTACTGACAGGAATTATGATAAGAGAATAGGTTCTCAAAAGTATAGTTGCATGGTAGTTTTATGACTGCACAAAGTCATCATTCTTTTTGCCCTAAAGAAATATAATCTTATACAGAAATATATAAGAAATATAATATAACTTGTATAATTTACAAGTTAAATTAACTCTTAAATTTGCTGTGGGATCAAGTCCAGTTGTGGGTGGAATATACAAGATAACAAAACTTTAAGCAAAAGGTTGCCACTTTACTACTTGAGAACTGAAGCTTAGAATAGGTGAATATGTATATTTTACAAATAAAGCAAAACAAAATTTTAAAAACTATTTAACATTTAGAGTGAAGCACACACCAGTAATTTCTATAGCTTACTTTTCATTTAAATTATACATGTTATTATCATTTTCCACCTGTATCATTTTTAAATATTTACAGGATTATATAATATACCGAGTGCTATGGATTCTTTATATATAAGTATATTTTATTATTTATGTAGGTCTCAATGTTTAGTCCTAGGGATGTCACAAAAGCTGACATGAATGAGTCTGACTAAATTGCTTCTTAAAATTAATACAACAAATAGTATATGAGGATAATCAATTAATACATAGTAACTACTATAAGTAGTAGAGTGAACTACTAAGAACTTAGATAAAATATGTAGCCCCTTCCCCTGACTTACACTAAAGAAAAGGGAGTGGTATTGATCCATGTTAGTTAAGAAAAAGTCTTGCAATGGCCTCTGGTACTCATTCTCCAATCATGAGTTACTCTAATTACATAATTCATAATTATCTAATATTAAAGAGACAGTAAAACAGCTTGAGTTCTGAAATTTTATAGACCTGATTTGTATCCTTGTGCCGCTGCTCAATAATGCTATAATTTTGGACAAAGTAATCTCTTTGACCCTAGTTTTTTTTTTACCCTTTCATTGATAAAATAGAGTAATAACTATCTGCAGAATAATATCTGCAGAATAATATCTGCAGAATTACTAAAGAATACATGAGAAGAATACATGAATATTTATCACTGTAATACCTGGTATGCAATAATTCCATAAAAAGTAAAGTTAACTATAAAAGGAAATCAGATATGAATTAATGAGATTGCAAAGAATCAGTGCTTACCTAATCACTCAAAAAGAGAGAGATAATATTAGGATTTATAAAAATGAAAATATAAAATTTACAGGAAAGAAGTATTAAGTGAACAGAGACTCAACTTGAATAATTTACATATAGATTGTCATTTTAACTCTTGATCCAATCATTGTCTTACTAAATATTTTGACAGCTTTGATAAATCACATGCAGGGAAAAGGGAGGGAGAATCCTGGGCTATTCTTCATTTTTTTGTAAGCTTATATTCTTAGGTTTAATATTTTAACTGGAACACTCTGGCCATGGATTTACTAGCATTTAATTTGGGTCATAGTTTTGAGAGGTCTTGACACTAAAAGAACCAGAAATTATAACCAAAGTCAGATATCCTATAGAGGAAGTTACATTATTAAGAAAGAACTGGATCCTTATTTCAGGTAGTATAATTATATGAATCTACATGTTAGGTATAAGAAGTGATGTGAATCATCAGTGATAGTTATACTATATTTTTCATGACATATAAACCTAGACAGTGATACTTATGATTTTATAAAGTAACTTTAGATATACTAAAAAAAACCCTACATTCTGCCATATGTCAAGTCATGTCATACAAGTATATTTTTTAATGGAGCTCATTCTTTTAACTATACAATATAAACTACAACTGCCATTTAAGATACTATAAACAAGCTAACTAAAAATAAAATACATATTTATTTACTATATTGTTTGGAGAATGTCTTCTTTCATTGTATTTAAGTTTATATTTTCCTTTTCAAAGTGGCCACCATCACAAGTAAATTATCATAAAAAGTCAGATACACTAATATGACAAAATAGAACTCTAATTATATTTAACATTAAGCTTCAATTATTTTTTTGTAAATATCGCGGTAGGGGGACTTAATCAGACAATTCTGTTATATTTCTAAAATAATTATTACCTACATGAGTTAATCTGAGTTATTAAAAAGATGCCTTAATTATCAGAGAATTAAACTTAAGAAGTATTATACTGTACTTTAATTCAAAAAACTAACAAAAGTCAAGGATTTTCAACTCTTTATCTGCACAGTTAAGTAACAATACACTTAGTTTAAAAAAGGTAAATTGAAATATAGGTAAACAGCAAGCATCAGAAGTAATCCATTCTGAATTGTCTAGTATATCAGTTTCTATTATTATTGTTTTTGTGGCTAGATTTCATCTCTGAAAAGCTAAATCACATCTAATAGGATCATGATTTAGAGAAGGCCTCAATTTTTATTCATCATAATAATATGATGTCAGAAAGTGTTCAACTTCAAATCATGACAGATAAAAACTCCATGTTTAACAGCCATATTTAGTTTGTTTGAGCTGCTGAGCAGATGTAAATGTAATCTGCAATACTAGGAAACTCCAGGTCTGATAGATAGCAAGCTAATATTTATTTTTAAGTGCTCTAAAAATTATTTGTAAAAGCTGCATAAAAACGATTCCATAAATGTATTGTGATTTTATTTTAACAATTATTCTACACTACAATGGAAGTACATGCTCAAACAAGACACCTCAGCAGTATTTTAAAGCAGTAACCACCTAGCCAATTTCTCTATGTTCTGTAGTTTTTCTAATCCACTCTCCCTGTGGTTGAGCAAAATCGAATTGCCTCTCACATTTGCAGACAGCTCTGTGAAGGTGATAATAGAGCTGCTCCCTGCTGTCATGAGGCAGGAAATAGGAAAATGGCATATGGGGCTAGAAAGAAAGAAATAAAAAAAAGAAAGAGAGAGAGAGAGAACGAACGAAGGGGGGAAAAAAGAACTAAACAAGAACAAAAGATTTCAACAAAGAACAACTATAACCCAATATGCTTTGCAAGTTAATCTCTTTTCAGAATCATTTAGCATATTTAATCATTCATCTGTGTCCTCATTCCAAAAATGCGAGTGGCTGATACTAAGTCTTTGGGTCAAGTTTTCATTGTCTAAAATATTTGGAACATCCAACTCCATAATACGTCCTGCACAATGTCTGCAAAACAGTGTCTTTAACTAGATATATAAAATGTTGTGCCAATCCCACATTTTAAAATAAAGGAAGGTAGAACAATGTTAATTAAAATATTAATAAAATATGTACACAGGCTTTTTAACATTCTTAAATCTATGAAATAAAAAGAAATTTAAAAATAAACATTTATGATTAGACAATAGCTGATTACAGTAGAAACAAATATCTAAGTAGTTATATTGCTAATAATACCAAGACACATTTTTTGACTTGTACAGGTTTTTTGTTTGTTTTTTTAAGTATACAGACAGGGATTTTTTTGTGTGTGTAAGAATCCTGCTTTAAACAAAAGAAATTTTAATTTAATGTATCTATAAACAGAATGTGGCAGTAGATGCTAATAAAGATATAATCTACTCTACCTTTCCTTTTACACTCTGAATGGGATCCACAACCACTGCCACAGCTCTCTCCGACAAGGCTTCAAAGCTCTGCTGAGTGTTGATATCCACACCAGAAAGCCAACAACCAAAACCAGGGTGACTGTGATACCAACCAACAACCATCTCAGGCCTGAAACAAAGAGGGCATTCAGCGGTTCAGAACAGAACAAGTAATACACATTTATGATATGAAAAGAAACAACACACTAACAGGATATAAATTAAGAAGAAATGAAAAACACACAGGTGTGAAAAAGCACCATTAGAAACACTGAAATCATACACCATATTATCCAGAAAACATGGAAATGAATAAGCATGACAAAGGAGTGCTATCATTAAGAGATGCACATTAGCAGTGGTAGATAAGGCTTTCAGTTTTTCACCTTGTTACCACACTTTCTCTGAGCCAGTTTTTACCCTTTCAGCATTCAAGTAAATATCTACTCCTTAACTCCTTAGCTCTGGGAGTTGGATTTTCCAGGAAGAGTACATTTTTAACAATGGACACCAGGATCCACTGTTGTGAAAGGATTAAATATCAATTAAACCAGCAGTAGAACTAGGAACTCAGTCAAAAACCAATTTGCACTGTTCTGCTCAGCTGCTGAGCCTTTTGCTAACATTAATTTTGAAGTTTCTTCCACAGTAAAAGAATTTGAGCAAGAGAATGACAACTATTGAGATTTAATCCGGGAGCGGGGGGGAGAACTTGAAGAACATTTGAATTCTACTTTCTCTCTTTTTAAAAATCATATGCCTAATATAATTAAATATTCAGAATCTTATTCAGTTCCAATACATGGAACATACAAGCTCTTTCAATTATAAGTGACTACACAGGAACTCCATATGCTAAACAGGGAAGCTACAGCCCAAGTTTACTATGTGATGGTTGAGAATTTTAACATGAGGCAGTTTTCTCATTGGCAAATTTCTCTGATTCTAGAAAAAAGAGATACTAGATAGGTGGTTACACAGCACTGAGAGTGATACTTTTACATTAATTACATGGCTTTTTTTTTCTAGGTATGATATTCGTAAATATACAGATTTTGAAATACAGCTATAAAAATATTCCCATTATTCCTCTATATAATTACTTACCTTCCTGTCTGCTTCAACATATCTAACATTTTGGCTTGGAACACTGGATCAACTGCCTCCACACTGACACCCTAGTTTAGATAGAAACACAATTAGCTTTTAGAACTATGAAAAAAGACCCACAAACATTTATTACATCCTAAATAAACAGAAAGTTACCCCCAAACTCCCTATGCATATTATTTTGGGATACCAAAATAATTTTATAGGTTTGGGTACCCATAATTGATTTCTACTTATATCATTCAATTATAGCCATACTTTAATAAAACTAAGACTGCTAAGTATCAAACTGCTATTAGCTAATCAGTTAAGACAGTTTTTGGGATCAAGAGTTTATGGCTATGGCTACATACATGCACATTCACACACATACATACCACCACCACTACTACTACCAGAAATACCAAATAATTGAACCAACTATTTTTGGTTAGACCTACCTTGGCAAGCATACTTTCAAATGCCATTACTGATACCTGATAAGCACTATGTCTCTCTTCCATCCCATCTGAAATTTTATAACTATTCAGCTATTATAATAATCAACAACCCGAAATCTTTTTTTTCCCCTTGGTAATATAAATACTTTGAAGAAGGAAAATAATTTATGAGTTTCCCAGAGTAGTTTTTGTTTGTTTCGTGGGTGGGTAGTTTGGGAGGGGAATAAGTTCTAACTAAAAGGACTATTCTTGATTTTGGTTCTGGCCATGATCTCAGGGTTGTAAGATTGAGCCCCACATTGCACTTCACACTGGGCATGGAGCTCATTAAGATTCTCTCTCCCAGGCAGCCAGGGTGGCTCAGCAGTTTAGCACCACCTTCATCCCAGGGCATGATCCTGGAGACCCGGGATTGAGTCCCACGTCAGGCTCCCTGCATGGAGCCTGCTTCTCCCTCTGCTTGTGTCTCTGCCTCTCTCTCTCTGCATCTCTCTGTATCTCTCATGGATAAATAAAATCTTAAAAAAAAAAAAAAAAGAAGAAAGATTCTCTCTCTCTCCCACTTCCTGTGCCCCTCCTCCAATTCCCCATTGGCGACACTCTATAACCAACTGTTTTAAATGTTGCATTATCTTGCTAGTTCAACCAAAAATTTTTAGAACATGGAAGAATTAAAGGCATTCATGTCACCTCTCCAGTGATAGATCACTGCCATTATAACTCTTACAAGGCTTTCTTCTAATACTAGGAATTTAATTCTAATAAGCCTGTTAACGTAAGCACTTTCTTCCCACCAAAACAAACAATATTTTGAATTCTAACTGAGAAAGCATCCTCAAGAACAGGGGTATACAATCTGTTGCCGATAAGGCTTTTTAAAAATAATTTTAAAGGGTATTTTAAAAAAATAACAAAAAACACAAGAATATGAGACAAATATATGTCTTTACAGATAGTTTGCTACCTTTTGGGCCAGAAGAAAATCTTTCTAATCTACTACATGGAATGAACATGAAGATCAAGATCTTCTTCTGTCAAACAAGCATTTACAAGGAAATAATGATACTAAAGCTTAAGAACTCTTTTTTATAATTGATACGGACCACATGTAACAGAAAATACTAGTTAATTTTATGTTTTTCTTATCATGACATGAAAAGGAAAATATAAGTAAAAATAGTCTATGATATAAATCTAAATCTTTAGTTAATACATGGCATATTTCCCTATATTCAGATGTACAAAATAAATACAGTGGGTACCAGGTGGACAAAAATCAGCAGATCTAAATTAGTTAACCTCAACAAATTAGTCCAATTGAAGAAAAATTTGAGTATTTTTCTTTGCATTATTTACAAATACACTGCAATCTGTAGTAACTATTTAAAATGCTGGAGCCTCTCTTTCTCTAAAATAAATAATAAAAACTAAATAAATCATTTTTAATGGGGTGCCTGGGTGGCTCAGTTGGTTAAGCATCTGACTTGTGATTTCAGTGCAAGTCATGATTTCCTGGGTCCTGGGATCAAGCCCCAAGTCAGGCTCCACATTTAGCAGGGAGTCTGCCTAAGATTCTCTTTTCCTCTCCTTCAGCCCCTCCCTCAACTTGCATGCCCTCACTCGTGCACTCTCTTTTAAATAAATAATAATAAATAAATCTTTAAAATGCTTGGGCATCTGGGTGGCTAAGTCAGTTAAGTGACTGACTCTTGATTTTGGCTCAGGTCATGGTCTCAGGATCATGAGATAGAGCCCCAAGTTGGACTCCGCCAAGCATGGAGTCTGTTTAGGATTCTCTCCCTCTCCCTTTGCACTCTACCCCTCAGCTCGCTTGCATGCTCTCACTCTGTAAATAAATAAATAATAAGAAAAATAAACACATAACTTCTTTTTCTCTATTATCTACTTTATTGAGGTATACTTAACAGTTACGAGCCTCAAAGCAAATAACTGTATGACAACAATCTCTTTAACCCAGTTATTTTAAAAGGTTCAGTAAGAGAAATGTTGATTAGAGAAAAAACATCCATCTGAAAAATATACATGTTCTGTATTTCTAGACAAACAGATGAGAAGGATATGTGTGTAGTTTTTTGTAAGAAAGTCAGAATGGTGGTTGTCTTTTGGTCATTTTCTTTAGCTCTAAATGCATACCTTTTTACACAAGTCCAATGCCATTAAACAAAATAGCATAACGAAACAAAAACCTTCCAGAAAGAATAATGCATTCTAAATAGGTAAAGTGGATGACTTCCAAAATTTATATGTAATATACTTCCATTATAAAGAAATTACCATACTTGGACAAAAAGAACTGAAGTTTGCCATAGTTTTTTGTTTTTTTTTTTAAACTTAACATTTTGAATATAGAAAGCTTAAGAGTCATTTAAGCCATCTTAAGCTTAAGAGTCATTTATAACCACAAGGGGGGGGGCATATTTCAAATCAAAAGGAACAGAACATGAGGACTAGATAATTTATGTGAATTAAAAGTCTCATTAAGAGAGTCTCGGGATGCCTGGGTGGCTCAGTAGTCAGGCATCTGCTTTTGGCTCATGAACCCCAGGCATGATCCTGGGGTCCCGGGATCGAGACCCACAAAGGGCTTCCTGCATGAAGCCTGCTTCTTTCTCTGCGTGTATCTCTGCTTCTCTCTCTGTTTCTCACAAATAAATAGATAAAATCTTTTAAAAAAAGAGAGTCTCTAAAATCTTCTGAACTGAGTGTTCAAATTAATAACCTAGTATTTTAGGGTAACTTATAAATCCAGTATGTTACCCTAGTTAAAGCTCAAAGTATGAGTTAAGGGACTTAATGCTAGCATCATTCAGTCTGTTGGACCTATAGGGAATTCATGATGCATTTAAAAGATGAATGATTCAATTCAATACAGGGTAGAAATTTCTATCATTAATCTTATGACGGATTTTTCCTATCAGGATGAGAAAATGTAATGTGATGAAAGTTATTTTGCATAGGGAAAGGAAAGAGAAAAGAAACACATTTACTTACAGCAGGCAACCATAAAAAGTACTCACTGTTCCTGACTGTGGCATAGCAAACACATCAATCACTCTGACGGTGTAATCATCAACAAATTCTCCAAGCATCAGACCCATAACTTCCATTGGAACTCCAGCCCGACCATGCTTTAACATCTGCAAAGAGGAAGATGGGTGGATATAAAGCTTTAAGATTGTTGGTCCTTTTTTTTTTTTATCTTAAAGGACCTAAATTTGTTTCAGTGAAAATAAAACACTTATTTTACAGATGCACCAAAAACAATGGCTTAAGTTTGAGGGTTAACATAACAAATATTCCCATGGGAAAGAGAGTGAAAGCAAAAGAGCTCTCTAAAGCAAGTGACTCTATTCAATACTTACTTTTAACAGTGCAAGGGAAGAAATATAGACTTGTTCTGCTGTGTCCACTGCAGGAGCATCTGTAGGTGGCCCCTAGAAATAAGCACATCAATTATTATAAACACACAGTTTATGAGTTTAAAATTAAATTTATATGTTAATAAATTTGATTGTTTTTAAGAGTTTTGAGAAAACCCATCAAGTATCCTTTTATTCTCAAGTATCCTTTTATTCAGGTACAACACAAATAATCAAAACAACTTTGTAAACACCAAACCTGTGGAAAACAAATCAAACTTAGTTCTCAGGCAAGTGTCCAATAGATATAAAGCTTAAATCTTTCAACAATGCTAATCTACCTTTGCTATGAAACAACTAAAATGCACCAATTAGCCATGTTTCTTACTGCAATCTGAGATGGATCTTCAAGTACAGACTGCATGTACATTAGGGCTCTGGGATCTCTGCAGATACATAGACATAGTTGGGGGGAGGGGTAGAAGAGTTCTAATCCCATGGTGAAAAAGCTGTGAACAACACACTATGCACTTCACCCTGATGAAGTTGTTCCCCTCCCCAATACAACAAATTTAATGGGAGTGCACCAGGTGTGAACAAACTGGCTGAGACTGGTGTCGCTAACATGAAAATATTTTCAAATTCTGACTACCACCTTTATTTTATTTGTTTAAAGTTTTTATTTATTTATTCACGAACGACACAGAGACTTAGGCAGAGGGAGAAGCAGGCTCCCCGCAGAGAGCCTGATGTGGGACCCGATCCCCAGGCCCAGGATCACACCCTGAGTTGTGAAGGCAGATGCTCAACCACTGAGCCACCCAGGCATCCCTCTGACTACTACCTTTAAAACAAATGGTACTATTTATCCTACTATAGGTTAAGGAAAGACACTACGTTTTCCCTAAGGACTATGTCTTCTTCATCAAAAATAAGCCTCTTTTAACTATAATATTCAGAGGCATGAGGTAATTTACAGAGAGAGTCCTAACCCTCAAGATGACTATTATACATGTAATTCTGCACACAGAAAGCGTTCTTGTTTTTCAATACTGGGTAGTCTGGGAAATTACAGTGAGATGTGTCCTATAATTGCCAGATTCTGTTTTGCTCAAAGTTCCCTTTCCTTGACAATAACTCTATTACAAATTACAAAACAAATGTTATTACAAATCATATTTTATCTTGCTTTTATGGATTTACTTATTAAAATTAAACAATTGCTCATTACTTTTTGCTTTACTCATTACATTTCAGACTTATAGGTCTGTATATTTTGTGCTTCT
This sequence comes from Vulpes lagopus, assembly GCF_018345385.1. Classification (NCBI taxonomy): domain Eukaryota; kingdom Metazoa; phylum Chordata; class Mammalia; order Carnivora; family Canidae; genus Vulpes; species Vulpes lagopus. The sequence continues at coordinate 86,269,243 of NC_054834.1, read as the reverse complement.
TGTCATTTATATGCTGAATTCCGTGATTTTAAAATTTTTATTTTTTGCTTAAAAATTCATAATATTTGCTGAAGTATTAAATATAAGAAGTTCTACAAGAAGTTTTCTCTAAATACAAGAATCACATATGAAAATTACTTTTCTCTCTCTTTTTTTTAAGATTTTATTTATTTGACAGAGAGCACAAGCAGGGGAAGCAGTAGGGAGAGGGAGAGGGAGAGGGAGAAGCAGGCTCCCCATGGGGAAGGGAACCCAATGCAGAGCTCGATGTAGGACTCGATCCCAGAGGCCTGGGATCATGACCTGAGCCAAAGGGGACACTTTAACCAACTGAGCCACCCAGGTACCCCCACCCCCCCAGTTACTTTTTTTCTTAGAAAAATTATATTTTATGATTTTCTTTCTTTCTTAATACAACCCTCCTTAACTTGCCAGAAAATACTAAAAAAAGGAACAGGGAAATAAAACATCACACCACCAGCAAATGTATTACTGACAAAGTCCAGAAACTATGCTTGCCATCAGTTAAAGAAACAGTCTGTTTTGTTCAACATTATATATAACCAGTACCTAGCAAAGTGCCTGGCACATGCAAGAACTTCCTAAGTATTGGCTTTAAAAAATAAAAAAGAATAAACTGAGGTATTACAAGCCAATGGAACGGAAATGAAACATACCCATCAGTTACACTGTGAGAGAGAACAAGCCTTATGTAAGTCGACATAAAGATCATTACCTCCTCTTTCACTATTTTCTTCTGGTTCAGAAACATAGGAATAGAAAACCATGCAGCTGTTTCTCTACTGGATGGGTGCTGTTTTTTGAGAGAGCAGCCAGTGGTATTTCCTGTTACTTCTCTCCATTACTATTCTGTTTCTTGATCTAGTCAGACTAAATTTTCTCAGGAAAAATAAACTTGGCAAGAAGTAGAAAAAGAGTTTGTAGTGGTGAACTACACTTTTTTTTTTTTTAAAAAAAAGATTTTATTTATTTATTCATGAGAGACACAGGCAGAGAGAGAAGGAGGCTCCATACAGGGAGCCCAATGTGGGACACAATCCTGGGACTCCAGGATCACGCCCTGGGCTGAAGGCAGCACTAAACTGCTGAGCCACCCAGGCTGCCCGTGAACTACATTTTTAAAAAGTAATCACTAATTCAGACTACTGGGATCCCTGGGTGGCGCAGCGGTTTGGCGCCTGCCTTTGGCCCAGGGCGCGATCCTGGAGACCCGGGATCGAATCCCACATCGGGCTCCCGGTGCATGGAGCCTGCTTCTCTCTCTGCCTGTGTCTCTGCCTCTCTCTCTCTCTCTGATGACTATCATAAATAAAAAAATAAAAAAAAAAAAAGTAATCACTACACTCAATATGGGGTTCAAACTCATAACCTTGAGACCAACAGCAGAGATCAAGGGGCATCTGGGTGGCTCAGTTGGTTAAGTGCCTGCCTTTGGCTCAGGTCATAATTCCAGGATCCTGGGAACAGAGCCCCATATCAGGCTCCCTGCTCAGCGGGGAGCATGCTTCTCCCATTAAGAGTCACATGCTCTTCTGACTGAGCCAGCCCAGTGCCCCTGAACTGCATTCTCAGAAGAAATAAAAAAAAGAGTAACTCATGTAAAATACTGTCTATGGGACAGATGGTAAGGACCTCTCGTAATCGTGAATATTTGAGATTATCATTTTGCTACACTTGTCCAGAATAGCATATAACCAGGCAAAGAAGAAAACTCCATTAAGACCCTGGACACTAAGCTAAGAGATTTGTATACGAACCTGTATGGCTGTAGATCAAAGATGACCCAAGTTAAGAAAAATGTGGGGCTATGGACAAAATACCCATATTGTCTTGGCAAATGCTCCTGAGGTATAGCACCCTGATGATTCGAAGAAAGGAAAGACATCTAAAAATAAGACTCATAAACAAAATTTTAGAAACCTATTTGGCATCAGTACTATGTAAGCTTTCCTAACCTTGAAATAAAAAGTTCAAGGACAGACCAAGATGAAAAGATGAAAAATAATGAAATAAAATCACACAAGAGGGAACAAGGGCAAAAACAACATTATGACAAATTCATTTTTTAAAAGATTTTACTTATTTACTGGGCGGCAGGGGGGAGGGTGGAGGGAGAGGGAGAGAACAAGTAGGCAGAGCGGCAGGCAGAGGGAGAGGAGGAAGCAGGTTCCCCACAGAGCAGAAAGCCCAATGTGGGGCTCAATCCCGGGACCCTGGTAAGATGACTTGAGCCAAAATCAGACACTTAACTGATTTAGCAACCCAGGTGCCCCTGACAAGTTTAATTCACTGATACAGAACCAAAGATGTCTCAATACGTAGAGTAAAAAGTTAGAGATGAAAACAACTAAAAATATAATGATACTAGAGGACAAAGGAGCTATAAGCTAAGAAATAGTGTTCCTAAGGACAAAATAATAGAAAGAATCAATAAGTAAAGATAAAGCTGAAGAAAACTTCCCTGAATGAAAAAAAAAAACAAAACATTTTTTTCAACTTTTGGATCACTAAATGTCAGACAATAATATTGAATAAAGTATTATACCTTGAAAAATCTTGGGCAATTTTTTTTAAGAGAGAGTAGAAGAGGCAAATGGAAAGGGAGAGAGAGAACCTTAAGTGGGCTCCATGCTCAGCATAGAGCCCAACACAGGACATCATCTCACACCCCTGAGCCATCATCTCACACCCCTGAGCCAAAATCAAGAGTTGGAAGCTTAACTGACTGAGCCGCCCAGTCACACTGGGTAAATCTTAATTACATGAATAAAGCAAAATTCCTAAAAACATGAACAAAAAAACTAACCTGATGAAAAAATGCAACCCAGGCTGACTTTAGATTTCTTTCCCACATTAAATGGCAGAAAACAATGAAAGAGTTTCCAAGTTTTAAGAGAGAAAACCTGTGAGTCAGAAACTTTATACTCAATTAAAAAAATATCAGAAGGCCCACAAACATGTTACTATATATACAAGAACTCAGAAAATATGATTCCATGTATCCTCCTTCAAAGGACTTCTTAAATAAATTGTCCAGTTGTGCCTCTACAAATAAAAATTAAAGCCTGAAAAATAGAAAAGCCATTATATTTTAAAAATTCTGTTAAAATTACTGAAAGCAGTTAGAAACAGAGATAGATCTAAATAATAAAAACAAACAAGGTTCAGGGCACCTGGATGGTCAGTCATTCAAGTGTCTGTCTTCGGCTCAGGTCATGATTTCAGGGTCCTGGGATTGAGCCCTGCATGGAGCTCCCTGCTCAGCTGGGATCTGCTTCTCCCTCTTCCTCTGCCCCTTTCCCTGCTTATGCTCTCTTACTCGTGCTCTCTTTCTTTCAAATAAATAAATGAAATCTTAAACATTTCAAAACCATAGATAGTGTCCAAACAACTATACATGGCAGTGGAAAGAAATGAAAGAAGGGGGGAAAAAAACTCTGTTTAAGTGCTGATTTTGACTACTACAGAAATATAGATTAAAAAGTCTTCTGAACAGGGACACCTGGTGGGCTTAGCAGCTGGGCATCTGCCTTCGGCTCAGGGCATGATCCTGGAGTCCCAAGATCGAGTCCCACATCGGGCTCCCTGCATGGAGCCTGCTTCACTCTCTGCCTACGTCTCTGCCTCTCTCGCTTTGTGTCTCTCATAGATAGATAGATAGATAGATAGATAGATAGATAGATAGATAGATAAGATAGATAAATAAATGAAAGAAAGGAAGAAAGAAGAAAGAAAGAAAGAAAGAAAGAAAGAAAGAAAGAAAGAAAGAAAGAAAGAATGAAAGAAAGAAATCTTTTTTAAAAACAAGATTTGTGAGAGACACAGTGAGAGGCAGAGATGTAGGCAGAGGGAGAAGCAGGCTCCATGCAGGGAGCCTGATGTGGGGCTCGATCCCGGGACTCCATGATCACGCCCTGAGCCAAAGGCAGATGCTCAATCGCTGAGCCACCCAGCTACCCCAATAAATAAAATCTTTTTAAAAAAGGTCTTCTGAACAATTTAAAAATAACCACAATAAACAATAAAACTGAATTTACATCTTACAAAATCACTGGAGGAAGAAAAGCAAACACAACACTAACAAAAACAATAACAAACACAAACTAGGAGGGAACCAATAAGGGAGTAAAACAAAAACAGCAAATATAAAGTTAGATCAAATATACTGGTAATGGAAAAACATAAATGAATTAAGTGTCCCTTCTTAGGGACACTTGCATGGCTCAGCAGTTGAGCACCTGCCTTCAGCTCAGGGCATGATCCCGGAGTTCTGGGATTGAGTCCCACATCGGCCTTCCTTCATGGAGCCTGCTTCTCCCTCTGCTTAAGTCTCTGCCTCTCTCTCCCTCTCTCTCTCTGTCTCTCATGAATAAATAAAGAAAATCTTTAAAAATAAGTAAATAAAGTCCCTTGTTAAAAGCCTCTAATAGATTTAAAATGGAAATTCATGTATATGCTGTTTATAAATAAAAATAAAAACAAAGTGAAAGGATTAGCGAGATTTGTCAGTGACATACCTATAATCTTTTTTTTTGTAAACACAGCCATAATGGCTACTATGTTTTACTCACCTTGCCTTTGTCCAGTTATATATTACAGTAATAGATTTCCCAGTATTAAATCACCTTTCTATTCCTGGGATAAACTGTTGGCATAATTTACTTTTTTGTTGTTGTTAGCGTTTTTGTTTCCCTGTTTACAAGTGAGACTGGTCTGGTATTTTCTTTTTTCTGTTAAATTTGTCAGCTTTTGATATTATGCTGGATTTACAATTGTGAAATTTTACTCTTTATCATTTTCTGTGTTCTAGTAATATTAATACAGTAAACCTTGAACAACACGGTGGTTAAGGGACTGACTCCTGACACAGTCAAAAATCCAAATATAACTTCTGACTCCCCCCAAACTTAATAGCCCACTCTTGACCAGAAGCCTTACTGATAACATAAATGAACAATTAACAATTTTGTAACTTATATGGATTATATATTGTATTCTTATAATAAAGTAAGATAAACTATTAAGAAAATTATGAGAAAATACATTTACGGTACTGCACTGTATTTATTGAAAAAAATCTATATATAAGTAGATCCGTGTAGTTCAAACCCATGTTGATCAATGATATACACTAAATCAACTACATCTTATAAATTTGGGAGACTTCACTATTAAATACTTGGCTCTAGGGCACCTGGGTGGCTCACTGGTTAAGCACTGGCCTTTGCTCAAGTCATGATCCTGGGGTCCTGGAACTGAGTCCCGCATCAGGCGCCCTGCATGCAGCCTGCTTCTCCCTCTGCCTCTCACTCTGTGTCTCTCAGGAATAAATAAATAAAATCTTCTAAAAAATAAAAATAAATAAATACTTAGCTCTAAAGCTGATTTTGGACCTGATCATTATAAACTTTTTCAGTGGTACTAATGAATTCAGATTATCTATGTCTTGACACTATTATATTGTTCCAGAAAGTCTTATTTCATTAGATTACAAAGTTATCACCAACGAATTGAACATATTCTATTTTAATTTTTAATTGTTAACTGTTTAATATTAAAAACATTTAAAACTAAATTTGTTTCTCCATATCATATCACCATTCACACAGATTCATAATTTACATTACAAAATCAAATTATAACAAAACTTGGCTAAAAATATTGGTGAAACTTCCTAATTCATTCTAAGAGGCCAGTAATACCCTGATGCCAAAGCAATACAGACACTACAAGAGAACTGTAGACCAATATCTCTTACAAACACCGGTGAAAAAAAAATCCTCTACAAAATACTAGCACACAAAACTCAGCGGCATACAGAAAGGATTATTTTACATATGACCAAGTGGGATTTACTACTGCAACGCAAATACAGTTCAGTATACAAAAACTGACCAATGTAATATACCCCATCAAAAGAATGAAGGGAAAAAAACTCAGATGATTGTTTCAACTGATGAAGAAAAAGTATCTAACAAAATTCAACACATTTTCATAATAAAAACACTGAGCCAACTAGGAATATAAGGAAACCACCTCAACACAGTAAAAGCCATATCTGAGGCCAGCTGGGTGGCTCTGTTGGTTGAACATCAGACACTTGATTTCAGCTCAGGTCATGAACTTAGGTTCATGAGATCAAACCCCGAGTCAGGTTCCATGCTCAGCAAGAAATACTTGAGATTCTCTCTCTCCCCCTCTGTCCCTCCCAACTCGTGTTCCCTCTGCCCCCCCAAATAAAGAAATCTTTAAAAAGAGTTCATATAATAAACAAAAGCCATATCTGAAAGCCCACAGTGAACATAATACTCAATGGCAAAAGGACAAAAAGCGCATCCTCTAAAATCAGGAACATGGCAAGTATGCCTGTTTTTTTCACTTCTATTCAACACAGTACGGGAAGTTCTAGCCAAAGCAACTAGGCAAGAAAAGAAGTAAAATGCACTGAAAAGGAAGAAGTAAAATTGTTTGCAGACAATATGCTCTTACATGTAGAAAACTCTAAAGATTACACAGGAACTATTAGAACTAATAAATAAATTTAGCAGAATGGCAGGCTACAAAACCAATACAAAAATCAGTTACATTTCTATCATGAACAATGAACAATCTGAAAAATTACAAAAGCAAGGCACCTGGCTAATTCATTCAGTATAGCATGGGACTCCTGATCTCAGGGTCATGAGTTCAAGCCCCACTTGGGTATGGAGTCTACTTTTTAGAAAGAGAAAAGGGCGGGGGGGAGAAATTACAAAAGCAATTCCATTTAAAATAACATTAAACAGAATAAAATACTTAGAAATTAACTAAACCAAGGAGGTGAAAGAGTTGCACAAAGAAAACTATAAGAAATTAAAGAACATAAATAACATGAAATGGGAAACACATCTCATGTTCATGGACCACAAAACTTAGTATTAAAATGTCAAGACTACCTAAAGTGATCTACAGATTCAATATAATCTCTATCAAAATTCCAATGATACTTTTGCAGAAACAGAACCCCCCCCCTTTTTAAAAGATTTTATTTATTTATTCATGAGAGACAGAGAGAGAGAGAGAGAGAGAGAGGCAGAAACACAGGCAGAGGGAGAAGCAGGCTCCATGCAAGGAGCCCAATGTGGGACTCGATCGTGGGTCTCTAGGATCACGCCCTGGGCCAAAGGCAGAGCTAAATCGCTGAGCCACCCAGGATGGCCAGAAAACCCATCCTTAAATTCATAATCTCAAGGGACCCTAAAATAGCCAAGATAATCTTGAAAAAACAAAACTAAACCAGAGGACTCAAAGTTCCTGAATTCAAAATTTACTACAAAGCTATAGTAATCAAAACAGTGTGGTATTGGCACAAAGACCAAAGAATAGACATACAGACCAAAGAAGAGCAGAGAGAGCCCAGAAACAAACCCTTGCATATATAGTCAAAAATTTTTAACAAGGGTGCCAAGACAATTCAATGGGAAAAGACAATCTTTTCAACAAATGGTGTTAGAAAACTGGATATCCAAATACTAAAATAAATGAAGCTGAAACCTTACCTATTACCTTAAAAAAATTAACTCAAAATGGATCAAGGACCTAAACATAAGACCTAAACAATAAAAGAAAACAAAGGACAAAAGCTTCATAACGTTGATTTGGCAATGATTTCTTGGACACCAAAGGCACAGGTAACAAAAGAAAAAGTAGACACATTAGACTTCATGAAAATTTTAAAAATTTGTGCATGAAAATATACTATGGACAAGAAAAACAAAAACAAAAGATACTATCGACAGTGTAAAAAGGCTTAAAAAAAAAACCCCACAGAATGGGAGAAAGTATTTGCAAATTATATATTCGACAAGGGATTAATATCCAGAATATATAGAAAGCTAAAACTCAACAACAAAAAAACATAATTTATTCAAAGAAGATATATGAATGGTCTATTAGCATATGAACAGATGCTCAACATCACTAATCATAAGCGAAATGCAAATCAAAACTACAATGGGATACCTTATTATGCCCATTAGGATGGCTACTATCAAAACAAAACAAAACAAAACAAAACAAAACAAAACAAAAAACAAACTAGAAACAACATGGATGCAGAGAAATTGGAACCCTTGTGCACTACTGACACAGGAATGTAAAATGGTAAAGCCACTGTGGAAAACAGTTATGGCAGTTCTTCAAGTAATTAAAAATAGAATACTGTAAGATCCAGCAATTCTTATTTATTCATTTGTTTGTTTGTTTATTCATTGCAATTCTACTTTTAGGTTTGTTTGTTTATTGCAATTCTACTTTTAGTTATATACCCAAAAGAATTGAAAACAGGCCTTCAATGAAATATTTTGTACCAATATTCACAGCAACATTACTTACAATAGCTAAAATGTGGAAACAACCCAAGTATACATCAAGAGATTAAAAGATAAGCAAAATGTGGTATATACATACAATGAAATATTATTCAGCCTTATAAAGTAGGGAAATTCTGCAATATACTACAACATGAATGAACTAAAATATTATGCTAAGTGAAATAAGCCAATCAGAAAGACAATACTGTATGATTTCACTTATGATGAGTAACTTAGAACAGTCAAAATCAAAAAGAAAAGTATAATAGTGATTGTCAGAAGCTGGAGGGAGAAGAGTGTGGAGAGTTATTGCTTATATATATGTGAATATCTATTTTTATATATATGAATATTTATATATATGAGTATCTATATGATGTGGGTGAGAAAACATTCTAATTTGCATATATAATAATATGAAACTGACAACATAATCTAAAAATTCCAAATATTAAGAAAATTAGAAAAAGAAACCTGAAAAAAATAGTTGCCCCATTTATGACAAAAAGTCATTATATAAATTAACAAAATACTAAAACTGTAATGGAAACATGGGCAAAGAATATAAAGCAAGTAATTACATAAATACATGATGAAATAAATATGAAAATGTTCACCCTCACTATTTGACCTTCTTTAATTAAGAAATGCCAATTAACACATTAAGACGTTGTTGTTGTTTTCTATCGCATGAGCTTTACAATGCCTAATTCTGGAGAGGGTATTATAAAAGAAACACTCTGAACACTGGTATAATCTATCAGAAAAGCAACTGAGCAATATCAAGAGTCTTACAACTGACAAACTTTTTGACCCTACTTTTGCACTCCTAGAAATTACTTAAGTAAATAAGCAGAGATGTTTACATGAACCAGAATGTTCATGATGCTTCTTTTAATAATGCAAATAAATCAAGGAATAAAATAACAACCAATAATTAAACAATACAGTTGAATGTTCCTTCCTCTGCAAGACAAATACCATACAATTTCACTCATATGTGGAATTTAAGAAACAAATGAACAGAGAAAAAAAGAGAGACACAAAAAAGTCTCTTAAACAGAACAAACTGGTAGTTGCCAGAGAGGAGGTGGCCTGCGGGATGGGTGAAGGGGATTAAGAGTACCCTTACTTTGATGACCACTGAAAATGTAAAGAATCATTGAATCATTATATTGTACACCTGAAACTAATATGATACTGTATGCCATTGTACTTGAATAAAAAAATTTTTTAAAGTGGGGCTCCTGGGTGGTGCAGCCAGTTAAATGGCTGCCTTTAGCTGAGGTCATGATCTCAGGGTCCTGGGATCAAGCCCTGAATCAGGCTCCCTGCTCAGTGGGAAGTCTCTTCTCCCTCTGATCCTCCTACCCACTGTGCTCTCTCTCCATCTCAAAAAATAAAATCTTAAAAAAAAAAATTTTTTTAAGTTCCTTATGCTGAGATCTCTAGATACTTCAGGTGCTAGATGGCAAATCCTAAGCAAAGATACTGAGGTATAGCTCTATTTCAAATAACTGAAGAAAAAAAACATGAGTCAGAGGATTCAAGAAAGGGAAATGTATAATAAAGTAGGAGTGGTTGTCAGGGTAATGAGGTAGTAATGAGAATCCCAGGATTGTGAGGCCCTATCCAGTAAAGCAGACACGATGGTTTTTATTCCTCACCCACTGAAAGTTTCCAAGTCCCTTTAACTAGACCTGTCTTCACATCTCATATATGCAATCCTATGAATTTAATGAAAAACAAAGGATTTCATATATAGTAACTGATACAAACAGTTTTAAATTAAACTTAAGGTAACCATTATTAGGCTATACTTACATTCTACTAAAATGGACATGTAGTGATCACAAAACAACAATCGTACATATCACAATGAAAAAAATCTAAATAAATGCAAAGAAGTTGAATTATTTCAATCATTTTTCACTTTTTGAGAACTTACTATGTTTAAGAAACTAAACTAAATGCTGGGTGAACTAAAGTGAAAAACTATACAAATGATTAAATAATGAAAACCTAGACCCAAATATTTTTTAATTTTTATACTTGGCTATTATTAATACTGTAAAAACTAAGTAATGGAGAAAGTAGTTTTCTTTCTGGTGCTTAATCAAACAGCATAGTTCTAAAGTTATCAGCTTATATACTGTGTGAACTATTCAAATTCTCTGCTGGCCTTGTAACAATTCTACTACCACCATAATAAACAAGCACAGAAAGTCATTTTCTTTGGAGATTGAACATGATGCAACTTAAATTTCAAGGTCCTTTAAAAACAACTATTAGAGGCTACCTGGGTGGCTCACTCAGTTGAGCATCTGTCTTTGGCTCACATCATGATCCTAAAGTCCTGGAATGCAGCCCCATGATGATGTCAGTGATGTCGATGTCCTCAACGTTGGGTTCCCTGCTCAGCGAGGAGTAGGCTTCTCCTTCCCCGCTACCCCTCCCCTCATCCCCAACTCATGCTCTTACTCTCTCTTTCAAATAAGTGAATAAAATCTTAAAAAAAAAAAAAAAATTAGAAAACTGAAAGCCCTGCCATAACTAATGTGGTATTAAGTAAAAGAAAAACTAAAATAAAAAACTAAAGAAAACTAGCCTGTATTTCATACAATGCCACAATAAAATAGAAACACACATATCACTGATAATAGATAAATAAGAAAAATCTACAGCACGCCTAGTTGGCTCAGTTGGTAGAATACGTGACTCTTGATCTTGGGGTCATAAGTTTGAGCCCCACACTGGGGGTAGGGTAGTTTACTTTGAAAAACAAAACTAAACGTTCTACTACTTTACAGTCTATTGTTAAAAATTTTTAATGTTATAATTTAAAAATTGGAATATGATTTAAATTATATTTTGCTGTAAAAAGCATGTAACTAAAATACTTGCATATAACCCTCTTATAAGTAAGAAACTGAAATACAGTAATCACATTTGCTATAACTCCTCAATATTCAATTCCTACAGGCAACTTTAAAATCACTTACATACGTCTTCAAAAATAAGTTTATTTTAAAAGAGGAGAAAAACACGTTTAGACTAAGAGTATAAAATCAACTATAGGGTAAACAGGTAAGCCATAGGCACAAGCAGTGTTAACTAGACTTTATACATACCATGAAAATATACCTAACCATTGTTATAATACCTATTATGAACTCCATGAAGGTACTGAACTTACCTCTGTACAATGAGTTTTGATATGCCACGTTTAGTAAAACAGAAATTAACATCCAGATCACAAATTTTAAGTGTGGTTAACTTAAATGAGACATGGTTCCCCACACCCCACCCTCATTTAGAAGGTTAAAATCTGATCCAGCATAAAAAGCTGTGACTTTTACTTGGGCAGCCCTTGTTGACTAAGTGTTAAAAAAAAAGGCATTTGCCATTATAACAGGATAAAACTAACGCCTCAAAGTGTTACCTACTCAGGCCTTTTAACAAATTTGTTAACACTATTAGTTATATTACTCCACCTTTCTCTTAGTGTGAACTGGTATCAATTATTTAGCCAATTTTATTATGTTATTAAAATACCTGCTGATTAAACATGAACCAAAGTGTCACTTAAAAGAAATATAAAATAAATAGTATCACTGAACTGCAACACTCTAAAACTATCTAAAAATATAAAGTTATCTTGGGAAACAACATAAAACATTTCAAAATTTGTTAAGAAGTTGTTCTAGGATTAAAATATTACACAGGCTTTATTTTTATAATGGCTGTTTAAAGGTATATATTTGGTCCTGCATCACAGAATTATTTTTAAAGGTCTGTTAAAATATGTATTTTTCAACAAAGAGAAAATAAATTTTATTAACAAATGAAGGTGACTATATTTTTGAAAGACAAAATAAAACCTAAATATATACTGAATAGTTGACAGCAAATAATTTTTAATTTATGGTATCCAATATAACCCAAATTTGACAAATTGTCAAAATTTTTTAAATTTCATCTACTACTTAAAAAAGTAGATGAAACTACTACCTTCAGCTTCTGCAATTAAAATACTCTGAAAAAAAAAAAAAACAACTGAACACAAAATAGGCAAACTCAAACATATACAAATAACTACCATGGTATTGTTTATCTCCTATCCAGCAAGGTAAGAAACAACCTTTTAATACTTTAATTTTGTGAGTATTAAACAACTAGTGTGAAAAACAAGCTGCATGTAAACTATTTCTACTGCCTGAGCTTCAATGACTAGCTGAGGCAACCTGTTATAGGAGGTGTTAATTGGCAATAGGAGTACAAGTCAGAAGCATGTTCCCCATCGTCCTAACCCAGCAAGGCTAGGTCATTAAAGTGGAAATGAATTCTTTCATGTCGACTTAACCCCTTCAATGCATGATTTCAGCTGTTTTCTCTCAATTAATTTAAAAAAACTTGTTACTTTTTAGAGTTAAAAAAAAAAGTGTTCCCAAAAAAAAGTCCTTTGGCTGACAGTTCCAATGACTATATTATTCAGAAGAGAAGAATAGAGCAAGTTAATTGCAATGTAATATTGCAACTCTCCTTTCTAGAAACTAGTTTTGTTTGCTTGTTTTAACACTGTAAAGAAGAAATAGAATATAGTATTTAGAAAAAGCTTGGAACCATTTAGTCATATAGGGTTTTGATTTACATTTCTATTTAAGGAACCAACTGTCCTATAATGATAACTTAATCATTTTAACCTTGAGATAGGGTAATATTAATTTTTTTATTCCCAAAATGTCCATACAAGAATCCTCAATTTAAAAATGTTTTGAAATATATATGAGTTAAACACCTTTCTAATTATGTTTTTTATTCTGATAAGGTACATAGTCACAGCATATCCTAATGACTGGTTGCCAAAAAGCCTAAATTCCTTTTATGGCATGATCTCAGAGGTTTCCAGATGGCACATTAATTCTTAGGGGAAAAAAAAAAAATACAAAAAGAAGGAAAGAAAAATAAGAATGAAAATGTCAAAATAATGATGTACTGCTTTCAAAATGCCATATTTATAAATACTAATATTCTTATATAATTTTAAGCATTACAGGTATTTTAAATAAAATTCAATTACATAAAAAATTCAATTACATAATATTCTAAATATTACAATTAAAAAATTAAGATACTTATGCTATATCTTTCATCTCTGAGTAACCCTGAAAATATTCCCTTTATCAAAAATATTATCAGAATAGGAACTAAATATTAGAAAATGTATACTACCCAACAGTATATATCTTGTGAGAAACCAATAAAAAATTACCAACATGACAATACAGACATAACTTCATTCACTGTTGTAATAAGCTGGGCTCTTGAGTAACTGTAACTAATAATATGCTTATTAGAAACTAGGTCAGGAAGATCTTAGATAATAATGGGCAATATAATGGTTAAAGGATATCAAAAAAACAGAAATTATATTACATCCAATTCTATATTCCTTTCTCTTCCTCATCCACTCTTCTCCCAAGTCTTCTAATTATTTGACAAACTCAGTTCTTGCTTCTAAGACAAGAGACTCTCTTTCCCTAGGCCTTCTGACATCCTCCAATACAGCAAACCTAAGTAGCTGCCTTGGAACCAGTATTTTGAGAATACAAAAACTTCAGTGGGAGAAAAGGCAGTGGAGTAAGGCTACATAATAGTAAGGGGGGGAATCCCTGGGTGGCTCAGCAGTTTAGCACTTGCCTTTGGCCCAAGGCGTGATCCTGTAGTCCCGGGATTGACTCCCACATCAGGCTCCCTACATGGAGCCTGCTTCTCCCTCTGCCTATGTCTCTGCCCCTCTCTGTGTCTCTCATGAATAAATAAATAAAACCTTAAAAAAAAAATAAAGTAACGGGGAAGGTAAGATGACATTTATAAAATCACCTGATTATAAAGACAACTGATCAAAGTAACAAACAATCTGGAAGCCTAATGCCCAATGTGACATTTCTTTAAGACACTCATTTTGAAATAATTTTTATCTATTTAAAAGTATGTGTGTATGACATATGCTGTAAGCACCAATCACTTTAGACATGTATGAAATCTGTCTCACCGGAATAGGGATCTATTGTCTTCCACTCTAGGTGACTGTCACTCTCCCCACAGCAATGAGGAAGGAACAAATACAATGCTTGACTACCTCTGTTATGCAGAAGAATCTTCACAGATCAGTTACCCAAACTTAAACTAGAACGTAACTACAAATGCTTAGGAGTGGCTAAAAACATGCTGTATTTTATAACTAGAAATTAATTCCCAGAATCAAGCAGAACCTTCAATGTTCGACAACAGACCATTAAGTTTTATCCAACTAGGTTTAACATTACAACTAGCTTTAACTTTAAAGTTCTTATAATTATGGATGCACCTTTCTTCTTTTATAAAGTCCAACTAGTACTATCAATTTATGAATTTAAATTACAAAACATGCAAAATGTAAGTCAGCCACAAACTGGTTATTTTGGAAAGCATTCGTAATTCATTAGACCACCTTCTGAATTATATACTACATAATGCCTTGTATGAAATGTTACACACACACATACACAGAATGTATGCTTTTATTTATTCACTCAACAACCACAAAGCCCACTTGCTAGCTAAACAAAGGCAGACAAGCCCTTGCCATTAAAGGTTTATAAACTAGAAGGCAAGCAAGAAAGAGAAAAAAATATAAATGTAACACAGTGCAAAAATAGATGTATAAGGGGGATCCCTGGGTGGCGCAGCGGTTTGGCGCCTGCCTTTGGCCCAGGGCACGATCCTGGAGACCCGGGATCGAATCCCACATCGGGCTCCCGGTGCATGGAGCCTGCTTCTCCCTCTGCCTGTGTCTCTGCCTCTCTCTCTCTCTCTCTGTGACTATCATAAATAAAAAAAAATTAAAAAAAAAAATTAAAAAAAAAATAGATGTATAAGGGGCACAATGCATAAGGGGCACAGAAGTCAGAGCAATCTATTTGATAAACTCTTTCCATAGGCTAAGAATTGCAGAATTTTTCAATATGCAGAATTTTTCCCAAGCAAAAAAAAAGGTAGGGGGGAGTGTTGGGAAAAGGTATTCCAAGAAAAAAATAGTATGACACATTTAAAGGCAAAGAGACATGAAACAGTCCTTCACATTACTGTTCCAAATTTTTTAAACAATAAAATGGGAGGGATCCCTGGGTGGCGCAGCGGTTTGGCGCCTGCCTTTGGCCCGGGGCGCGATCCTGGAGACCCGGGATCGAATCCCACATCAGGCTCCCAGTGCATGGAGCCTGCTTCTCCCTCTGCCTGTGTTTCTGCCTCTCTCTCTCTCTCTCTGTGACTATCATAAATAAAAAAAAAAAAAAGAATTTAAAAAAAAAAAAAAAAAACAATAAAATGGGCTAAAGCATGAGTCCTTTTTTTAATTTTTAATTAATTTATTTTTAAATTTATTTTTTAAAAGATTCATGAGAGACACAGAGAGGGAGACAGAGACAGGCAGAGGGAGAAGCAGGCTCCTCGCAGGGAGCCAGATGTGGGAATCGATCCCCGGACTGGGATCATGCCCTGAGCCAAAGGCAGACGCTCAACTGCTGAGCCACCCAGGCATCTCTAAAGCATGGGTTCTTAAAATTAAATATAAGTTAATACTGCTTCAGTTTCAATGGGTGTTTTTCTGAGAATATGACTTTTACAATGACTATCTTTTTCTTATCTACGCATGATAACAGTTGTAAGACAATAAAGGGAGAAGATGTGTTTTTTTCCATACGGGCACCTGGGTGGCTCAGTTGGTTCAGTGTCCGTCAGACTCTTGATTTTGGCTCAAATCAGATCTCAGGGTGGATAGATCGAGCCCTGTGTAGGTCTCTACCCTGGGCTGCTTAAGATTGTCTCTGCCTCTACCTCTGACCCTCCACCCACACCCACCACTTGCATGTGTGCTCTCTCTCTCTCTCTCTCTATCTAAAATAAACCGAAAACAAAACAAAATGTTATCTTATAGTAATAAGCAGTGTCTCTTTGGTTTATAGATTTTGTACAAATATTATACCTGAGGCCAAGGACTATTTCTCTTTAACATACAGTTCTTAGAATAAAATATTGTTTTAACAAACAATATTATAAAAAGCTGATTATCTGACATCCAAGCAATGGATACCACTGGAAAAGACACAGAGTTCAAGGCTAGGATTAATTGGATCACTAATCAAAGGAGCCGAAGAAAACGTGGATGCTACTGTGATCAGCTGTTATAGCCACTAAACGGCCATAAAAACCAGGCCCTAGAGGTGTTAACACAGAATACTAGTAACCTTGCCGGTCTGGGTGTACCTTACTTTATATGTTTCAAGTATGTTACATTTGCATCTTGCTTTGTGTTTTTCAAATATGTTATTTGTATCACCTAATGAAAGGAGAGAAAGATCAAGGAACAACATATGAAAGAATCCTACACAGGAGAGGGAATCCAAAAAGATGGGTAAATGTAGACATGGTTAGGAGGAAATACAAAAAGAGAATGTCCCAGAGGGCTTAAAAAATTCTGAGGCCGGGGCCCACACTGAGAGATTCAGATTTAAATTGCTCTGAGGGAGGCTCAGGAATCTTTTTTATTTTTAAACACTGCAAGTGATTCTAATGTACAGCCAAAGTAGAGAACAACTGATATAAACTTAGAAACCAAAGAATTTCATTATTTTGAGGTTAATGAAATTATTGGGACAAATTTGCCTGGCTAACTAGCTAAGAATTTGAGAGGTCTAGAGCCAATTGACAAAAAAAAAGTCACATTCAACATTACAACAAGGTTTCATTATAATCTCCATTCAATGAAATGCAGAGGTATTAAGAAGTACGAAGGAGGGATTAATCAGGTTTGAAGGTATCATCTGTGGTAATTATCGCTCTCCACCAAATATTTCTGGTCCTTCTCTTCAGCACATATTAGGAGTGTATCTCCCTGACCTCTTCAAGTTAGATGTGAACATATGACTTGCTTTAGCCAATGAAATAGAAATAGAGGTGACCTGTCCTTCTCTTCAGCACATATTAGGAGTGTATCTCCCTGACCTCTTCAAGTTAGATGTGAACATATGACTTGCTTTAGCCAATGAAATAGAAATAGAGGTGACCTGTCATTTCCAGTCAAAGCTTTTTAAGAATCGGAGTTCAATGATAACATTCTGTCAGCTTGAGTCCCAGAGAAAGACACACAGAATGGTACCCAGCTGATTCATGACAGACATGTAACAGGAGTGAAAAAGAAAGCTCTGTAGTTTGAAGGCACTGAGATTTAGGGGTTGTTCTTGAAGGATAACCCAGCCTTCCTGACTGACACACCAAAGACGACTTCCAGAGGAAGATTATTTAAGCGGTCTGGAAGCAAAGCTCAGAAGTACAATTCAGGGGCACCTGGCTAGCTCAGTTAGAAGAGTATGGGACTCGTGATCCTAGCGTTGTGAGTTTGAGCCCTACATTGGTTATAGAGAGTGCTTAAAAAATAAATAAACTTTAAAAAGTACAATTCATTAGACAAACAATGGAGGCAAAGGTCATTGGACTCTAGAGAATACCTTACATAAAGTCATGAATGAACAAGCAGAATGACATGGGGCACTTGAGGAATTAGTATAATATGGCTAATTAGGTTATGAGAAGATTGGAGCAAGGGATAAAGCTGGAAAAAGACAACTCAAGAATGACTAAAGATCCAGACAAGAGATCAACTCAAAAATGGGTCAAAGAAGCCACTCCACAAAACAGTTCGCATACCAGTCCTCAATCTTCTTTCTGCTCTGTTACACCTAAGTCAGAAGAACTATTTTCACCAGTAACAATGGCATACTACCAAGCATATCATTTTAGAAAGCGCCAGTTGATTCTGACCCACTTTTAGGAGAGATGGCTCTCCCCCTTTCCTACCCCTTGAAGAATCATTACACAATGGTTTGAGGACTGTAATTTTTATCCTATCCTGAAGATGACCGAGGCCTTATGAAGGATGTTCAAACAAATGAATAAAACAATTAGCTCCGCATTTTAAAAAGGACTCACATTTCTGGTGGCAGCAAAATTTACTCAGGGATACTCTGACAAGAAGGGTACAGATAAAGATTAGGTAAAGGGCTGAATTAAGCAAAGGCAATAACAGAAGAAATACATTCAAGAGACTTTTGGAAAACGGACCCCATAGTACAATTCTTGAGGACTAACTATATATAGGCAATGGAGTAGTACACTGTGACTGCATGTTTTTCCTGAGGAAGCTGGGTAAAATACCAATGCCATTAATGAAGACATAAAATACATTCAAGCCACATCCAAAATCTTCAGAATCTGTTTTTTACCCCCAGAATTTTACTGCTTACCACCATAGCTAGCTGTCTGATGGTAACTATAAATGTTACTAGGACATGAACTCCATCTATATCTCGTTTTACCTAATTTTGTTTTTCCTCTTATTAGAAATGATCTAAGATCTCCTTTCCTTCCTATTTACCGTAAGCAAGACCTGACATTACAAAGTTCAAATTTAATCTCATGCAACTTTAAGAATATAACATCTTTGGGATCCCTGGGTGGCGCAGCGGTTTGGCGCCTGCCTTTGGCCCAGGGCGCGATCCTGGAGACCCGGGATCGAATCCCACATCAGGCTCCCGGCGCATGGAGCCTGCTTCTCCCTCCGCCTGTGTCTCTGCCTCTCTCTTTCTCTCTGTATGACTATCATAAATAAATAAAAAAATTAAAAAAAAAAAATTAAAAAAAAAAAAAAGAATATAACATCTTTTTATCTACAAATAGTGGTTTAGGCCTGCTGAATTTAAGACTATATGATAGAAATCATTTATTGACTCAAAATTAAACATAGTAACATCTATTCTTAGAACTAGTACTCTTCCTTCTCAATATAAACTACTAAAGTTTGTATCCCTAAGCAGAGTTGATGAATAAAGTAATACATAATACTCAGTTAAATTTGAATTTCAAATAAATGAATATTTTTAATATGTACATTCCATGCAATATCTGGGACACACTAATATTTTTTAAATGCTCATTTTTCATGGGGAATTCAAATTTAACTGGACATCTCATGGTTTTATTTGCTAAATATGGCAACCTTATTCCCATGTAACTATTAAGTACTTTTTAAAAGGTTTATTTTTTTGAGAGAGAGAGAGTGTATGTGCACGCAAACTGGGGTGGTACCCCCGTACACAGAGGCACAGAGAAGGAGAGCGTCCCAAGCAAACCCCCACTCAGTGAAGAGCCCAATGTGGGGCTCGATCAGAACCAAAACTGAGAGTTGTCACTCAACCAACTCAACAAGTGCCACCCAAGCACCTCTATTACATACTTTCTAATATAACTCCATATTTTAAGTCCCTTTCCCATTATATTAGTTCTGCTTAGCTTAAGCTAGAGGCAACTTTATACTACACATACCAGTAACTTTTTAAAAACCTAATGTTACTTCTTGGGGCACCTGGGTATGTCTCAGTCGGGTAAGCAGCTGACTCTTGATTTTGGCTCAGATCAGGATCTTGGGGTCGAGACTGAGCCCAGCTTGGAGCTCTGCTTGAGGATTCTCTCTCTCCCTCCTCCCTTCCCCTCCCCCGGGTCATGCACACCATGCCCCCCCACCCACCAAATAAACAAATAATCTTAAAAAAAAAAAAAAACCTAATATACTTAAGTAATACTTTTAAGACTAAAAAGCACCCTGGTCAAAAGGTCACTCAGTTCCCTCCAATAAAAAGAACACAAGTGAAATTATCAACTTAATAATATATACATATCCCTATTCTTGTTGGAAATCAGCATCTACTTTGAAATGTCTTCTCCTATCAAATGCTAAAATAATCATTAATTAATCAACAAATGTCTTTTACTTTAAGGCAACAAAATATAGTTGAGAGTATATTGTGCCCTGTTGGTCTCTCCAACCTCTGTTCCAAGTCTAACGGACAGTGGCCTCTCCATGCAGGCCCTGGGCAGTGATCCTTAGCTCTACTCCATTTTCTTTGCTACAAAATCTTATTATGTCATTAAGTCTCCATTAAGTAAAATACTCTGTAAGGGCGTTGTATTCACTTGTTCATAACTCCACCCATAGAATCTGGGTGAGTGCTCTGCATATTACTATTGCTCCCTGTTAGAATATATTATTAATAGATAAGTAAAAAAGTTAAAAAGAAGGGTATGGACAGAACTGTAAGAATTCCACACTAGATAAAGATTACCCAACACCCACAAAAAAGATGCTCAATAAATAACTCTTCAATCTCTTTATAAATAAATGCAGTTTTAGCTTTTATTTTTGATCACTATCTCACCCACAAACATGCCAGCAGGCATTCTGATGCCTCTGTGAGCCAAGCATACATGAAAATGCCAAAGGCAATCCTTTGCTTGTGTGGTCTCCATTAAGAACTTTAGATCCCTTTTCCCAGAAGGATAAATATATCCAAAAGGCAGAATAAATGAGAGGCTACAGAAAAGGAAACTAACGTGCCTGAAGCCTACTAGAAAGAGAACAAGAAACTGAGAGAGTAAACCAAGTAGGTAGCAGACTGGGCACAAGGGTTATTCTTTTAGAGAGCTGCTCTGACTCAGGCCTAAGAGTAGAAAGTGGCTTTCCTGGGTGTGAGAAAGGCCAATGAAGCACCTTCGTCAGCAGCTGAGAGTAAGAGAGAAAGGGCCAAGTGACTACTATCCACAGCATCAAGAACTGATGTTTTTTTCTAGTCATTAGAAACATCTAGTTTAAATTTTTTAACTTTCTTTTAAAACATTAAATATTTAAGAGGTACAGAAATACCTAATATTAATGCAATATACTCATTACCCAGCTTATGAAATAAAACATGACTGAAACAGTTGGGCTGAAGTTCCTGTGTCATCCTCTGACTGCATTCTTTCCAAACCCCTAGTTATAGCCACTACTCTAATTTTGGGGATTATCATATATTTCTTTATACTTTCACTATAAACATATACATAGATAAAATACAGTATTATAGTAAATTGTATATAAAAATTTAAATAGGATGTATTATTCCTCCACTTGCTTTATGCATTATCTTGTGGATAATCATGTTGGCATGTGCAGATCACTTACTTTATAAAATTCCACTGGTAAGCAAAATTACATACCCATTCTCCTACTGATGGACAATTAGGTTGTTTTCAACTTCTTAATATTATAAAATAGAGATCAGCAAACTACAGCCTTTGGGTGAGCCAGCTGACTGTTTTTGAAAATGAAGCTTTATTGGAATGCAGCCAGGTCCATTCATTTTTTTTTTTTTTCCTTTTTAAATTACGTATGGTTGCTTTAACACTACGATGGCAGAGTGGAAGTGAGTAATTTCAACAAGACCATTTGGTCCATGAGCCCAAAGTATTTACTATCTGGCCCTTTAAGGAAAGGATATCAACCCGTGTTATTAACAATGCTGTTAGGAATGTTCCCCCATCGATGTGGGAGATAGGGAACATAATTAGGAAAAGGTCTGTAAGGCTGTAGATATGCCAATCTTTATCATTACTAGATTTTACCAAACTATTTTTCCAAGGTGGTTATACACTTTCATAGACCATGTATGTTTGTTCTAATACTTGTATCTTTTGCCCATTTAAAAATGGACATCTTTCTTTCTGATTTATAGAAAGTAAATATATAGTTAGATAGATAACTACTGCTTTGTCCACGTTAGATATCTCTTCCCTAATCTGTGGCTCACCATTTTGCTTTTTACCTTCATGTCTCAGCTGCAACTGAAAAATGAGGATTATAACATAATCCAACTTCATACATTTATTGTAAAGAGTACATGAGTTAACATATTTAAAGTACTTAGAACAATGTCTGGCACATGTAAGTGTTCCACAAATGTTATTTATTCTACAGTGGTGTTTTTGAGGAAAATGGGTGGCCATAGGTGAAAAAATATTGTAAGATAAAAAATACACTGGATGGGGTTAATGGAAAATTAAACACAAGAAAAAATTAGTTAACCTGAAGACACAGCAACAGAAAATGAAACACAGAGACTAAAATGATAGGAAAAAAGAAATGAACACAGCCATAAATGAACTATGAGACAACTACAATGAGAAAAATATATATGTCTCTGGGATCCTTGAAAGGGAGGGGAGTGATAAAACAGAAAAATATTTAAGGAAATACTACCAAAATTTGTTGAAATTTGATGACAATAATAAACATACAGATACAGGAATCACAAAGAACCACAGCACAAGAAACATAAAGAAAGCCAAATCAATGTACATCATAACTAAAACCCCAGTGATAAAAAGAAAACTTAAAAATAATACAGAGGGGCAGCCCAGGTAGCTCAGTGGTTTAGCACTGCCTTCAGTCCAGGGCCTGATCCTGGAGTCCCGGGATCAAGTGCCACGTTGGGCTCCCTGCATGGAGCCTGCTTCTCCCTTGGCCTGTGTCTCTGCCTCTCTCTCCCTCTCTCTCTGTGTCTCTCATGAATAAATAAATAAAATCTTAAAAAAAAAAAAAAACCATTACAGAATAACAAGGACAGAGACCAATAAAACAGAATTGAAAGTTCTGAAATAAATTCTAACATTTAAAGTCAATAGATCTCTGACAAAGGGACTAACACAATTCAATGGGAAGAGTCTTTTCAGTGGTGCTAAGAATGATCCCCACTACACCATGCAAAGGAGATGAAAAAATTAAATGTTAAGAGCTAAAATCATAAAACTCTTAGAAGAAAACTGAGAAGTAATTGTTCATGAACTCTGGTTAGACGCTGATTTCTTAGCACAATATCAAAGGCACAAGTTATAAAAAAAGAAAACTGATACAATTTTAAGTTTTAAAAACTTTAAAAAATGTTTTTAAAAAAATCAGAGTGCCTGGTGGCTCAGTAGGTTAAGCGTCGGATTCTCGGTTTAGGCTTAGGTCATGATCTTAGGGTCTCAGGATCCATGTCAGGATCCCCGATCAGTGGGGAGTCTACTTCCTCCCTCTCTCCCTCTCCCCACCATACCCTCCCTGTGTGCATGTGTGCCCTCTCTCTCTCAAATAAATAAATCTTAAAAAACAACAACAACTTTTGTGTTTCAAAGGGCACCATCAAGAAAATGAAAAGACAGCCCACAGATTCAAAGAAAATATTTGCAAATTATATAAGGGGCTTAGGTACATAATATATAAAGAATTTTTACAATTCAGCATTAAAAAGAAAAACAATTGTTTAAATGGGTAGCAGGAAAAAAAATAAAATAAAATAAATGGGCAGCAGACCTGCACTTAAAAAAAAAGTTATGTCCTTCAGACAGAAGGCAAAGGATACCAGAGAGAAATACAGATCTACCCAAAGGAAAGAACACAAGAAATAACTACATAGGTAAATATATTTTTTTTATTATTATTTAAATTCCTTCAAAAAAACCTACAACAGGCTGCTGTATAAAACAGTATGGCAGTTCTTCAAAAGCTTAAACACAGAATTAACATATGATCCAGCATTCTACCTTTGGGTATATGCCCAAAAGAACTGTGCTCACTTCAGCAGCACATATACCCAAGAGAACCAAAAACAGAGGTTAGTTAGAGCAGATATCTGTACACCAATGTTCACAGCAGCATTATTCGTAATAGCCAAATGTGGAATATCACACATGTCCATCAACAGATGAATAAACAAAATGGAATTTACCATACAATGGAATATCGTTCACCTTAGAAGGAAGGAAATTTTGACACATGCTACAATATGGATAAATCTTCATATTATGCTAAGTGAAATAAGCCAATCACAATAGAACAAATATTATATTATTTCATTCATATGAAGTACCTAAAGTAATCAGTTCATACACATAAAAAGTAGAATGATGGCTGCCAAAGGCTGGGAGGAGAGGGGAATGAGGAATTATTGTTTAATAGGCAGAGTTTCTATATGGGAAGATGAAGTTCCAGAGATGGATGGTGGTCATTACAAAACGGTGAGAATATACCTAATGACAAAGAACCATACACTTATAAATGGTTAAAGTTGTAAACTTTATGTTACATATATTTTACAATAAAAATATAGACTTTAGGCATAAATAGTAAAAACATACAGTGAAGTTTATAACATAGGTAAAACTAAAATATATAACAATAATGATACAAACGTTAAGAGGGAAGATACAAAGTATACTATTTTAACATTGTAAAAAAAGTATACTATTTTTACATTTAACATGTAAGTAGTACACATCAACTGAAGACAAATTGATAAGTTAAAGATATATACTATAGGGGCATTTGGGTGGTTCAGTCAAGTGAGTGTCTGACTCTTGGTTTTGGCTCAGGTCATGATTTCACGGGTCAGGGGATCCAGCTCCTATCAGGCTCTGTGCTGGGTGGGGAGTCTGTTTGAAGATTCTCTCCTTCTGCCCCTCCCCCCCCCATTTTGCTCACTCTAAAAGTAGATAAATAAATCTTTAAAAAGAAAAAAAAAAGATCTATACTACGAGTCCTAAAACAAATAATAAACTAACAAAAAAGTGATAGCTAGAAATCCAACAAAGGTGATATAATGGAATTATTTAAAAACTCAATCTAAAAGGAGGCAGAAAAGGGCAAAAACCTCACAAAAGAACAAGTGAGAAAAAATAGGTAAACAGTAATATGACAGATTTAAATGTAATCATATCAATAATTGCATTAAACATAAATGACCCAAATATTGCAATTAAAAAGCCAAGATTATCAGACTAAATTAAGGACAAACAATATCTATCTATATGCTATCTAAAAGAAAGGTATTACAAGTAGGTTAAATAAGTACCCAAATGAGTTTACTGGTAAAACTATTTCACATTAACACTAATAAAAAAGAAAGCTGGAATATCTATAACAGTATCAAACAATTTCAGAGCAAATATTACAAATGTTAAAGAAGTTCATTATACTCAACATGATAATCTCAGCAAAAGCAAAAAAAGAATTTGACAAAGCCTAATATCCATTCCAGACGAAAACTAAATAAGATTTAAAAATAGTAAAAACACAAACAAGAAAAACAAAACAAAAAACACCCTTCTGTAACCTGATAAAGACTATTAAAAACCACATAGCTACTATATTTGATGATGAAAGAATGTTTTCCCCCTAAGATTAAGAACAAAAAAGTCTATTTTATTTTATTTTATTTTATTTTATTTTTATTCATTTGAGAGACAGCACAAACACAAGCAGGGGGAGAGTCAAAGGGAGAGGGAGAGGAAGAAGCAAGACTCCCCACTGAACAGGTATCCTGACAGGGCTCAATCCCAGGACCACAGAATCACAACCTGAGCCAAAGGCAGGTGCTTAACTGAATGAGCCACCCAGGCACCCCAGAAGGGTCCACTTTAATGTCCATTCAGGGATGCCTGAGTGGCTCAGCGGTTGAGCATTGGCTCAGGGCATGATCCTGGGGTCCTGGGATCAAGTCTCACTTACGGCTTCCTAAATGCAGTCTGCTTCTCCCTCTGCCTATGTCTTGACCCCCATCCCTGTCTCTCATGAATAAATAAATAAATAAAATCTTTAAAAAAAAAAAAAGTTTTACTGACGGTTCTACGCAGTTCAGCCAAAAAAAAAAAAAAAAAAAAGGCATTCAGATTAGAAAAAGTAAAACTGTTTCACAGACAACATAATCACTGAAATAAAACACTGCCATAATAGCATCAAAAATATGGAAGAGACATAAAATAAATAAGACAGAATATGAAAACTCTGTACACTGACAAGCACAAAAAATTGTTGAGAAAAATTTAAAACCTTAATAAAGAGAAATATACTGTGTTCATGGGTTGCAAGACTCAATATTGTTAAGGTATCAGTTCTCAAAATAAAATCTCTAAAAAAAAAAAAAAAAAGATATCAGTTCTCCCCAAATTGCTGTAGAGATCTTATACATCATCAATCAAAATACCAACAAGTTTTCATTTATATAAATTAAAATACTTGACTTTCTATATGAAAATGCAAAAGACCTAGAGTGGCCAAAACACTGCTGCTAAAAAGAACAACAGGAGAACCAACACAACCTTATTTCAACATTTATTATGGAACTACAGTATTCAAGACAATGTACTAGCTTTAAAGACAAACAGATAATGAAACAGAAGAGATTCTGGAAATAGAGTCACATGTACAGGGACAGACAACTGATTTTCAATAAAGGTACAAATGCAAAGGTAGGAAAAAAATAATCTTTCAATATATGTTGCTGCAAGAGTTGCATATCCACATGCAAAATATGTTTTAAAATCCGAATGATTCACACCTTGCATCATATATAAAAAATTCAAAATGGATCACAAACATGAAAATAAAACTTAAAACTATAAACTTCTAGAAAAATAAGAGAATATCTTCATGATCTTGAGTTGGCACAGATTTCTTAGACATCATACCAAAGTATAATTTATAACAAAATTTTTGTAAATTAGACTTCAAAATTAAAAACTCTCCTTTTCAAAAAACACAGAGTAGAAAAAATATTATCTGCAAATCACATACTTGATAAAGGAGTTGCATCTAGATTACATGAAGAACTCAAAATTCACAAATAAAACAGCCCAGTAAACACTGGACAACAGATTTGAATAAAGACCTCACTAAAAAAGATATACGGATGGCAAATAAGCACACGAAATGATGTTCAACATCATTAGTCATTAAGGAAGTATATAAACTAGAACCATAATTACCCATTAAAAGGGCCCCAATTAAAAAGACTAACCATACCAAGTGTTGACAAGGATGTGGAGAAACTGGAACTCTCATACACTGCTGGTAGGAGTGTAAAATTATACAACCACTTTGGAAAACAGTTGGACAGTTTTTTAGTAAGTTAAACATCTATCTACTATATGATCCAGCTATTCCACTCTTAGGTGTTGCCTCAAGAGAAATGAAACATGTACATAATGTTCATTACTGCTTTATTTTATAATAGCCCCAAACCAGAAAACACCAAAATAGCTGTAAACAGGTGAGTAGATAAATGAACTGTGGTATATCCATCCAATGAAATACAACTAAACAATAAAAGGGAATGAGCTATTGATACACACTTAGAAGAGTCTCAAAATACTTGTGGTATAAAAGGCAGACAAAAAGACTACTACTATATGATTCCATTTATTTAACACTCTAGAAAATGAAAACTAATATATAATGACATATCAGTGGTTGCTTCGCGAATGGGGAAGAATAAAAAAAGAGGGATTACCAAGGGGCCTAAATAAATGTGGGAGTGATGGGTGCTCACCATCATGATTGTAGTGCTGGTTTCACAATGCACACATGTCAAAACTTATCAAATTATATCTTTTATGTATGTACAGTTTATTGCATGCCAATTACATCTCAATAAAGCTAATAAAAACAAAAGAAATAAAAAGCTTAGAAATATATCCATCCTAAATCCTTATAACTCAAAGAATATTGTAAAGTTACTTAATGCCTTCAGTGATTATGTACTGCCTCTTATGATAATTCTCAAATATAGTCCCTACAAAATAAAACTCTTTTGTAAGCATAAAATAGAATAAGGCTTACAAATAAATAGAATAGATAATACGATTTGGTATAGCAGCTCAGCAAATTATGTATCAGAGTCAAAAATAGCATTCATTCAGAAATGTCCAATTAAGACATTTTAAGAGCAGCTTCTCTATCTTTCAAAACAAAAAAACAAAAAAACCTCCTGACTCCGCCTACAATATGATTGGATTATAGCACCTGTGTTTACATACACACACACACACACACACACACACACATACACACACTGCAGTTTCCAAACTTATCATTTGTAGTTCAAAGATAATTAATTCCAAAAGTTGTTAGAGAAATATTCTGGTCAAAGAAGACAAATCTAGTTTAGGGATACTTCATCAAGGCCCAAAAACTCACCACAATGTTTTGCATTGGGAGACCAAATTTTAATCTTTCAGATTAAAATATGTAAGTGCTATATGATTTTAAAAAACATTTTTAAATCCTCTCATTTTTTATTGATTCTTAAAACAATGAAATAGAGAGGTATAATCATAATTCTACTGAACATACAGATAGGAAGATAAAAGATAAACATAAATAATTTAAATAATTGTGCAAGCTACGGGTCAGGAGATATATTCAGGTCCAATCCTCTTTCTGCTATAGTACATCTTTTCAATTACCACTAAATGCTATCTGTTTATACAATAAAAAATATTATTATGACTTACTGCTTAAAGTTACCTGCACAGACAGCCCTGAGCCCATCACCATGCACAAAAACTGATCATCTGCACTGGGTCATTCTTATAAATTCAGTATATTAAAAAAATGACAATGTCTATCAAAAATCTGATAAAATCCCCTCCCAAATTAAAATATTAGTAAGGGGCATAGATATTCCGAAATCAAAAAGAATAAATATGAGGTTAAATTACTGCCTCGCTGCTTAAAGTTAAGACTCCTGTGAACTGGGACTTCTCATACCCCTGGTACTGATTACTGTGAGGATTAAATGACAGAACATTAGGTATTTCATTTAGTACAGTGTCTGGCACACAGCTGCTACTACTGTCCCTACTACTTTTAACAATGCACTTTTTTATACTTAAATTATTGATGTCTGTCAAAAAACAGTAATTCTAACATCATTTTATTTATGTATGTGTGTGTGTGTGTTTGTGTGTGTGTATATATATATATACACGTATATGCTTTAGAAATAAATACTAAATTTGGAAATAAAAAGGATACTTTGTCATTCCTTTAACTCGAGTTTCACTCATAAGCATGCCTATTAGGTACTCAGATTAAACAACAACAACAAATACTATCTATCATCACATTTTCTTCATAGTATATACAGACATGCAGCATGCCTGAAACTGGTTCTGAAACTGCATACTTGTAAAAATTTTGGTTACTGGGTTTTCTTTAAAGAACCTGAATAAGTGAATCATTTATATGACACTGTACAGTATTGATAATAAATCTTAATGTTTACAAAAAATGAAGTCAAGGTAAACTTAAAATGAGCTATTGTTTCCAGTTTATTAAAAATACAAAAATCACCTATGGTCAAGAAATGAAGTTTCAACGAAGCATACTTCTTCAATATAATTCTAAGGGTTTTATGTTTCAAATAAGCAATATCACTGATAATACTAAAGAAAAAAAATTATACCCAAACTCATAATATGCTTCCATTACCCATATAATTCTAAAACCTATGGCCACTTCTAAATAGTATCACTGCCTTTTTATTTTATTATTTTTTTACTGCCTTTTTATATTCCTGTTTTTCATCAATATTCCAATATACCATAAAATGTTCAAATACAATGTTATATTAACAGTGACCTACTTTAATTCAACACATATTATAAGTCCTAGCCACAGCAATCAGATAAGAAAAAGAAATAAAAAGCATCCAAACTGGAAAAGAAGTAAAGCTGTCACTATTTGCAGATGACATGATACTATATACATAAAAATTAAAGACTACACCAAAAAACGGTTAGAATAAATAAATTCACTAACGCTGCAAGATATGCAATTAATCTGTTCCATTTCTATACTTTTAACTATCTGTCAGAAAGAGAAATTAAGAATCCCATTTACAATTGCACCAGAAGAATAAAGTAACTAGAAATAAATTTAACCAAGGAGATGAAATACCAATACTCTGAAAAATGTAAGACACCAACGAAAGAAACTGAAGATGACACATACAAATGGAAAGATACCCATCCTTACAGACTGGAAGAAGTAATACTGTTAAAATGCCCATACTATCCAAAACAATCTACAGATTCAATGCAATCTCTATCAAGATACCAATGGCATTTTGCATAGGACTAGAACAAATAATCCTGAAGTCTGTAGAGTACCACAAAAACCTGAATAACCAAAGCAATCTTGAGAAAGAACAAAAAAGATCGAAGTATCACACAACCTGAGTGCAAACAATACTACAAAGCTATCATAGTCAAAACAGTATGGTACTGGCACAAAAACAGACACAGATCAATGCAACAGAATAAACAGCCCAGAAATAAACCCACAGTTATACAATCAGTCTACAACAAAGGTTAAGACTATACCATGGAGAAAGGGCAGTCTCTTCAAAAAATGGTATTGGGAAAACTAGACAAGTACATGCAAAAGAATGAAACAAGACCATTTTCTCATGTCATATGCAAAAATAGATTAAAGATTTTTTTAAAGATTTTATTTATATATTTGACAGAGAGAGAGAATACAAGAAGAGGGAGAAGCAGGCTCACTGTTAAACAGAGAGCCCAATGAGGGGCTCGATCCCAGGACTCTGGGATCATGACCTGAGCCAAAGGCAGATGCTTAACCAACTGGGCCACTAAGGCGCCCCTGGATTAAAGACTTAAATGTAAGACTGCAAACCATAAAATTCCTAGAAGAAAACACAGGCAGTAAGCTTTTGGACATTAGTGCAAGCAATATTTTTTTTTGGATGTCAGGCAAGGGCAATAAAAGCAAAAAATAAACAAATGGGACATTAAAATAAAAAGCTTTTGCACAGCAAAGGAAACCATCAAAACCAAAAAGGCAACCTATTGATAGGGAGAAGATATTTACAAATGATATAAATGGTAATGGGTCAGTATCCAAAATATATAAAGAATGCACAACTCGGTATCAAAAGCAATCTAATTAAAAAATGGGCAGACCTGAGTGGCTCAGTCAGTTAAGTGTCTGCCTTCTGCTTAGGTCATGATCTCAGGATTCTGGGATCCAGCCCCGCATCAGGCACCCTGCTTAGTGGAGAGTCTGCTTCTCCTTCTCCCTCTATCCCTCACTGCTGTTCGTGCTCTTTCTCTTTCTCAAATAAATAAAATATTTTTTTAAATGGGTAGAGGTTATGAATAGACATTTCTCCAAAGAAAACACAGGGATGGGCAACAATCACATGAAAAGATACTCAACATCCCTAATCAGGGAAATGTATACCAAAACCATCTCATACTTGTCAGAATGGTTATTATGAAAAAAGACAAGAAATAACAAATACTGGCAAGAATGTGGAGGAAAAGGAACTCTTACAATTCCCATTGTTGGTGGGAATGTAAACCAGCACAGCCAATATGAAAAACAGTATGGAGTTCTTCAAAAAATTAAAAATATAATTATCATATGATCCAGCAATTCCACTTCTGGGTATGTATCCAAAGCAAACAAAAACACTAATCCAAAAAGATTTATATACACTCTTATGTTCACTGCAGCATTATTGACAATAGCCAAGATACAGAAATCAGCCTAAGCATCCACTGACAGATAAATGGATAAAGATGTGGTACATATACAATGGAATATTACTCAACCATAAAAGAGAATCAAATCTTGCCATTTGTAACAACATGGATGGACCTAGAAGTATCCTGCTAAGTGAAAGAACTCAAGAGAAAGACAAATAATCTCAGTTATATGTGGAATCTAAAATTAAACAATTGAATAAAACAAAGCTGATACAGACTCAAGAGAACAATCTGGTGGTTGCTACGGAATAGGGGTGGAGGGTGGAGGGTGGATGGGCAAAATAGTTGAAGGAGATTAAAACGTATAAACTTCTAGTCGTAAAATAAATAAGATGGGGGTGGCAAAGTAAAGCACAGTGAATATGGTTAATAAATTATGACAACTCTGTATGGTGACAGATGGTAGGTAGACCATATCATAACGCAAAGAAATGTTAAGTCACTATGTTGTACATCTAAAATTAATATACTGTTGTATGACTACCAAAAGAAAGCCAATGACCCTGCTTTAACCATTGTCTGACAAGGAAGTTACTATGGAAGAGCTTGAAATGTACAATTTTGCCAGCTGATATACAAAAGTTCTAAATTAGCATACGAAAAGTAATCTACAGATGGCTATGTACAATTCAGAGAAGTCAAGTGAATAAAAGGTCGAAACTATCTGTACTTACAAACCTAAATTGAGCTAATCAAAGCCTTTTGAATGTTCTGCCATTAGTTCAACATTAAATAGGACTCTGGGCTTGTTATGGTCTCATTATTAAAACAGTAAGTTAACAATAAGGCTATCATTATCTACTACTCCTAATAGAGCTCCTAGCACCATTTTGGAGGTCTATTACCTAACACTACTTATAATAATTACATAATCCTGCAAAGTGAGTATTATTGTGCCTATATAAATGAAGAAGCTGAGGCTCAAAGAAGTTAACCAATGTGTCCACGGTGATCAAGGTAAGTGGTAAAGCCTAAATCCAAACCTGCCAATGGTGTAGTAAATATCTTTTTGAAAACATTAATACAGGAAATGACCTAAATGTGTATCAGTAGAAGACTGGTTAAATAAATCATGGTTCTTCCATAAAAAGGAATAGCAAACAATCACTTAGAGAAAAATGAGGTAGCTTTTTATGTCCTAAATATGAGATGGGACAATATCCAGGATATACTATTAAGTATGTACATTCCACTGTCCAATATGGTAGCCATTAGCTACATGAAGCTATTTAAATTATTAAAATTAAATTTTAAAAAAATTTAGTTCTGGGATCCCTGGGTGGCGCAGCGGTTTGGCGCCTGCCTTTGGCCCAGGGCGCGATCCTGGAGACCCGGGATCGAATCCCACGTCAGGCTCCCGCTGCATGGAGCCTGCTTCTCCCTCTGCCTGTGTCTCTGCCTCTCTCTCTCTCTCTGTATGACTATCAAAAATAAATAATAAAAAAAAAATTTAAAAAAAAATTTAGTTCTTCAGTCATACCACCTATATTTCAAGGGCTCAACAGCCACATGTGGCTAGTGACATACCATACACATTTCTTTGCTCAGAGAAAGTTCTACCGGACAGCACCAATATAGAATATCTTTGAAAGGACAGAAACTGGTAACAGCAGTTATTTCAAAGGAAGGAGACAGAAATGGCAAGGACACACACACACAGTTCTAACTTCTGAACTCTGTAACATGTCATGCTACCTATTTAAAGGTAACTATTTAAAAATACCCTGGTTAGTGCTCAAACTCCTTGATTTATGCTAATTAGAAGCAAAAAAGCCTCGGAAGTTCTGAGGCATAACCAACAGATATTAAGGGATGGAAAACATCTAAGATTTCCTAGAAATACTCCTGACCACTACCTTAACTTCATTAAGCATTTGTCTATTCATAATACTACTTGGGATACCCAACATAAAAACTACAGAATGGCTATTTTGGAAGAATTAAAGAAACAGGGAGGGACAGAAAAAAAAAAAAGATGAATTATTACAGACCATTAAAGAGAGGCTGTGGTCAAAAAACTTAGGGGAAAATTTTACTCTTTTAGGAAGGAAGGCAAAGGTCACATTGTCACATCTATTTATCTTCTCCCTTTCTCATACTGCTGTTTAATGCTCTATAGAAGAGCACTTAAAAACAAGTCTTTCAGTTCTATTCTGAAATCATACTTTTTCCTTCAAATGTTGTAAGTTACTTAATTACTATATGCCTCTATCTCCACCTATGAGATGGAAACCTGTTGCTTAATCAATGTTATTTACTAAATACTGGACATTTTTGCCTAGGAGAGGGAGTAACAGCCAAACCTGAGAATAAAAAAGGCAATCATCAGGTAATCCAAAGTAATAAACAACAAAACATTTGAACTGATATTTTTTTCTCATTGGGAGATAGCTCAGGGAGGTTGAAGGGCCTGGGAATGATGCTAACATATGAAAATACACCCTAGAAGAAAAATGAATAGGAACAAAATCCCAAACATCCACTTTCCTGCACACTGACACTGTATTGTCATTCTCTTTTCCTCTTCCACGGATCTCAGCCACCATTCAGATGTAGTCTAGTTCCAGAACGAGGCTTTTCATTGTTGCCCAAAATATACTGCCTTCCTCAGTGAGTTTGGATTAGGTATCTGTGCCAGGGCAGAGAGACAGCCATGCTGGTGCCCAAAAAGTGACAAAGGCATGAATTTGTCCCCACACAAACTGGGAACCAGAAAGGGACCCCATAATCTAATCATATCTACAAGCATTCAAAGAAGTCAACTTACTAATGAAAACATCCTGCAAAATAGAAGACCAAGCAAGGAAGATGTGGCATAGTGAGGTAAAACATGACAATTCTTTCCAGAAATATTTATTTCTGAATTATTAAACAAATTTTTAAATGTATTAATTATCAATAAGTAACTTAAATCCTAAAAAAAATTATAGGGCAGATATTAAATTCATTTCGTACAATTGCTACAAGTAAAAATTTATGTGACCTTAGACTAGCATACATTTAAGGGACGGAGATATTTGAAAATGAGTTTATATCAATGGGAAAGTGCAAAGAAACTTCCCAGTGTATGTCAGTTCCATCACCCATGGGCAGTGAGCATAGCCTGCCTGTGCCAGTCAGATCATCAACCAACATTATTGTGTAGGCCATTAAAGAAGCCGTTAATACTCTGGTTTAAAACCAATCTCAGCACAGGCCAGAGCAGCAGATTAAGCAGAACTTTACATCAGTGGCAGGTCTTCCAAGTTCTCTTGGTGCCACAGAATTCATAAGTGGGATCAGTATGTTCTAAAAAAACATGGTACTGCAAAAGGAAAAAAAGGTTCCACAGCATCAAGCATTAATACTTGAAACCTCATCATCAAAGTGACAGTTTTCAAGTGCCATTTATGATGCCCTAGTCTGGAAACATCCCAGCTAACCCATCTGATCAACAATTTCACAGATGGAAGCACTTGATGGCTAATTGGCAAGTCTATTATTCAAATAAAACAGCTCTCTGTACCTCTTCTTTCATTATTACAAGTCAAGGTACAAGACTGGTCATTCAAATTAGTTTAATAAGAAAAGCCTCTTTCCAAAAATAATTTTTTAAATGAAACAACTTACTTTGGCAATTAGAGTACTAATCAATTTCTGAATAGTAAGGAAAATGTTTTATTAGCTAAAAGGAAAAAGATACATAAATCTTCTTTAAAAAGTTGTACTCTTTGTATACTCTACTTTTATCAATATATCAAGGTATACATTATATATTACCAGAGGGAATAAAATATTTACTCATTCCTTAAATATTCTTAAAACATGAAACAAGAATGACATATCACAACAAAGAAAACCCCTCTTAAATATTCTTAAAAATACAAAATACAAAAAATACAAAAAGCAAGCATCTGGAGTGCCTGCGTGGTTCAGTCAGTTAAGCATCTGACTCTTGATTTCGCCTCAGGTCATGATCTTGGAGTGGTGGTATCCAGCCCCCAGTGGGGGGGGGGGGGGTCCACGCTCAGCAGGGAGTCTGCTTGAGATTCTGTTCCTCCCTCTCCTTGCCCTTCCCCACCATTGCATGAGTGGGCATGAAGGCATTTTCTCCCTCTCTCTCTTAAAAATAAATATTTTAAAAAAGAAAAAAGCAAGCATCTTACTCCTCACCTATATTTTGCAATAGAAATTTCCAGATTATTTAAGGTTTTTTTTAATTTACAAAGCAAATAGCCAGTGACAATACCGTGAGATTATCTACTGGAGAAAAATGTTGATGTAGAATAGGCCTTGGCATCAGAGAAACTTGTGTTCTAACTCTAGCTTCACTTCTTAGTTCTGTAACTCAATCCTATAATACAGGAGTAATTATCCCTATTCATATAGGATTACTGAGAGGATTAAATGAGATTAAGTTCATAGAACCATCAAAACATGGGAGGCACTCAGCATTAGTCCACTGGGCTCAGCATTAGTCCATTTGGCTTTCATCCTCTCCTCCACCCCACTTCTATAAATCTAGGGAATCCTGATACAACTGTCAAAATATGTGGGTTCTCTTTATGGATCCATACATTTGCTGTAGATCCCATTAACAATTACATTTCTTATTTGAACTATCTGGCTATCTCCCTATATTGCTACAATGTTCACAGTCCTTAAAGAAACCTGTTAAGGAAGAGTCATGTTTGAAAGACTGAATATAAAATATTCAAAGATCTCATTTAGCCTAAAAAATAGAAATTAGGGAGGAAAATGGGAAGGTAAAAGTACCCAGAAACTGTGGAACCAGGTACAAACTAAAATAAAATCAAAATAATCTTCCTATAGTGATATGGCTATTTAATGGTAACAAAAATGTATACTACCAGGTAATAAAATAAGCCATTTCCATGAAGTAAAAGAACACTGTTTTCTATAAAACAGAAAGGGGTGCTTTTCCAACACTAGGTTTTGTTGTTTCATCTACTTCTGGTAAGCATTTTGCTTTCAATTACTTAGGGTTGGTATTTAGAACACCAAGGAATAAAGAACTACTCAACACAGAGCTACCACAGGCAGATAAGAGTGTACACAGGTAAAAAGAGGGAAAATATGCATAGGAGAAAGAGAAAAGTTAACTATGATAATCATTAATATACTCTTTACTGTCCCTAAGCCCACCCACTGTGCTCCACACAAGCATTCAGTGTCCTGGCAGGAAGAGCCTGTGAAATCACCAGCAACAGTCTGAAAAGCAGCACTGGGAGGCTACTTAGTGGAGACCATTGCCCTGCTCTGGTGGCATGCTTCCAGGGCATTCCACCTAGATAACATCTCACAAAGAATCACCTTGACTGTGCATTGTAGGAGTAAACACTGACCATACCTGCCCAGATTTTAGATAAGTATGATATCTAGAGTACTGTCCAAATGATAATCTGATCTGAAAAATTACAAGTTACATTATAAAAGTTAAAGACAAGAAACCCAAAGATCAATATACCAAATGAACAGTGTAGCCAGTAAATCAAGTAGGTAAACGCAGTGTTGAAGGTAGAGAAGAAAAAGACACAGACTGGATTTCCAAGATTGTAGCATTCCATTCTTCTGGCATATTGAGATTATATGACAATACTTCACTTTCCTATGTATTGAACAGAGGTATCTTCCTTCTCATCCCATATATCTTTTGTACAAAAAGGGTATCAAATGTCATAGATCCATCATATACTTGACTTCAAATTTTTAAATCCTAGTATTTCATTTTTCCTCATAATTTTGATTTTCTATTTCATCAGAATGTGATTAATTCTGGAAGGTAATCTCAGTGCAATCAAAAATAACTGCTCCCCTTAGATTCTAAAGAATTCAAACAAAACCATTTATGGTAATTTCCTATCAAAATAGAAATTTAACATTCGCAAGTGTCAAAGATCTTTCCCCTTGAAAGACTACTCTCAGTAGAATGTTCAAACAAAATTACAGAAAGTAACTATGATGCATCCACCAGGAATTTGTTTTCCTTGTACTTGAGAACTCTCGAAAGTAGATTTGAGACCTCTCCAGAGCACCACATTTTCATGGGGTTTAATATCTATTCAGAAGAATTACATTACAATGACAACTAGAAAGAGTGTGCTCTAATTAGCTTGCTATTGACCTGACCTTTCTTAATTTTCTACAGTAGAAACATCAGCTCAAGTACATGAATATAATAATTAGGAACTATATTTTTAAAAATAATAAAATGATTACATGACAAGCACAGCAAATGAAAAAAGTAAAAGGCATCTTGTATTTTTGCTTTGTTTCTAAAGCAAAAATCACTATTTATTTGTAGTTAAGCGAAGAAATAAAACAATTACAATTTCTTGACCCTTCCCTACTTCTTAATAGGCATAAAAATGGCCAAATTAATCTACCAATGTTTAGAAAGGCTCTCTGTAAATGTTCAGAGGATCACATAAGGATAGATAACTCAAAGAATAAAAAGAGAAAAAAAAGGTAACCAGAAGCATCCATCAGTATATAAAAATTGTCAATACAAATAGGCTAAAGTGCTCAAGGAATTTAATCATAAAAGGCCTTTTGTAAATGCCTATGCTCGTTTTCATGCTACTGAGTCTTTTAGTAAATAAGGGTCATTTTTCAAATGTGACAGGTGTAAAGATTAATTATACATATTAACCTGTGTTGGTTCAAGCTACACCAGAATCTCTCTAGCAGATAAATATACAATAAAAATTAAATACTGTAACCTATAACCTTAAAAGCTACTACTATTGTAGTAGCTTCTTGTCTCTGCTTCCATTCTTTCCATCTTACATCTCATCTCCTGAGTAGCCAAGTTCTCTAAAAATGTTTGTCTGGGGCGCCTGGGTGGCTCAGTTGGTCGGCTGCCTTTGGCTGAGATCAAGAGCCCCCCTCACACTGCCCCCTGGTTAGGCTCCCTGCTCAGTGGGGAGTCTGCTTCTCCCTCTCCCTCTCCCCTTCCCCGTGCTCATGCTCTCTCTCAAATAAATAAAATCTTAAAGAAAAAAAAAAAGTTTGTCTAATAAGCGTAACTCCTTTGCTCAAAAATACCTAAGGATTTCCCAACTCACTTGGAAGAGAATCTTCTACAAGGCCCCACATAGTCTAGCCTCTGGCAACCTCTCTAGTTTTATGAAATGCCTAAGTAAAACATGAAAAAAAGTACTGAAAAATAAATTAGAATGCATTTCTGATTTTGTTGTACTTGCTGACTTTTTAATAAAGTACTAAAGGAAAATGTTAATATCATTTAATAATACTGACTTGTTCTTTTGCTTAGTTTTGTTTGTTCATTTGTTTATTAAAACGACAGAATATTATATATGAAGTAAAAGTTCCTTTTGCCTTCTTCCCTTCTCATGAATTTGTGTGGACTTACCTAGGCCTATGGTAGTCACTAGTAACATGTAACAATAAATTTACATAAGATTAAAAATTCAATTCTTTAGTCACACTAAGGACAATCCATGGACTCAGCAGCTATATGTGGCTTAAATTTAAATTAATAGAAGTTGAAATTAAATAAAATTTAAAATTCAATTCTTCAGTTGTTCTACTCACATTTCAAGTGCTTAATAGCCAGCCACATATGGCTAGCAGCTACTGTGTTAGAACTAATATAGAATATTTCCATCACTGCAGAAAGTTCTATTGGATAGTGCTGCTGTACAACTTGTAATAATTTTACTCAGGAATTACATACTCTTTTAAAAAGTGTTGTTTTTAGAATTAACATTAATGCATTCACATTGTATCTCTCTCTCCAACCTGAATTTTTCTCTTAATATAAGAATCTGGTTCATTTTAACTGCTGTGTAATATTCCATCAGAACACATTTTTGCCACAGACATTTAAGTTCTTCAATTTTTTTCAAAAATGTAAACGATGTTGTATTAAATACCCTTAAACAGGTGTCCTGATACACATGTGTAAGAATTTCTCTAAAGTGAATAAACAGAATTGCAGAGTCATAGAAGTTAGGGCATTTTCAACTTATTAGATACTATCAAATTGATTTCCAGAGCGACTTCAACCATTTGTATTTCCACATGCAGTGTGTTCATTCAACAAATATTTATGTATTCTATTTGCCAGTAATGTCCTAAACATTGGGATACAATCCTTAACCAATTCCCATACCCATACTTGATACCCACACTGGGCCTACAGACAAAAAGCTCACATGAGAACTTTTGCTTTCCAAAATCTTAACAGTTAATACAACAGACTTTATTAAAAAAAAAAAAAAAAAAAAAAAGTCTAATACCTGTTTTATTTCTATTTCTCTGACATACAGTGAGGTTGAATATCTTCTCCTACGCTTATTGACAGTTATCCTACAAACTTCCATTTCATGTTCTTTCTTCTATGAGACTATCTTTTCTGTCTTACTGATTTATGGTTTGCTAAATGTGTTGCAGATGAACGCATTACAAACATCTTCTCTCCATCTATTGCTTGTCTTTTAAGTTTGTTTCTACTGTCTTTGTTGGGACAAGAGTTAGTAATGTATTGAAGTCAAATTAACAATCTTTTGAGTTTTACTTTCCTATTTCTTCTAAAATTTTCTTCTAAAAAATATTTCTTTGGGCTATTTTCTGTGTGTCTGACATGCTCACATGTTTATTTAATCCTTTATGAAACATCTAAGATAAGTATTAATCTCATTTTAAAGATGTGATAAGTGAAATTTTTATTGTGGTAAAATATACACAACGTAAAATTTAACACTAATCATTTATTTTTAAGTATACAGTTCTGTGGGCATTTAGCATATTCACATTGCTGTGCAACAAATACTAATATCCATTTCCAGAATTTCTTCATCTTCCTAAATTGAAACTCTATAACCGTTAAACACTAATACCCTCTCACCTACTTTCCCCAACCTCTGGCAACCACCATTCTTTTTTTTTTTTTTTTTTTTTTATTTATTTATGATAGTCATATATATAGAGAGAGGCAGAGACAAGGCAGAGATAAAGGCAGAGGGAGAAGCAGGCTCCACGCACCTGGAGCCCGACATGGGATTCGATCCCGGGTCTCCAGGACCGCGCCCTGGGCCAAAGGCAGGCGCCAAACCGCTACGCCACCCAGGGATCCCGCAACCACCATTCTACTTTCTATCTCCATGAATCTGACTACTCTAGTACTTCCTGTAAGCAGAATCATTCAATAACGGTCCTTTTGTGATTGGCTCATTTCACTTAGCATCATGGCTTCAAGGTTCATCCATGCTGTATCAGATGTCAGGTTTTTCCTTCCTTTTAAAGGTTGAATAATATTCCATAGCATGTCATATCACATTTTGTTTATCTACTCACCTTATCAGTAAGACACAAGTTGCTTCCACCTTTTGGCTACTGTAAATAATGCTGCTACTGGACACAAATATCTGAGTCTCAGCTTTCAATTTTTGGAGATATATATATTGACAGAAACAGAATTACTGCATTATATGGTAGTTTTGTGCTTAATTTTCTGACAAACCACCACACTGTTTTTCAGAGGTTACATAATTTTATATTCCTACCAGCAATGCACATGGTTCTAATTTGTCTACATCCTAATCAACAATTGTGATTTTCTAGTATTTTTTTGAATAGCCATTCTAATTGGTGTATCTTCCAAAATTATAAAGTTTGATTTTCACAGTCATCATGCCTTCAATTCATGTGGTATACATTTTTTGTGTTCCCCCTCCCCCCCCATATAGAAAGGCATTTGTTCCAGGGCACCTGGGTAGCTCAGTCGATTAAGCATCTGCCTTCGGCTCAGGTCATGATCCCAGAATCCTGGGATCAAGTTTGCATCTGGGCTCCCTGCTCAGGAGAGAGTCTGCTCTTCTCTCTCCCTCTGCTTGTGCCCTCTCTTCTGTCTCAAATAAACAAACATCTTAGGAAGGAAGGGAGGGAGGGAGGGAGGGAGGGAGGGAGGGAGGGAGCAAGCCACTTGTTCTAAAATCATTTAGTGAACAGGTCTTTTTTTTCCACACTTTTTTTTTTTTAAGATTTTTTACTTATTTACTCATGAGAGACACAGACAGAGAGAGGCAGAGACAGAAGCAGGCTCCATGCAGGGAACCCGACATGGGACTCAATCTCAGGTCTCCAGGATCACTCCCTGGACTGAAGGCGATGCTAAACCGCTGAGCCACCTGGGCTGCCCCTCCTCACTAATTTTTAATGTAATTTCCTTCACAAATCAAGTTCCCATATATGCATGAGTCTACTTCTGTGCTTCCGTCTTGATGACACTGATCTATCTACATACCAATATTACACTACTTGAGTCATATAACATTAAAATATATTTTGATATTTGGTAGAGCAAGTTTCTTTTTCCTTTCTAAGAATTTCTTTGCTATTCTTGGGTTCTTTTTTCTTATATGAATTTCAGAATTCGTTTTTCAATTCCATGAAAATTCCGGTTGATATTTTTATTGGAACTCCACTGAATTTATGATTAGAGAACTGGCATGTGATATTAAGACTCCTCATCTATGAAAATGGTATTATTTCATGTATTCCAGGCATTTTTTTCCATTGCTATGTTAAGTTAATCCTTTCTATAAAATATCCAGTCAAAACCCAAAAGACAAATAACTGAAAGAAGATTTCTATTCAAAGACCCAGGGAAACAGAAAAATTACTATTAGTTATATATACAAAATCCATATACTACTATATAGATTTGGGAGTTACAACAAATAAAATAGAACACATCCAATTCAGGAAGTTTTTTTTTGTTTTTTTTTTTAATCAAGCCACCTGAAATAATCCCTCAAAATGTAGCTTATATCTCACCACTTTCAGAAAGCCTCCTCTGGTCATTCATTTATAGTATCTTCCCCTTTTTTTGCATCTAGAAATTACTGGGATTTGTATCAGAGAGAAACAAATTGACAACTTATAGGCAATATAGGCCTGCATATGTGCTTAGTTTGGTCTACATGTTTCTTAAAACAAAAACCAGAGACCAAGGATATTTTTGTGATTTTGTGTTAGGATTTCTGACTTGCAGGTATGTCATTCTCTCCGAGTGACCCAGCTAACAAAGATTCTGTCTCCGTGCTTCCTTGATTACTAAGAGAGACAAATCACGCTGATTTTTTAAAGCTTCCACATAAAAGTGATCTATTAATTTTCAACTCCCATTCCATTAGTCAAAGCAAAATCATGGTCAAGCTAACTTAAAAACTGATGGAGAAATAAAATCCTACTAAGTGCCTGAAAGGCTAAATATCAGAAATGATTTCGTATAGTTGAGGACTCTGCCTTCAATTTCTTCCCTTCTATCTATTCTGCAAACTACCACTAGAATTACTTTTCAAAAACACAGACTGAATCAGGGCCCCTGGCTGGCACAGTGGGTTAAAGGTGTATCTTGGTTTTGGCTCAGGTCATGATCTCAAGCCCACATTGGGCTCCCTGCTAAGTGCAAAATCTGCTCATTCTCTCCACCTCCCCTTCTGCCACTCCATCCCATACACGCATGTACTCTCTAATAAATAAAATCTTTAAAAGAAAAGGCACACAGATCATAAATCTGCTAAAAAGTCTTCATGAAACTATAATGCCTATGGGAAAAAAAAAAGTAAAAAATCACTAGGGATGGTATTCAGTCCTTTCACAACCTACTCTAAATTTATTCACCAGCTTCTTTCCTCATTATTTTCCCTTATGTCACCTATTTTCCAACTTTTTGAGGATGTCTTTCCGTATATTCCAAATTTTAGCTCAAACATCATTTCTTCAATTCAGTCTTATTTAATTGCGGAAAAAGTTAGAAATCCTGCATCCACTGTACTTTGAAATCCTATTTATTTTTTAAAGATTTTTTTATTATTATTATTATTATTCATGAGAGACACACAGAGAGAGAGAGGCAGAGACACAGGCAGAGGAAGAAGCAGGCTCCATGCAGGGAGCCCGACGTGGGACTCGATCCGGGGTTTCCAGGATCACGCCCTGGGCCGAAGGTGGTGCTAAACTGCTGAGCCACCTGGGCTGCCCGAAATCCTACTATTTATAATGAACATTGGTACCTACTCAAAGTAGTTAATATGTGCCAGGCACTTAAAACATAATTGATGTGCTTCTACTAGAATATAACATAACTAGGTTAAGTAATAATGTTCTTAGAAAATCAAAATACCAGGTGCCTGGGTGTCTCAGTTGGCCTTGGGCTCAGGTCACGATTCCAAGGTACTGGGATAGAGCAGCTGGCTCCCTGTTCAGCGGGAAGTCTGCTCCTCCCTCTCTCTCTACCCCTCCCCTCTGCTCATGCACTCACTCTATCTCAAATAATAAATAAATTCTTTAAAAAAATCAAAATACTGGCCTAACAAATTAAAATACAAGTCAAGATGCCACAGACATTTTACTTGAAAAATTCATGGGCAGCCCGGGTGGCTCAGTGGTTTAGCACCGCCTTCAGCCCAGGGCAGATCCTGGAGACCCGAGACGAGTCCCACATCAGGCTCCCTGCATGGAGCCTGCTTTTCCCTCTGCCTGTGCCTCTCTCTGTGTCTCTCATGAATAAATAAATAAAATCTTTAAAAATAAATAAATAAAATACTTTAAAAATTCATTTACTTTCTTCTTAAAGATTTATTCGTGTGTGTGTGAGAGAGAT
Organism: Vulpes lagopus; assembly: GCF_018345385.1. Lineage (NCBI taxonomy): Eukaryota > Metazoa > Chordata > Mammalia > Carnivora > Canidae > Vulpes > Vulpes lagopus. The sequence goes on along the minus strand of NC_054834.1, from coordinate 86,224,933 downwards.
CAATGTTACACAATTGTACTGGAAGAAGGGAGGGTCAGAAGAGTAGTAGACTCCTCCCAGAGTGCAGAGCTGGAGGTGGGGCTCCATCTCTCTCCACACCCTAGATCTCCACCCGGAAGATCATGACCTGAGCCAAAACCATGAGTTGGAGCCTAACCAAGAGTTGGAGCCTAACCTACTGAGCCACTCAGGCACTCCGAGAATTCATTTACTTTTAAGCTTATCTTAAAAGCTTACCTTGACTTTTCTAAAAGTAAATGGACCCAAAGACTTAAACTAAAACTTTTAGAGACTGGAGACTATGCTTTGGCTATGCCTATCTCTTGGGTTTTATCTTCGTGCACAGATTTTGGAAAGTTTAGTTGCCAAGACCTAACTTGGGATAGTTATAAAGACAATCAAGTAGCCAAATTACAGCAGCAAATGCTTTTAATAAATCATCTCGGGCAGCCCCCATAGTGCAGCGGTTTGGTGCTGCCTGCAGCCCAGGGTGTGATCTTGGAGATCCTGGATAGAGCCTGCTTCTCCCTCTGCCTGTGTCTCTGCCCGTGTCTCTGCCCCACCCCTGTCTCAATAAATAAGTAAAATCTTTAAAAAAAAAAAAAGAAAAAAATCATCTCGTGTCTTACAGTAATTTCAAGTTTGTAAACACTTTAACAAATACATTTGAAATTTAAAGCTACTAGTTAATAAATTTAAATAGTTCTAATAAAACATCTGTTTGTTTCTCCTTCAAACCACTAATAAATTTATACCTAAGTTCGGGATTGCGGACAGACTTAATGGTATTAGCCTATCATTGTTCAAGTATTAACATTTCAAACTGTAATATTAAAAAAAAAAAAAACCACCTCCAAATTGTTTCTGTAGGTATAGAAATGATAATGAAAAAGTAGGAAAAAGTACCATGATAAAGCTAAAGGAAGAGAAAGTTTTAAAACACTATTAACAATATTAAAATATCGGGATCCCTGGGTGGCTCAGCGGTTTAGTGCCTGCCTTTGGCCCAGGGCATGATCCTGAAGTCCTGGGATCAAGTCCCACATCGGACTCCCTGCATAGAGCCTGCTTCTCTCTCTGCCTGTGTCTCTGCCTCTCTCTCTCTCTCTGTCTGTCATGAATGAATAAAAAAATAAATAAAATAAATAAAAATAAAATATTAAAATATTAAAGTCCACTGAAAAGGGAATTAAAAGTAGGCCAACAGATTTGGCAATTTGAGCAATTCCAGAAAAGTAATGGAAGAGGAGGGCAGAATATAACCTCACAAGAGTCAATAAAGGTAAGGAAGGATATATTATCTGTGAGTATAAGCTATTATTTCAGGAACTCTAGAAATAAATAGAAGAAAGGCTTAGTGGCAGGGTACAGTGAAGTTTTGTTTTTTTTGGATACAGACAACTTAAACATTCTTATAAGCAGAGAAAGAGATCAGTGCAGATGAACTAGGTTTTAAGAGAGGATGGGATCAGAGAATAAGTGGGAGAATTAGCCATGGAGAAGAGAAAAATCATGTCATTTCGGAGAAAGTTCAGAGTTGTCAGAAGAAAGTGCCCTATTCCGTTTCTATTCTCATGTTTTAAAAGGGCCATTTGCAAACTTACCAGCAAGTATCCTGCCCTATAAGAAAATTCTGACTTTTCCATTAAATAAGTGGTAAGACAGTAACATTCCATTTATTTCTGGAGGGATAAAATAGCTTATGTCTCCTTTTCCACTTTTATTGGCTGCTATGCATTACTGAATGGATAGAGTAGCTATTATTAACCCAAATACCTTTGACTGTATTTAAAATAAACATTACACAACACTTTATTCCTGTACATTAAGAAATAATACACTTAACATTTGTTGCAAAAGTAACATCTTAAGTCTAAAATAAAAGTAAAATTAAAAAATGTTTAAAGAGGGATCCCTGGATCCCTGGGTGGCACAGCAGTTTGGCACCTGCCTTTGGCCCGGGGCGTGATCCTGGAGACCCGGGATCGAATCCCACATCGGGCTCCCGGTGCATGGAGCCTGCTTCTCCCTCTGCCTGTGTCTCTGCCTCTCTCTCTCTCTCTCTCTGTGTGTGTGTGTGTGTGTGACTATCATAAATAAATAAAAATTTAAAAAAATGTTTAAAGACTTTTATTTATTTATTCTGAGAGAGAGCATGTGAGTGAGGGAAGGAATAGAGGGAAAGGGACAAGCAGACTCTGTACTGAGCACAGAGCCTGACAAAGAGCTCGATCCCAGGACCCTGATATTATGACCTAATCTAAAACCAAGAGTCAGACACTTAACAGACTGAGCCACCCAGGCACCCCAAGACTAAAATAAAATTTTAATGAAAAAATATTAAGCACTGAAAACTAGTATTTGATAAAGGAGACATCACAGAAATAAGCACCCCACAAATTATCCCCTTAAGAGTTTGCCATTTAATTGGGAAGATGAAACACATACTTGAAATAATAAATTTTCAAACAACGTATTTTCAAGTTCAAATAAAAATATACAGGACACATGAAATGATTAAATTATCAGAAACCAAGGAGAGGTTACTGAATCAAACTTAAGTTTTTCACTTACTACAAAGGTTTGTAGTACTCACAGAGGTATGATGTAGCTTATTTGTGGTTGGTAAAACCGTATTTCATGTCCAGCAATTTTTCAGCATGGATTTCTAGCATGGATATATAATTTATGGCATCTAATGCATCTAATGCTTATTTGGTATTTAAATTTACTGCAACTTCCTTTAAGAATCGTACTAAAGCAATATCATAGCCTATATTTTTTTGCAGGTAAATTTGCAGTACCTACATAATACCTCAGCTCACTTCTGACATTTACGAAAGTATAAAAAACAGCTTTGGAAGGGTCAAGTCCCAAAAATCAACCTTTTTTTTTTTTTTTTTTTTTTTTAAGATTTTATTTATACAGAGAGTGAAAAAGTACAAGGGAGAGAGAATATCTCAAACAGACTCTGCACTCAGTTTGGAACTCAATGCAAAGCTTGACCTTATGACCCTGAGATCATGACCTCACTTAACCAACTGAGCCACCCAAGTGCCCCAAGGCTTAGGCCTCTTCAGAGTATGGATTAAACAGATCTTAGAAAAATGAAGAATCATAAAGAAATAGGCTGATAGTAAAGGAACACGAGAAATAGTCAACACTAACAGAAGTAAAAAGAGCTGAAGTCTACACAAGGATGCAAAACAGAATCACAAAATGATTCCAACTTTCTAAAAGGAAAAGGTGTATCAGTAAAAGACATGGCAGATCTACTTAAGGAATTCTTTTTTTTTTCTTTAAAGATTTTATTTATTTATTCAGGAGAGACACAGAGAAAGAGAGAAAGGCAGAGACACACAGGCAGAGGGAGAAGCAGGCTCCATGCAGGGAGCCCGACATGGGACTCGATCCCAGGACTCCGGGGTCATGCCCTGAGCCAAAGGCAGATAGATGCTCAACCGCTGAGGCACCCTCTATGTAAGGAATTCTTATAAAAGTGCCTCCACACTGAAAATACCATAAAATCCCCAACAAAACTGTGTCTTTCACAACATATAGACTACTTTAAATGAAGGAAGATAAACTGATTGACCATGATATGAAAATGAGGGAAACTTGGTAACTAGGAGGGTTATAAAGGTAGGTTATAAAATATTCCCAAAATTTGGCCATAAAACATTATGCTACATATAAGCCTCAGGAAAGGAACAACACATAGTCATCACTTTTGTGAATGGAAAACTGGAAAGATAATCAGTGTAGAACTCAAAAAAGGCAAAAATTCCTTCCTCACCTAAAGCAGAATAAATATTCTGTGATTAAAAAAAAAATCTATCTAGAGACCATTTGCCCAACAGTAAGAAACAAGATAGATGATAATACTAAAACTGAAAACAAATTTAATTCTATTAAGAATGCAAAGAAAAAAAGAGATATTACATAGCAATTCATCCATGGATCATAACTACCAGAAGGAATTTATCAGTATTAAAATTGTACATACATTCTGTGGGTCAGTTTTCTGGATTTTGCCATGTATGCCATGTTTACTTTTTCATGTGTTACTTCTAAAGTCTACATTGTAAACCCAGAAGTAAGATATTTTGAGTGTTTTTTTTTTTAAAAGGGAAGTTTGAAAATCTCGCACATCCCAAAATTTTAAATTGAAAAATAGAGAAAATTCTTATTCCTAGGAGAAATGAAATTAAAATAATAGAAAACGTTCTCCACACGTTACTCAGTGTTGCAATATAACCACCAACAATAAGGTAAGCTTCTTACCATAAGGTTATCTGTAAGATGATTTTTGTGGGAGTGATTTCTTTCTCTTTGGGTAAGTAAAGAAAGATGTGTAGTTTGCACATAAACAAATACTGAAAAGTCTATTTACTAACCTGGCCCAGTCCAGGCATACCTCCTCCAAGTCTAAGAAGTCTGTCCATATTTCTAGAAAACAGAAACAAAGGAAAACGTTCCTAAGCACAAAAGTGTTTACTCAATTGCTATCTATATAATTCACCTTCAGTCACTCAGTATGTCAAAAATATTGGTGGTAATTACAACACAACATCAGACTTCCTGTTAATTAACACCACATATTAATTCAAGAAGCTGTCTTCCATGCTAATTAACAGACCTTACTTTACTGCTTTGGTTTTGGGTTATCCCTGGTTTTAAAGACAAGCAATCTTAGCATACTTTCAAAACTTTGCTATCATTAAGTTAATTATATTTTCTCATTGTTATCTAATAAAGTACCTGAATGAGGAAAAAGTGCCTGAAATGCTTATCATATGTATGATTGAATTTCCTTCAATTTGTCCAGAGTGTACAAATAAAAATCCTCACTTTTAAATTAAATTTTAACATCCTCATTAGTAAGTTCTGTGCTAATTAACTTACAGCTTGTCAGTTATCATCAAAACTACATGTGAAAGACATTGTGAGCAGATTATGGATCTCTGAATTAGCATCAAAGGCTTTTTCAAAATGAACTCATTATACTAAAAGAAATATTATAAAGTAAACATTAAATGCATTAAGATAGTGTTCTAGAACCTACACAGATATTTAGCCTTATAAACATATACACCTTTTTCAATAAGAAAATTCAATTGCTGTTCTCAACGATAATTTTGGAGTTAACCAACAGAACATTAACTTTTAAAGTACCAATCTGATTTGTCTTTCATGTCTAGAATACTTATAGAAGACATTCTTATAAGCTTGAAAAACTCAAAAGAAATCAAAGGAAAGAAATAGCAAGGATACCAATATGAACTCAACTACACAAAAAAGTGTAACCAAATTATAAAAAATTATTATCAATACAACTAAATACTTTAAACGTGACAATGAAGCATTTCTTCCACTAGAAAATTGTTACTGTGCCTTAAAATTTCTGTTCTAAGTGTATTCTCCAGAAATGGTATTACTACAATTTATATTCTAAATTAAATGCTAATGAATTAGTCGTTTGTTCATGTTGTTTTACTAGTTAGAACTGCTATATACACTAAAATTTAATAACGTACTCATGATCATTACATTACAGCCTAATTATGTTTGTTGGATCTTGCTAACAAGTTACTCCTGTATTTAACAATGTTAATATTGCGAACTTTATCCAAGTCCACATACAGAAAAATGCACAAATGACACAGCCATGGAATCTTCACAAAGTGAACACACTTCCATAGCCACCACCTAGATAGATAAACAACATTATCGGCACCTAAGCATACTCCTCAGGCCCCCTTTCCAGTCCCTATCACCATGGAAAGATAGAATTCCAACTTCTAATGGTATATATTAGTTCTGCTGCTTTTGAATTTTATATAAACAATTATAAACAACTTTGTATCAACAAGTCTATGAGATTCACAACAGATTAAATTCATTTTAAAAAATGAAAGGCACATAAGAAAACTTGAGTGTCCAAAGTTTCTGCTTTATAACCTTAACGCATTCCAATAGCAGCATTTACAAAATCTCCATCAAATTCTCATTAAAATTCCTCAACTCAAATACAGCATTTAACACATGGCACTTTTTAAAAGACTATCTACACGGGGGGGGGGGGGGGGGGGGGGGGCGGACTGAATAGTTTAAAATATTTAAGATAATGTGCATAAAATACATAAATACATATCTCTAGAATGTATTACCAAAGGGAAAAAAAATTCCTTTGGACCATTCCAAGCTTAGAAACTTAAGGAACAAATGGAAAAAAACTAACAACATACAGTATACTTTAGACATTATATACATTCCAGGCCAAAGTCGATTCCCAGCTGTGTTCAGTTTATCTATTCCCCCAGTGTTGTTTCTGATGACTTTACACAGACTCCAGATGCTGTGAATATACATGAGCGATGTGGGGAGCAGAGGGAAAGAAAATCTGGCAGGTCAAATTTGTGTTTTTAGTAAAATTAGATGTCTCAGCAAAGAGGAAAAAATATTTAACAAACTAAAACATTTTAGATAACATAAACATATCTAATAAAAATACTAACATTTGGAAATGATATATATCGATAAATGTTCTATATTACACTACTTTCTAAAAAGAGTTACAGAAAGAAAGAACAAAAATGCTAGCTAATCTAAATGACTTTCATTAGCTCTTAAATCTGGATACCTATCACATATTTATAATTTGATGCATGTTAAAAAATGATACATTTCCATAACATCTTTATATCGTATCCTAAAATAATAGGTGAAAGTTATACACATTCTTCATTCTCACCTGGTCAGTAACTCCAACTCTTGAAGTGTTAAGCTTCAATTCGTTGAGTTTGACAAATTTCTTCTTAACTCAAGCTATACTGGCAGGTATAACTTTTCCCAAGTATTTTTTTCTCTCGCTCCTAAAAAAAGTAAATAATAAAATAAGATATAATTTTGACAACTATGGAGGAAATTATGCCAAGAGCTAGAAATGAAGCAAAATTCCTTAAAGCAAAATAGAAATCAAAATTGATTTTAATGGCCATTCCCAGAAGAATATGTGAAGGAATAGCATTCCAGGGAGCTATATAAAGCAAAGGATTAACCCCACGCACACATTTTGTTTTGAAGTCTCTTTTTTGATCAGTTTTCGCTATACACAAGAATTGACAATTCATGACTTTTAGTCTTTCTAGAGGTATTTCAAAGAACAAAGAGAAAATTTACTCATATTTTTAAATAGGACATTGTATTGTGCAATTACCATATAGTCCCATTGCAGATTATTACAAATCCATGATATATTATGGAATCTTAGTGATGTTATTTTCCCATAATTGAAAGTTTGCTATTTCATTGCCGTAGGAACTAGTTCATTTCTTAGTCAATTATTCCCAACTATGCCAAAAAGACTCAAAAGAAAAATGGAAGAGTAAGAATTATCCATGCAATAATGAAATACATTATTGCTATTGCTTCATCCTTCTATTGTGCTGCCCAAAGTATTTTACCATCTTTCAGAAAAATATGAAAGACTAGAGACATAATCTTTGGAGGTTTTTTTTCTTTTTAAGCTTTCATTTGAACACAGTTGAAAATTCAGAATTTTTCATGTTACATCCATAATGTCAAAGATAGGAAAAGTCACAGAGAAAAATTTTTTTACAATGATTAGAGAATCACAAGGTGAATATAAAGAAACAGGTAACAGCACTCTTGTCTCTAACGATAACAATAAAATTGATGGTATAAACCAGGGTTTCTTCAGTACTGTTGACATTCAGAACCAAATTTTTTGTTGTACGGGTTGTCTTATGCATGACAGGGTGTTTAGCAGCATCCCTGGCCTTTACGCATTAGATGCTGGAAGCACCTACCCAGTCATGATAATCAAAAATGTCTCCAGACGTTGCCAAATGTACCCTGGAAGGGCAAAATCACTCCCAGTTCAGAACCACTGATATAAACAAAATTTCAGACTATACATCTTCAGATAACAAAATTAACCCTACATGAATTTTCTAGAACTGAAGAAGCACTGAGTGCTGGAAACAGTTTAGGAGCTCTTTATAAAGTTCAACAAAGAATTATCTTATGACGCAGCAACTTCACTACTAGGTATATATCGAAAAGAATTAAAAATAGGTATTCAAAACAAACACAGGTACGTATATGTTTACAGTATCATTATTCATAACAGCCCAAAGGTGGGAAAAGCCTAAATGTCCATCAAAAGGTGAAAGGATAAACAAATTCTAGTATGACTATGCATACAATGGACCATATGGAATATCATTCAGCTATAATATGGAATGTAGCACTGACACATGTGATAATGTGGATGAACCTCAAAACATGCTACGTAAAGAAAGACATGCACAAAAGGTTGCAAACTGTATGATTCCATTTATATTAAATATCCCAAATATATGAATCTATAGGAAAAGAATGCAGATTAGTGACTGCCAAAGGTTGCAGGTAAGGAGTAAAATGGAGAAACTGCTTAATGGGTAAGGAATTTTACTACAGAATAATGGAAATGTTTTGGAGCTAGACAAAGGTGGTAGTCACACAACACTGAATGTACTAAAAGACAATGAACTGTTCACTTTTTTTTTTTTAAAGATGTATTTGTTTGAGAGAAAGAGTCAGAGCACATGCACACTTAACGAGAGGAAGGGCAGGAGAGGGGGGAAAGAATCTCAAGCCTACACGACACTGGGAGTAGAGTCTGACACAGTGCTTGATCTCACATCCTCTAACATCACGACCTGACCCGAAACCAAGAATCAGATGCTTAACTAGCTGAGCCATCCAGGTACCCTGGAACTGTTCACTTTAAAATGGTTAATTTGGGACACCTGGGTGGCTCAGCGGTTGAGCATCTGCCTTTGGCCCAGGGCATGATCCTGGAATCCCAGGATCGAGTCCCATATCGGGCTCCCTGCATGGAGTCTGCTTCTCCCTCTGCCTGTGTTTCTGCCTCTCTCTCTCTCTCTCTGTCTCTCATGAATAAATAAATAAAATCTTAAAAAAAAAAAAAAAAAGGTTAATTTTATGTTAATTGAATTTCACCACAAAAATTATTTTTTTAAGTGGATCAATGAGTGAACAATATATTTGAAAGACTAAAAAAAAAAAGGCTCTCATCTAATTAGGTATTCAACAAGGACTTTACTACAAACTATTTATTTATTTATTTATTTATGAAAACTAGACTTTAGGATTTTATTTATTTATTCATGAGAGAGACACACACACAGAGAGCAGAGACAGACAGAGGCAGAGGGAGAAGCAGGCTCCATGCAGGCAGCCCAATGTGGGACTCTACCCCAGGACTTCAGGATCACACCCTGGGCTGAAGGCAAAGGATGAACCACTGAGCCACCCAGGTGTCCCATTACAAGCTATTTTATAAGAACTTGTTTTGCTAAAGAGATGTGTGACATATTCTTTTATCTTTTATAATGCTAATGAAGTTCATATGTGGACAAATGCTAAAGTGTCCTAAAAGATGAGCAAAATGAAACAGGTAATGTAGAAGGGGGAAAAAAATCATTGGACTAACTTTAATTGGTATTCATAAATCTAAAAAGAAATATTTTGGGATCCCTGGGTGGCGGAGCGGTTTAGCGCCTGCCTTTGGCCCAGGGCGCGATCCTGGAGACCCGGGATCGAATTCCACATCGGGCTCCCGGTGCATGGAGCCTGCTTCTCCCTCTGCCTGTGTCTCTGCCTCTTTCTCTCTCTCTCTCTGTGACTATAATAAATAAATAAAAATTAAAAAAAAAAACTCTAAAAAAAGTGTTTTGTAAACAGAGATAATACCCATTGTCTCTTCAACAAAATCATGAACTATCTATGTTTTCAGAAGTATTACAATTGGGAAATGAAAAAGTTCTGGAGATGAATGGTGGTGATAGTTGCACAACTTGAATGTACTTAAAGCAACTGAACTGCACATCTAAAAATGGTTAAAATGGCAAGTTTTATGTTACGCATATTTCATATGGAGGTTAAGAGCCATGACTCCGCAGTACAAGTGCCAGGATTCAAATTCTGTCTCTAATACTTATTAGCTGTGTGTCCTTGGGTCAGTTACCTCTCTGAGCCTCAGCTTCCTCATCTGCAAAATGGAAATAATGACAGATTCCATCTTATACAGTTGTTTACAAGATTAAAGAAGACAGTGGACATAAACATTTAACATGATGCTGGGGAGACACCTGGGTGGCTCAGTGGTTGAGCGTCTGCCTTCAGCTCAGGGCATGATCCTGGGACAAGTCCTATATCGGGCTCCCTGCATGGAGCCTGCTTCTCCCTCTGCCTGTGTCTCTCTCTGTCTCTCTCATGAATAAATAAATAAAATCTTAAAAAAAAAATAAGATGCTTGGTGTACAGTAAGTAAACAATGAATGCCAGGTGCTATCATCTGCACTACCCTCCTTAGGGGTCTACAATTCATACAACATAGATTCTTCTTCTGTCTGTCACTTAGTGAATTTCAAAACAATAGGTATATTTTCACAGTACTAAATGAATTACATTGGAGAGGAGGGATTTCCACTTTGCAGAATTTAGCAAAAGGTTAATAAAATTAAAGTGTTACACTATAATATAAAAGACAATACTTAGAAATAAAAGCCATACAAAACACCTACGGATCTAAACCAGGCTTTTAAACATATCGAAAAACAGAGGACCCAAGAGCTTATCATGATATGATTAACTTACTTTAAACATTATCAGATAATATGAATAAAGTGTTTAGCTGTAACTAATATGTCATACATAGAGTAATGTTTAGAATCCTAACTGGTTAAAAAAAAAAAAACACACAGTACGTACTTTCAAAAAGTTATACATCAAAAAGTTGATTTTCCACTTGTTCATCTCCATGAGTTTATATCTGATTAGAACCTGATATAATTAGATTCTGTTCATGTTGGAATTAAATCAATTCTCAAATATTTACAGGGAATGTATGGAACCACAAGTAACTAAAAAACAGACCCTTCAAAATTATCTTAATCTGGATTTGAAGTGTGGCAATTTTTTTTTAATTTTTCAACCTTTTCACAAGGGACACTGTTGTCCCAATAATTCATAAAATTCAAACAAAATGATGAAGCCCTTAGCTGTTTGAGTTTATCATTGTTTTTCTTAGTTCATTTTTCATTTGTACTCCCCAACCCATGTTGCAGTTACATATTACTTCTGAGACTGCTGCTAAACCCTCTCTTTACTCCAGATCTCACTGTATCTCTAATTCCTCTACTTTCTGATTTGTGGAAAGTAATTAGGAACTTCTTTGACTTTCTTAAGGGCTTTCTTCAATGGAAGAAATAGAAAAAGTCAATATTAAACTTAATTATATAAGTAGGATTTTGAAAACAAGATTTTTCCAGTTTAGAACAGTGAAAATGGAACTACCACAAACATCTTTTCTTGTGCTGTCTCCTAATTACAGCATTCAGTTAAATATTCATTAAACACAAGTCTCCCCCTCTATCCCAAAGCAGAGTGTTCCTATTAAAACTTTCCTAAGTGGAAATGACATAAGTCGAAGAAACAATTACCATTTTGTAAAAGCAAAAATCCTCTCCGGTTCTCTTTCTGTTAGCAAAAACGGGTATAATGTAGGTGTTCTGTAAAACTCAAGTGGGATAAAGCTAACTTTCAGAAAGTAGGGGAAACCTGTATTACCTTGTACATAAGGTGATACAGAAATAGAGCCACTAAGAAACTCAGTGACTTTCGCTGAATTTATAGTCTATTTGGGGAAGCAGGATATAAACCCATGAAAAATACATAAAGTTAAAGGAAGCAGTGTAGAGCCAGAAAGCCTGTGAAGGCAATCAGACCTCAATTTGAATACGAGCTTCAAAACCTACTCTCCAGGAATGCCTGGGTGGCTCAGTAGGTTAAGTGTCTGCTTTCTGCTCAGGCCATGATCCCAGGGTCCTGGGACTGAGTTCCACATCGGGTACCCTGCTCAATGGAGAGCCTGCTTCTCCCTTTCCCTCAGCCAACACCACCCCCTTCATCCTCTTCTCTCTCTCTCTCAAATAAATAAAATCTTTAAAACCAAAAACCTATTCTCTGAATGATATGGAAAACGTTACCTTCTTCTACAGATTTCTTCTATAAGATGGGGATAATACCTACCTTGCAAGTTGGTGGTAAGATGAAATACAATGTGCCTAATATAGTGCCTGGAACATTCATAAGGTACTCAAGAACTCTTGATACTGTTGTTATCATCACCTTAGAACCAGAAGCTATATTTAATCCAACTCTCATCTTACACATGGAGACTCCAAAATATCACAAAGCAGGATATGAATGTCAAATGAGTGCAAAAAACTGAGTGTACGACAAGTTCCTGAGTAATAAATCTCATGAATATTCAGGTAAGACTTTCAGAAGTGGATACTACATTATAAAATGAACACTGCTATACGATGGAAAACAAAAGCACAATTGCCTCTTGTTCCTGATATTCAAACATGGGTTCCAAACCTACATACTAAACACAAGTTTACACAAGCATAAAAATAAAATAAACCCGTAACAGGTTAAAATGCAGCTTTACATTTAGAACCGCAAAAGATTATTTACCAAGCACCTTGGGGGGAAGAAAAATATCCCAAAGTCAACAGATGGGGTTTCTTTGAAAGAGGACTTCAAAACTTCCTTCTGTGGGCCAGAAATAATTTTGTCCTGGGACACGTTCAAAACACTATTCAGGCCTTTGACTAAGTATCACTTCACTGAACACAACTGTATGTAGTTAATTCTGAGCTACTATATCTTAATCATCTCTCTAAATGCACAGTAACTCACTAAATTTATATTTGTTTAAAGCATATAAACTTTAAATGAGCCAGCTGCCAGCCTTACGTAACAAAACAAGAAAACCACCACCGTGTTAAACATCTCCACCAAAACTGTGTTCAGTTTTTTGTTATTTCGACATTATCAGTGACTGGCTTATGACTTTATTCCTAATAAACACAGCAGCACCAAAAACATATTTCTGTGACCAAATAATAATAATAATAATTAATAATAATAGTCTTCACCCAAAACTGCATTTCTATGCTAATTTGTAAAGCTTCTTCCTTGCCTTCCCCATGAATCTTTATCGACTTTTTAGTTACCATTTTTCATTTCAAGACTTTTTCATCCCCCAACTAGATTTATATTAAAACTCTTACGAAAAGTTTACACTTTTTCTTCTTTTGACAGACACAAAGTCAGTCCCCGGGGAAAACTAAGTTCCAAGAAGTAACAGAGTAGCAGATTAATACTTTATTGAAAACAGGAAATGTTATCTATTCACCAACTACTCCTCAATTTAAAAACAAACAAAAAAAACCACACAACTCCTCAATCAAGACAAACTGAAAGTTAAAAGGCAGGGCAGGGGGGAAAAAAACAACAAAAAACAAAAACAAACACCATACTTTGTTTGGAAGAGTTTCAGGGTTAAAAACCGGTGCATCTCTGGGGTTTCTGTTTGGTTTTTAAGGGGAATTAAAATCCTAACACTACGAGAAAAAGGGTCAAGGCCCACGGGAAGGGCCGGGGACGGAGGCAGCAGGCCTTCAACGGCAAGTTCTCGTCCGCGCTGCCTGCCGTCAGGTGCCCGGCGGACACCGCAAGAGGCCACACACAGGTCCCCGCTGCAGGGAGGGGGTCCCCAGGCCGAGTCCAACCCCCGGGGCGCACCCGGCTGACGGGAGGCCCGGGTCCCCCGCGGAGGGCGGCGGGAGGGCGGCGGGCCCGCGCCGCTCGGCGCCCCGGCCTCAGCGGCCGCTCGGCTACACAACGTGACTCAGGCGAGCGCGCGGCTGGCGGCGGCCTAGCGCGGCCGCCCGCGGACCGGCCCTCCCTGCCTTACCTGCGGCCGGCGGGCGCGGGAGGCCGCGGTCCGGGCTCTGGTCTCCCACCTGCGGCGACGCGAGGGCGGCGGCGGCGGCTCCCGCTCCACGGGGCTCTGGCTCCGCGAACCGGCGATGAATCAGCCCGATTCCATTCAAAACAGTCGCCCGGGCCTCCGGCGCGAAGCACTTCCGGGTTCACGGCTCGGGGCTCCGCTTCGGCTTCCGTTCCCCCGACGGCCAATTGGAGCCGGCTCGGGCGTCGGGCGTCGGGCGGGCGCCCCGGAGCAGAGCGCGCACAGACGGCGGCGCGGCCCGCGGCTCGGGCTCGGGCTCGGGCTCGGGCTCGGGCTCGGGCTCGGGCTCGGCCTCGGCTGCGCGCGCCGCACGGAAGCCCGCCCCGACCTCCGCCCCGACCTCCGCCCCTTTCTGCCCCCACCTTCCCGGCGTCTCCTCCGCGCGTCCGGGCCCGGAGGTGCCGGGCTGGGAGGCGGAGCTGCGGGGCGGCCGGCCCCGGAGCCCGGGTCGCTGGCGTGCTCGCTGCGGCGCCCTGGGCCATCTGCGAAGCCCGAGAGAAAAGGGCGTAAAAAGGCGGGGAGAGGTCCCAGGTCCTCTTCACCGCGCACCTACCCGCCGCCTTCCCTCTCCGGGGACTGGATTTCCAGGAAAACCCAACGTTTCCCAAATGTTAGAACCACCTATTTTAAGCCCAGTTTCATTTACAGGGCTTAAAAAAAGCATTATTCACGTTTCTCCAAGTAATTAGCGTCAACAGCGTTAAACTCCTCATCTGCTCTGTGCTGGGTTTTCAGAGAACAAAACTGGAGGCCGAGAAAATCGAGGCCGTCCCACCTCGAGTGTAGCATTAGCCCGAGGACAGCCACCGCAGGCCCCTGGGAGTAAGAGCTGAACGTGCCAGGAAGCACCGCGGGACGCCCTTGACAGAGACAAAGTCCTGTGTTGGAAGGAAAACAGATCTTAAGAAACTCCCCCACCCTTTCCCCCATATTGGAATGAAAATATTCCTCCACCCCTTCTGAAAATCCTCTAGACCAGCCCATAAAACCCAGCTGGGGGATCCCTGGGTGGCGCAGCGGTTCGGCGCCTGCCTTTGGCCCTGGGCGCGATCCTGGAGACCTGGGATCAAATCCCGCGTCGGGCTCCCGCTGCATGGAGCCTGCTTCTCCCTCTGCCTGTGTCTCTGCCTCTCTCTCTCTCTCTCTCTGTGACTATCATAAATAAATAATAATAAAAAAAATCTAAAACTTAAAAAAAAAAAAAAAAAAAACAGCTGGAACCCACCTCGGGGTCCAAGTCCCCGCCCCGCCCTGTGAGGCACACTTGGACCCAAGCTGGAGCTTGTTAATAAACCGTCCGGTACTTGCATCGGTGTCGGCTCCTTGGTGGTTTCTCAGATTCGCAATCTTGGGCACAACAAAAACCACCCGAGAAATGACCGATTATCGACAAATCTATATCCTACTTAGGCACAGGCCCTGTTTAGGGCAACATGTTCACCCCTTGACTTTGTCAAGTATGTTCCAAATAATAAGCATCCTTAAGGCATTCCCAAGTCAAGATTGGTGATGAATCCTCTGGATGGAGGAAGAGGAGGGATTACAGCATCTGAATCCGAAGCCATTGGAGTGGACGTAATTACACAGAACTTCCCTCTTAAAGATACTCCATTTCTATCTTAAAAAAACAAATACATCGATTATTTTAACCATAGTTAATAATACATTTGGATCAGCATCTTTATGTGTGTCCCCAAACTGTGCCTACTTGTTTGCTTTTTTTTTTTGGTGAAAGACCCCATCCTTCAACCAGTTTGCTTCATCAGACATGAGAGTAGGAGTTTCCCTCCTGTTCACCTGGTCCCACTGGCCTCCCAGTTAATCACCCTGTAAATCGTGAAGTGTCTAACCTGTAAAAGAACTTTTCTAATCCACCACTCACCTTTCTCCATTCCCTCTACTCCAGACTTAACCCAAGCCTTCCTCATTTTTTTCCTAGAATGATGCAATAATCTTAATATCCGTGCTTCCAATTTGTCCCCCTTAAATTCATTCTCATTTATTAGCAAAGAATTTTTTCGATTACACAAATACAGTCATGTCATTTCTTTGCTAAACATTTCACCAGTGACGCCCTCTAACAATCAATACAAAGGTCAAAAATCTCTTTATTTAGAACAGCCACACTAAAGGGTTTAGCTAGGGAATGAGATCTATAGGGACTTTGAAAAATTCAGACATTTCTAGGAATCTAAAAGGTAATATGTAATCTAAAAGGTAATATGCATGCTTAAGGACATGCACATACCTAGGGCTGTGTGAATGCTCAGGAAAGCCCTGAGAAGGCCCCAAGCTCTCACCTCTGTCTGACCTTTAGGCTCTACACAAGCAAGAAGTGAAAACAAGAGCTTCAGCGGGGCAAACATGACTATGGCCAGCGATTTCTACCTGCACGACTACGTAGGGCACAAGGGCAAGTTTGGACATGAGTTTCTGGAGTTCGAGTTTCAGCCAGACGGAAAGCGTAGATATACCAACAACAGCAATTATAAAAATGATGTCATGATCAGGAAGGAGGCTTATGTACGCAAGAGCATAATGGAGGAACTGAAGAGGATTATTGATGACAGTGAAATTACAAAAGAAGATGATGCCTTGTGGCCTCCCCCTGACAGAGTTGGCCAACAGGAGCTTGAGATTGTAATTGGAGATGAACATATTTCTTTCACCACCTCAAAAATAGGTTCTCTTATTGATGTAAATCAGTCAAAGGATCCTGAAGTCCTTCGAGTATTTTACTATTTGGTACAGGACCTGAAATGTTTAGTATTTAGTCTTATTGGATTACATTTCAAGATTAAACCAATCTAAATTGTATGTTTTTGAAGCTGTTTTTATATTTTTTCTTATCTTTTTTTTTTAAGATATTTACTTATTTATTTATTTATTTATTTATTTATTCCTAGAGACACGGAGAGAGAGAGAGGCAGAGACACAGGCAGAGGGAGAAGCGGGCTCCATGCAGGGGGCCCGACATGAGACACGATCCCAGGTCTCCAGGATCACACCCCAGGCTGCAGGCGGTGCTAAACCACTGCGCCACAGGGGCTGCCCTGTTTTTATATTTAATTAAGGGATGGGTTTGTCATTTACACTATTGGGATTTTTATAAATGTGAAACTTCTTTTTGTATGCCAACTAAAAGTAAGAAAGTACGTAAATAGACTAATGGTTATTCTCACTTGGGTCCAAGTGGTTAGACAGTCCTCACACATGAAATTCTGTAAATTAAAGCAACCTTTTGTTGAGAGTTTGCTCTAATGAAACATATCAAAACCTGAAAAAAAAAAAAGTGAAAACTAAAAGAGAGGTGTAAACTCACTGCCTGAGTGCTGAAGCCATGCCATACACATACTAAGCCCCTCAGCAAAGACTAGAAGAATCCTTGGTTGAAGACATTTAAGGAAATCTCTCTAGTCATCAAATGACTACTTAAACTAACTGAGCAAAGACTTCACTGGTCACACACATAACAAAGAATATAGACTTTAAGGAATGCATTCAAAAAGTCATTAAACCAGGACACCTGGGTGGCTCAGTGGGTTAAGCCCCTGCCTTTGACTTGGGTCATTATCTTGGGGTCCTGGGTTTGAGCCCTGCGTTGGGCTCCCTGCTGGATGGGAAGTCTGCCTCTCTCTCTCCCCTTTAAAAATATGTCACTAAACCAGCATCTGGTATAACAAACAGAAACAATAAAAACCCTGAGGAGGGAGTAGAGTCTGATTTCCATAGTTGCTACCTTATATTATTTGAAATATCCAGTTTTCAAAATAAAAAAGGTTTTAAAGGTACAACACATGCAAACAAATAACAATGTAAGGTCCATACAGAGAGGAAAAGCAATTAATAGAAACTCTCTCTGAGGAAGCCCATATGTTGAACTTACTACATAAAGACTTTATATAAAATATTTTAAATATAGGGGCACCTGGGGGGCTCAGTGGTTGAGCATCAACTTCAGCTCAGGTTGTGATCCCAGGGTCCTAGGATCGAGTCCTGCTTCGGGCTCCCCACACAGAGCCTGCTTCTCCCTCTGCCTATATCTCTGGCTCTCTCTTTGTGTCTCTCATGAATAAATAAATAGATCTTAAAAAGAAGATATTTTAAATATATTCACAAAGCCAAAGGAAATCATGTCTAAAGAACTAGAGGGAAATATGAGAAGAATATTTTGCCAGATAAAATCAATAAAGAGATAAAAATTATTTAAAAAACAACAAAAATTCTATAGAGTTGAAAAGTATAATAACTGAAATGAAAATTGATTAGGGTGCCTCAATTGCATATTTGAGCAGATGGAAGAAAGAATCAGCAAATTTGAATACAGATTAGTTGAGATGATCAAGTTTGGAGAACATATAGAAAAGAAAATAAAGAAACACAAAGAGACACAGAAGTCTGTGGAACACAATCAGGCATACCAACATATGTATAATGGGAGTCTTAGAGGAGAAAGAGGAAAGGGCAGAAATATTTGGAGACGTAATGGTCAAAAGCTTCCCAAATTTGATAAAAACATTAATCCTCACATCCAAGAAGATTAATAAATTCCAAATTGAATAAATTCAAAGAAATTCATACCTGGACACATTATAATCAAACTGTTGAAAGCCAAAGGCAAGGAGAAAATCTTGAAAGTGTCAAGAGAAAAGCCACTCATCACATAATTCTCAATAGAATTTACAACCTGGGCTATAGAAGCAGAAAACAGTGGCATGACATATTCAAAATACTGAAGAGGAAAAAAAAATCAACCAAGAATTCTATATCCAGGAAAACTATCCTTCAAAAAATGAAGGAGAAATTAATATAGTTCCAAAATATATGCATAAACAAAAATAGAATTCATCACCAGGAAATGTGCCCTACAAGAGATACTAAAGGGAGTTCTTCAGGTTAAAATAAAAGGTTGTTAGACATAAGTGATACTTGACATGAAAAAACAGAGGACACTTGTACAGATAACTGCCTAAGTAAATACAAAAGACAGTCTAAATATATTTTTATTTGTAAATCATTTTTTTCTATTTGACTTAAAAGACAACTGCATAAAGCAATAATAATTCTGCATTAGCAGATTTGTATAAAGATGTAATTTGTATCACAGTGACAACATAAAGGAAAGAGGAGGGATTAGAGTAGTGAAGTTTTTGTATACTATTAAAATTAAGTTGGTATTAATCTGAACTGTAGTGTTATAACTTGGTAATTGTAATCCCCAAAGCAACTACTAGGAAAATAATCAAAAGATATATAACTTTAAAAATGACAACGGAATTGAAATGGTACACTAGAAAATATGTATTTTTACAGAAAAGACAGCAGTTATGAAGGAACAGAACAGCAAACAACATATGACATGAAAAGAAATAACAAAATGTCAAGTGTAAATATTACCTTATCAGTAATTACATTACTTATAAATGAATGAAACTTTCTGATTAAAAGACAACTATCTCAGAATGGGTTAGAAAAAAAGATACAACTCTCTACAGTCCATAAGAGACACACTCTAGATTCAAAGACATAAGAAATATTGAAACTAAAAATATGAAAAACATATATTGTGCAAACAGGAACTAAAATGGTACAACCACTTTGGGCATTGTTCTGCTATTTTTTAAAATAAAGTTAAAAATACAACTACCATTTTTTTTTTAATTTTTATTTATTTATGATAGTCACACCGAGAGAGAGAGAGGCAGAGACACAGGCAGAGGGAGAAGCAGGCTCCATGCACCGGGAGCCCGACGTGGGATTCGATCCTGGGTCTCCACAGGATCGCGCCCTGGGCCAAAGGCAGGCGCCAAACCGCTGCAACCCCCCAGGGATCCCTACAACTACCATTTGACCTGGCAACTATACTGTATATATTTATCCAAAATAAATAAAAACATATATCCACACCAAGATTTGAATGTGATTGTTTACAGCAGTTTTATTAATCATAGGCCTAAACTGGAAATAATCCAAATGTTTCCCAACTGGTAAAGGGATAAAGTATGATATGCCCTTACAATGCAATAATATTCAGCAATAAAAAAGAAACTAAAGATGTGTGCAACAACACTGATTACCTTCAAAAACATCATGCTGAGGCAAAGACGTGAAGCACAAAAGAGTACACGCTGTGTAACATCATTTTAATGAAACTCTAAACAAATGAAATCGAATATATAGTGACAAAGCAGATCAGCGGCTATCTTGGGGGTTTGAAGTGGAGTTAGGTGGAAGAACTGATTTTACGGATAAAAGAACTTTTTAGGTTGTTAGAAATGTTCTTTATTTTTTTGTGTGGTGGTGGTTTGTCAAAACTAATCTAATAGTACACTTAAAATGGGTACATTTTTATTGAATATTATTTATACTACCATGAAGGTGACTTAAAAGAAGAAAAAAATCTTCAAATTTGTTATTGTATCCTTTGCCTTGATTATGCCAAGGTATTTGTAGTTAAATCATGTTGTTTTATGACTCAGAATATCAAACCTATTGTTTCTCCTGTCCAAAATGTCCTTCCTGGGCAGCCCCAGTGGCACAGCGGTTTAGCGCCGCCTGCAGCCCGGGGTGTGATCCTGGAGACCCAGGATTGAGTCCCACGTTGGGCTCTCTGCATGGAGCCTGTTTCTCCCTCTGCCTGTGTCTCTTCCTCTCTCTCTCTGAATTAAAAAAATATATATATATATAATACATATTTATATATATTTATATATATTATATATATTTTAAAATAATAAGAATCTTTTTAAAAATTTAAAAAATTAAAAAAAAATGTCCTTCCTCCCATCTGCTATCCCCACAGTCCACCCCATCTTTTTGCAGAGTGGTTGGTTCATTTGAGTCATGTATCTTACCCTACAATCCTGCTCTATAATCTCTTTTTTTATTCGTCTTCATTCCCATTTAAACTTTTAACTTCTTCAGAGAAGAGAACATGGTCAGGCCATAAATTGGTACTGAAAATTTTTGTTGACTATTGACGTATTACTTGTCCATGTACTTTGCTTCCTGACTATATACTCAAAAGGATCAGAAACATTTTAAGTCCAAATACAGCTCCTCTAGAAATAATCAATTCTTTAAAAATTAACAACCAAATTTAGGGAATTTAAATGGCCACATATCTGATACAAATACTACATGCTAATATTTAAAGCATTCATTGTATCAGTCTCAGTGTATCTTTGGAGAACACCTCAGTGAACAGAATTGTGAAATGTTTGATATGTTTCCCAAAATGATAAGTTGCTGAAAGTTCACATTATCAAATATGTAACGTACACTGCATCAGAGAGAAACTTTTCTGCTCATTGGTATCTTCTGAAACTGAGAGGTTTGTTAAATGAATGAATAACTCTAGCTGTTCAAAATGCATCAGCTTATTTTCAGCTTATTTTAAGAATTTCTTCCTATTTGTAAAGAGCACTATGTATATATACATATAACTCCTTTCATATACAAAGTCTGACCACATGACTAATAAGAAATTGTAACAGTAAATTTTCAGATAACCCAGCTTTACAATTATGAATATCAGAAAAGGGCTGTTGCCATTTGAATTTTAAAGAAATGTTTGGAAAGAATTTAAGATACACATTGTTTTCTATTCAAAATTTAAAATCCATTTTAATTGTTATACCTAATTATAGTTTTTAAGTTATGCAGCTTATGAGTATTATAAATATAGATCTAGCACAAGAAAAAGGAAAAATAGGAAAATATTTACTCTTTAAAGTACAGTGAATTAATTTAATGTATAAGGCCAATAAAATAATTGTTACTTCTGCCAGATGGTATTTTACATTTTGATAAAAAGATATATTCTTAATCATATATGTCAAGGAAAAGCGACCATATGTTGTTAAACACTTCCAATTTGTCATTTGATTTAAAAGGCACTACTGATGTTGCCATAAATTTTTTTGGTGATGTGGCCTAAGTATCCTTGGTGTCAATAAAATTAATCTTCTCAAGTAATTTCCATATTTCTCTTTGACTGAGTGAATAATTCAATAAAGAATTTTTCTTAGCATCTATGAAGAAAGGACATGATAAAGAAGATAAATTAGAATCTGGAGTTTATATTCAAGTTACTACAGGGTAAAAAGTATAACCCCTGTTTTCAAGAAACCTCTAAAATTTAATTTACTGTATTCTAGCAAAGTAAATAAAATAAAGACTCAAATGATTCCAAACTGATGTCCCCTCAGTTTAGAAACCCAATATATTCTTACAATAAAAAAGGTGATTATTTACATTACAAAATTATTTTGCCATTACAAAAGGGTTTCTAATGAAAGACACTTTACAGAAGACATAGAAAATAGTATTCAATCTCTAATGTAAAGAGGGAAATTGGTATTAGATGATTATTAAAACAAAGGTTTGTATGCCTTTGTTTCCTGGACCTCTTTGAAAAGGGAATTTGTTGGTTCCTCTTACTTGCCATTTTCCACCCATTTCTCTTTCACTCTACAAGGCTTTATGTATGATTTTATTCAGGCTTAAAGTTTAAATTACTGGGTCATCTGGGTGGCTTGGTCAGTTAGGCATCCAACTCTTGATTTCAGCTCAGATCCTGATCTGGATTATGGGATTGAACCCCACATCGTGCTCCAAGCTCACTGCTTGCTCCAAGCAAGGAGACTGCTTCTCTATCTCTTTCTCTCTCTCTCCCCTCCCACCTTCCTTCCTCTCCTTCTGCCACTCCCCCACCTAAAATAAATAAATCTTTTTTAAAAATAAAGTTTTAATTACTATGTACATTCTGAAGACCTGCAAATTTCTAGTATCTGTGCCTATCTCTTCTCCAGGTTTTTCATTGTCATATGGCTATATTATTATTTATCCATTCTCCAGTTGATGGACATATGGATTGTTTCCAATTTTTTTGTTACTACAAATGGGGCTGCTATAAATACTCTATGTTTTCCATGTCTATTTTCCCAAAAGATTCTCTCTCTCTCTTTTTTTTTTTTTCCCAAAAGATTCTCAATGATATATACCTAGAAGTAAAATGGCTGGGTTCTAAGGCATGCATGTTGTCAGTTTCAATAGATAATACTGAACTGTTTTCCAATTTAATCTTCAAACTTTCTCATCGCTTTACATTATCACTAACATATAACTTTGTTGGACTTCTTAATTTTTGCCAATCTAATGGGACAAAAATGATATATTGTTTTGCTTTAATTTGCATGTTCCTGACTGCTAATAAGTTGAACCTCTTTCATATGTTTGTTGGCCATTTACATTTTCTCTTTTCTAAAATGTCAATTCATGACTTTGGCACATTCTTTACTATGGTGTTATGTGTCCTTTTCTGCATATTTTCAAACTCTTCATTTTGCACTTCAGTAAAATGAAACCCAAAGGGCATACATCACATGGGAAAGGTCATATTGTTAGTAGAGAGTCACAGTCATAGGAACCATTGGGTTTTTTGTTTGTTTGTTTTGGTGGAAAAGAAACTCATGTACAACTAATGGCATTTCCTTCTATGTTATAATTTTATTTTTCTAATGTGGAAAGAAATATTAAATTTCCATGACACTCTAGATTACATTCTATACTATAGATTGCATTTGATCACATCCTTTCTGAGCCAGGCAGATATACGGGCTTAGAGGTCCACTGAGATTGGAGTGCTGTCCCAAGGATGCAACACCCAATAGTAAACATTAAGAAGTCATAGATTTGTCCATTATATTTTATTTTTTTTATTTTATTTTATTTTATTTTATTTTATTTTATTTTATTTTATCTTATCTTATCTTATCTTATTTTATTTTATTTTATTTTATTTTATTGTATCCATTATATTTTAAATAACACGGAGGGGATCCCTAGGTGGCTTAGCAGTTTAGTGCCTGCCTTTGGCCCAGGGCACAATCCTGGAGTCCCAGAATCGAGTCCCACGTCATGCTCCCGGCATGGAGCATGCTTCTCTCTCTCTCTGTGTCTCTATGTCTATCATGAATAAATATAAATAAATAAATAAATAAATAAATAAATAAATAAATAAACATGGGAAATTCATTAACAACTATACTGGAAACTCAAATTTGGAGGATGGAGTGAGGGAAGTATGTAGTGTAATAAATCTTCTATTCATTGTGATCTATCTACTCATTATCTAAAGTGATTGAGAGGTAAAATCAAAATGCAGTGCATTTTTTCTTGTTTATCATGAGTTTTACAGGTAGTATACAAAATAATTTCAGATAGTCCATGGACAATTATCACAGTAATAGGTATATATTTATCTTGATCCATACTAGAAAAATACTTAATAGCATATTGGATCTGTGGTTTAATGGCTATTATTGCTTAAGACGGCACTCAATTCTTTTAAAATCATCTATTAAAGAAAAATATTAAGTAAGCAATAACACAAATAGGATGTGGGTGGGAAAACTGTGAAATGGTGAATAAATGACAAAAATTTCAAAAACACTGACAGTTATCCTGGTCATAGGTAAACCTGAGTTTATAAATTGACTCCAGGGGTGCCTGGTGGCTCAATTAGTTAAGCATCTGATTCTTTTTTTTTTTTTTTTTTAGCATCTGATTCTTGATTTCGGCTCAGGTCACAATCTCAGGGTTGTGGGATCAAGTGGTACATCAAGCCCCACATTGGGCTCCACACCCAGCAGGGAGTCTGCTTCTCTCTTTCTCCTTCTGCTCCTCCCCTTGCTTGCTCTCTCTCTCTCTCTCTCTCTCTCAGATAAATAAATAAATAAATAAATAAATAAATAAATAAATAATAAATTCACTTTCTATTTGCATGAAATTGGGAAGTTATTTACCTTCCTTGACTATAGTGGTTATTTTAGTTATTTTTATTTTTATTTTTTTTAAGATTTTATTTATTTATTCATGAGAAACAGAGAGAGAGGCAGATACACAGGCAGAGGGAGAAGCAGGCTCCAGGCAGGGAGTCCGACGTGGGACTCAATCCTGGGTCTCCAGGATCACACCCTGGGCTGAAGGCGGCGCTAAACCACTGAGCCACCTAGCTGCCCATTTTAGTTATTTTTAGTCGCTTTAGCAAATACCAAAATAGTAATGGCTTAAACAAGCTATAACATTTTCTCCTATCTCACATGCAAGCTCAAGGTGGTGAGGGAGTCAGGGTGGCACTGCTCCATGAAGTTCTCTAGAAACCTGGAATCCTTCAGGACAATGAATCTTGAGAGACAAAGGAAAGGAGCTCTCTAGTTCCCCCAGTTGTCCCAGCTTACTCTCTGGAGAGTTTCCAGGTCTCAGTACAGGAAAGTAGAACTTAGTCAAAGCCAAGGGTCTACCTGAGTTGAAGAGATAGAGGTGAGAGTTGGGGAAACCAGGTTGCTAGAGTTCACGGGGCTGTGTACCAGAGAGAACAGAGGTTACGGGGAGAACACCAGAGACATGTAGAGAGACTGTATTTAGTAATCAGTTAAGTGTTAATCAACAGTGTGTGTGGCTAGATAAAGAACAATGTGAAATGATTAGAGGGACAAGTGACAAGTTTGTAGGGGCTAGGAATAATACCTATTCCCAACAGCTAGACTAAGTTAAAAATCTTCAGTTGCATCAGTGAGAGCACCCAAGAAGAGGATGCTTCATTAGTGGAGAATAATTAGCCCTAGACTAATTGTGGGTCTGGTCCTACTTAAAAAGCTTAAAGGCGGGATCCCTGGGTGGCGCAGCGGTTTGGCGCCTGCCTTTGGCCCAGGGCGCGATCCTGGAGACCCGGGATCGAATCCCACATCGGGCTCCCGGTGCATGGAGCCTGCTTCTCCCTCTGCCTGTGTCTCTGCCTGTCTCTCTCTCTCTCTGTGACTATAATACATAAATAATAAATAAAATAAAATAAAAATCTTAAAAAAAAAAAAAAAAAAAGCTTAAAGGCAAGACCCCAAAGGATCAAAGTGTTTCTACATAACTGAAACAGATTCACTATTAAGATATCAATTCTCTCTGAGCTAATTCTAAAATTCATATGGAAATGCAAAGGACTTAGGTGAACCAAAACAACTCTGAAAAAGAGGAACAAAGCTGAAGAACTTATACTACCTGACTTCAAGTCTTACTATACAACTGTAATAATCCAGACAGTGGTATTTGACAGTTCTAGAATCAAATCTCAGTTCTATCTCTTACTTATATTGCACAAGTCACCTAATTTCTGTAAGCATCAGTTTTCTTACCTGTAAAATCAAAACAATAATATTAACAACCTCATAGGTATATGTGACTAAATGAAATAGTGTATATGATGCGCTTAGCACAGTACTGAAAGGCTGACTTGTTATGAATAATGGTTGATAAACAAGAAATTTAATTTTAATCTTTAAAGAAAGTCTAATTTCCATTTAATCTCCATCATGTTTTCTCTGTTCCAAGGAGCTGCCCCTTTGTCCTACTTCTCGCCACTTTCATGGTTAGATTTGGTGTTTAGGATGTATTTCCCTTCACTTACACCTACCCATTGTTGTAAGGCTCACCAAAATCTCCATCTTTTCCATTTGTATACTTCCTAAAACCCTCTCATTCTGGTTCTAATAAGCACGTGCAAGGAAGTAATGTCTTCCTATTTTTGGCATTGACAGGGCCCCTTTTGGAATCCAACTAGTCTAACTTTTATCACCACATTTTAAGAAAAGAAAAAGCAATAGTAACCATTGTTTAATAATAGAGAATATGAATAAAAGTGAGAATAATTTGGGAGATTTTCAACCTAGAAAAAAAAAAACCTAAGGATTGAATTCAAATGAATGCTAAGTTATTTCAAGAAAAATGTTGAATGTCCTCTATTCCACATTAGATACAGAATGATAAGTTTAAGGAGCTTTATCAACAATAAAGATTTTATCAACTGTAAGGATAGCATGAATCATTTCTGTTCTTAATACCTTTAAAATAAGATGTACAGGCAGATACCCAAGATTTTGAGTGATAATGTCCTATCTTTCATTTACTACTTGGAGAGACTGTAGATGAAAGAAGCTAAAGTACCTCCCTAAAATTGTTAGGGTGCAGAGTACCCAAGAAAAGTAGGAGAGCGAAGCCTCTGGATTTCTACACTACAATTTTTTTCCTTTTTCTTTTCTTTTTTTTAATTTTAATTGCAGCATAGTTAATATACAGTGCTATATTGGTTTCAGGCGTACAATACAGTGATTCAACACTATGACTTTTTTTTTAAACTAACTTAAGTCATCATTTAGAGACATTATGTGTATTGTTGCTTAAGAAAATTGCCTATATCAGATCAGTACTGAAGATTAACTGTTTTTTTTTAATTCCAGGATTCAAAAACATATAGTGCTGTCATTTACTATTTGTTTCAATATGTAGAATGCTGTTTACATAAAATTTTACTCTCTTCTTAAGGATTAGAGTAAAATATTTTTCTTAATTTCATAAAATCCTCAAACTGACACTTAGATTCTATTTTAAAACTAAAAATATTTAGTGACTCATTGGTTAGGACTTATATAAAGCTCTGAGCCTTTTATAAAATAAACCTGATCCTCTTACAAATATGAAAATTAAATTAAAATGTGTGAAGTATTAGAAAATGTTGCTCTAGTTAAACTTCAAAAGCTTTCTTAGCCTCTAATGAGGTAGCTTAAACAAGATCATTTTTGTTAGATGTCATTAATTGGGTCTATAAAGAGTTCTATTATTAGAGTATAACTATTTTTATAATAAACTTATTTATTTGTAGATTAGTTCACTATAAAACCCCTTTAATCTTTGTATTAGTTTTCCTGGCATTTCGTGATTTCTCTCTATAATTATTTTGTTTAATAAATCAAGCAATAACCCTAATGCTTTAAAATGTTAGTGTAATAGATGAATTTCCTAACAATTGGGATGAAAATGAGCTCATTCATGGAGAGGACTTAATATTCATTCACAAAACGACAAGAGTTCTTTACAGATAGATGGTAACATTTTAAATAATTCTCAGCCATTGAGTAAAAAGTTTGAAAGTGGTAATTCTGTGACTACAAATAACTTGATTAAGGATTAAATAAAGACCAGATTATTTTTCCTTACCAGGAGATAATTTATTTTATTTTTCAAAGCATTATCAAGCTATTAGTGCTTAACAAGAGCAATTGAACTATCATTGTTCTGACCAAAAAACATTTTAAAATAATATTCACATACAAAACATCAAATCACATATAAATATATAACCTTTTATATTTTTTATAGGTTTTATTTGTTTATTCACAAAGGTTTTATTTGTTTATTCATGAGAGACACAGAGAGAGAGAGAGAGACAGAGACACAGGCAGAGGGAGAAGCAGGCTCTTCACAAGGAGCCCCATACGGGACTCAATCCCTGAGCCCAGGATTACACCCTGAGCCGAAAGCAGATGCTCAACTGCTGAGCCATCCAGGCATCCCTATATATAACCTATTAGATAGATGATAGATAGATAGATAGATAGATAGATAGATAGATAGATAGATAGATGATTCTTTTTTTCATGAAGTAACTTTATGAGACTGGTAGGCAAAAAAGTCTTTCTGGTCTTGTAGTAATAACCAAGGTATTTCTGCTATAGAATTGCCTCGAAGGTGACATCTCCTTATACAATATTTTGGATTTGGTTATACAATATTCTAATGAATTGTTAATTGTTTGGAGTAATTTTCAAGCCTAAAACCACACACATACATTGTATATTTCTTTGAAAAATCTATTCCATTTTTTTCTAACCTGCATATTTTTAGACTCTGTAGTGCTATAATAAATAATTAAATAATCAATAATGGGACATGTGAAAAAGATTTAAACCATCAAAACTATTGAGAACTAAAGAAACAGAGAAAGTCAATAGGCTATTTATTCAATTACTGCAAAAGAGGATTTATTTCCAGGGCTCTGTACTGTCTCATTTAATCTTAACAAAGGGATAGTGAAAGGAAAAAAATAAAACAAAGTAGCCCAAGTTCGGACCAGATTTTGTTGGTAACTCTGTGTCTTTGGATCATTAATCGCTCTGGGCCTCAGTGTGCATGTGGAGAGAGTAGTTTTCAACTTCTTCCTCTTTCTCTTCTTTTTCTTATTCTAGCAATAGAGCATTTTGTTAAATGGAATCTTAACAGGGAGCACCATATATAAAACCCATATATGTAGAACTGCTCTGTTGTGGTAGGTAGGAAAATGTGGACCCCTCTGCAGATTTGTTTATCCTATTTTTTTGCTGTATAAAAGTTTCAAAAAAAAGTTTGATGACTGCTATGGCTTCTGGGTTGTACACAAAAAGAAAATTTCACAGCATAAAAATTTCTAAACAATCATAACTTCCTTCTTCAAAGACTTTATATTTAAATACTTGATCTATCTGAGGGCATCTGGGTGGCTTAGTCAGCTGAGCATCCAGCCCCTGGTTTCAGTGAAGGTCATGATCTCATGGTGGTGAGATGGAGCCCCAGGTCAGGCTCCATGCTCAGTGGGGAGTCTGTTTGAGTTTCTATCCCTTTATCCCTCTTGTGCTGTCTCTCAAATAAATAAAGTCATAAAGTCATAAATAAATAAATAAATCCTTGATCAATCTGGATTTTATTTTTGTTTTTTTTTTTTTAAAGATTTTATTTATGGGCAGCCCCAGTGGCTCAGAGGTTTAGCGCCACCTTCAGCCAGGGGCGTGATCCTGGAGACCTGGGATCGAGTCCCACATCAGGCTCCCTGCATGGAGCCTGCTTCACCCTCTGCCTGTGTCTCTGCCTCTTTCTCTCTCTCTGTGTCTCTCATCAATCAATAAATAAAATCTTAAAAAAATAAATAAAAAAATAAAGATTTCATTTATTTATTCATGAGAGACAGAGACACAGGAAGACGGAGAAGTGGGCTCCTCGCAGGGAGCCCAATGCATGACTCCATCCCAGACCAAGGGATCACACCCTGAGCCGAAACAGGCACTCAACCGCTGAGCCACCCAGGCATCCCTGGATTTTATTTTTGTGTAAGGAGTAATGTAGGTCTCCAAAATAATTTCTCAAGATTACTATCTAATTATTCCTCCATTTATTTATTTATTTATTTATTTATTTTATTTTTATTTTTATTTTTTTTTATATTTATGATAGTCACAGAGAGAGAGAGAGAGAGAGAGAGGCAGAGACACAGGCGGAGGGAGAAGCAGGCTCCATGCACCGGGAGCCTCATGTGGGATTCGATCCCGGGTCTCCAGGATCACGCCCTGGGCCAAAGGCAGGCGCCAAACCGCCGCGCCACCAGGGATCCCCATTTATTTATTTTTTTAAAAAATATTTTATTGGGACGCCTGGAGTACTGGGATCAAGTCCCACATTGGGCTCCCTGTGGGGAGCTTGCTTCTCCCTCTGCCTATGTCTCTGCCTCTCTCTGTGTGTTTCTCATGAATAAATAAATTTTAAAAAATATTTTAAAATATGTTTGTTTGTTTGTTTGAGAAAGAGTGAGAAAGCACAAACAGGGTGAGAGGCAGAGGGAGAAGCAGATGCCCTGCTGAGCAGGGGACCTGATGTGGGACTCAATTCCAGGACCCTGGGATCTGACCTGAGCCGAAGGCAGATGCTCAACCAACTGAGCCACCCAGGAACTCCTTTTCCTGTGTTTATTAAGTATTTGTGTTTACCCTACTGATTTAGAATGCCACCCTCTCCTGTAATAAATAAAGCCATTTAATGTAATAAATAAACCCATTTCTAGTTTCTGGTACTTTAATTTTTTTTATTTTAATTTTTTTAAAGACTTTATTTATTTATTTATTTATTTATGAGAGACACAGAGAGGCAGAGACACAGGGGGAGGGAGAAGCAGGCTCCATGCAGGGAGCCTAATGTGGGACTCAATCCCAGGACCCCAGGATCATGCCCTGGGCTAAAGGCGGCACTAAACTGCTGAGCCACCCCGGCTGCCCGGTACTTTAATTTTAGGGATAATTCTATCTCTCCCTATCCTTCACTAATTGTCAAGAATAAATATTATATTAGAGTTCTGCCTTTTTTTTAAGCTATGAAGACTCGGTTCTATATTACTAATTGTTAGCATTTTGTGTATCTTTTCATACCACATGTATTATTGCCAACTGTGTAAAAAATATTGACATATATTACAGCTGTAATCAAACAAGAGATATGAATTCTGGAGCCAGAATAGGACCAATTATGCGATTTAGTCAATAAGATTGTTGTGAGGATTAAATGACTTAATATTTGTAAAGCACTTAGTAAATGTTAGGTGTTATTTATTATTAAAATTATTGCATATAGTCCAGAATTCAATTGATTTATATTATAAATCGTATATTATACATTTATTCTTTTCAAAAATTGCTACCCTTACATTTACATGAATATTTAACTTACCAATGTCTAAATTTAGTCAATACCTTACTTCTCCCAAACCACAGATCTTGATACTTGAACGCCAATAAATTCCTCTTCTGTCTACCATGTTATTATTGTTCAGTTCCATCTTACTTTTGGAATTCCCACAATTAATCCCTATATTTATTTTTTCTTTTAAAAAAAGATTTAATTAATTAATTAATTAATTAGACAGAGAAAGAGATAGAGAACACAAGCACAGGAGCAGAAGGCAAAAGGAAAAGCAGACTCCTCACTGAGGAGGGAGCCCGACGTAAAGCTCCATCCCAAGACCCCAAGATCATGACCCGAGCTAAAGGCAGACGTTTAACCGAGCCACCCAGGCACCCCGTATTTACTTTTTTTTTAAGTATAAAACAACAAAAAAAGTTTCAGTACCCTTCTTCAAAAAAAAGATTCAAGTTATTATTTCATCAGTTCCAAAAAAATGTTCTCAGCCCTTTTCTTTTTCTTGCCTTTCTCTCCAGTCCTCTTATCTTGGAACTTCTATTGGTTGCATGCTGTATTTCTCACTTATTCTCAAACCTCTTAATCTGTGTTTTTTTATATATATATTTCCCATTTTTTTTCCCTCTGTGCTAGATTTTAGCTCATTTTCTCATTCCTATCTTTCAATTCACTACTTCCCTCTTCAGAGCCTAATCTTTTTCTTTAAAGAATTTATTTGTTTGTTTGTTTGTTTGTTTGTTTGTTTGTTGGAGAGTGTGAGTGTGTGAAAAGGGGCAGAGGTAGAGAGATAATCTCAGGCAGACTCCCTGCTGAGCAGGGCTCAATCTCACAACCCTGAGATCAGGACCCGAGCCGAAATTAAGAAATCAAGAGTGGGTCGCTCCACTGACTAAGCCAGCCAGGCACCCTCAGAGTCTAATCTTTCAGATCTGTTAGTTTTCTTTCTTCATGGCATCTGGCACTTTCCAGCTGTGTAAATTCGAATTCTATGACTCTGCATGATTCAGGAGCATAACGTGTACTCTAGGTACCTATGCTTCTGTCCACTTGGCTACAAATTCCAGGGTGTCTACAACCTCTCCCTTACCCTGGAGAACTACATCAATTATAGTGATCTTTGAGTGATAGAGAAATAATCTTTTATGTTTTAAATCACTAAGATTTAACCACTAAGTGTTTGTTACTACAACATAAAACTAGCTAGCTTCTTCTGCCTGTGTCTCTCCTGCTTGGTACATATTTCTTTTCTATCATTTTCTTGCTGGAATTTTGACTAGAAGCCTTCTGTCAGTCAGAATCCCAGCGGGAAAGAGAAACACATTCAAGAGGTGTCATCAAAAGACAATTTAATGAGGACTCTCATTAAGACATGTGGGCAAGTTTAAAGGAATTCAACTAAAGCACCTGCCAACAGGAAGCCATTACTATCCCTAGACTGGAAGGAGGAAGGGGAAATAGCAGTTACCAGAACCTGAGATAAGATCTGTAGCTGTCGGGGGATGGGCCATCTGACAGGAACTATGGTCTTACTGGAATTCAGACATTCTCAAACTGAGACTGGCTTCCAGATGAGTCAGTCCTTAGGGGCTACTCTCAAGACCAAAACATATCCAGCAAAGCCTCAAGTCCTTGCATATCCTGCTCTAGAAAAATGACTCAACAAATGATATCTAAGGAGAAATTTCATGGCCAAATCACATCTTGACAATGACCTTGAAAATTATAAGAATCAGGAAAAATGCACTGACATCAGGGGACCACCATGGGATCTTCAACCACAAAAAGCCACATGCACATTCCCCATGATTTGTGCATGTGAATCTGAAAATTAAAACTTGAGAAATGAAAACATGAAATGGATATATTTACATATAACTGAATAAAATTCCCAAATAGAACAATCGGTGTATTTCTTCCTAAAAATCATCTTCCTGCTAACACCATAGGCTATAACTATGGATACCAAGCAAACTATTCACCCTAGTTATTTTGGGCTCCTTCAGTACAGGGAACTAACTGTATCAGTCTTTGGAACCCGAACATCCAGCACATTTTTCAGGAAATTGAATGAATGACCATTAAGTATAAAACAACTATGAAAGATGGAGAGTGACAGGAATTTATTTCAGATAATGCTTGGATAGTTTATCTGTGATATTAACAAAGCCAGCTCTACCCTAAAGGATGTAGATAATTCATAGGAATGGGAACAGAAGTTTACTCTAGCCCCCCCTTTTTTTTTTGCTTTTAGGAGTAATCTCTTAATTCATTCCATGTCCTTAAGGTGGGGGTGAGGAGAGGTGAGGGTGGGGAGAAGTGGGAACCTCTGGGTGCATATGGGGTAAAAAAAATTTTTTTAAAGAATTATCTGTGAATTCAAATAAGTGAGAGTTATATCATTATACAGATAAATATGAATGTGCTGTAACTTTATAAAAGTAAATTATTTGTCAATTTTGCTGCTCTTTAAAAATTAGTAACACACATCACTTTTGGCAAATCTCCAAATTCATTGTGAGACACAAACCAATGGATCTCAATGGGAGAGTAAGATAGGGATTAGGATTGGGATGCCTGGTTTGACCAGTTGGTAGATCATGTGACTCTTGATCTCAGGGTTATGAGTTCAAACCCCATGTTGGGAGTAGAGATTGCTCAAAAAAAGAAAAAAAAAGACAAATGCTCTGGAGCATAAATAATTTAGCTAATTATTTATTTTGTTGTAAAACTGAGTTGTGAAGTTCGCAAACATGAGAACCCATACAGCTAGTTTACAAGGGTTAGGGAAAGATTATGGATTATCAATTATGTCTATGTTCTGCTGAAGGCAAACTATAATCTAATGCTTCTTGACAGGGTCTACAGTGGTTTATAATAATTAAGAATCAATTTATAAAAAAATAATAAAAATAGTTTTTTCTTATATTTAAGTTATTTTTCTAAGACAAGTCACATTCAAGTACTTTGAAGAATTTTAAAGTGATAGGTATCATTTGATATAGAAATTTTAATAGCAGAGTTTAGAAGGATATAGATGGATTAATGGTTTTGACAATTTAAGAACATAAGCCTATTAGATACTTTGTTTCCAGATATCAGAAGTAAAGCTAAAGAGGTTCTTAATTTTTCCCCTAAGAGTTTTGACATAGTTATTCATCAAAACTAAAATGTAATTATGGCTTAGCTTTTTTAAACTATCAGGAAAAAAGAATAGAAGAAAGAAAAAGAAGAAAGAAAGAAAGAAAGAAAGAAAGAAAGAAAGAAAGAAAGAAAAACAAAGACAGAAACAAAGAAAGAAACAGAAAAGAAAAGAAAAGAAAAGAAAAGAAAAGAAAAGAAAAGAAAAGAAAAGGAAAGGAAAGGAGAAAAGGAAAGAAAGAAGGAAGGGAGGGAGGGTGGGAGAAAGAAAATGAAAGAAAGGAAAAAGAAGGAGAAGGAACATGCCATGATTATATGTTGAGTACTATGGATGCCTAGGGGGAAAAACTGCTCTAGGAAATGTTTTAGAAAGATTTTCCTTAGTATTGGAAGTCCTCGCCTCAGCAATCAGACAACAAAAAGACATTAAAGGCATTCAAATTGGCAAAGAAGAAGTCAAACTCTCCCTCTTCGCCGATGACATGATACTCTACATAGAAAACCCAAAAGCCTCCACCCCAAGATTGCTAGAACTCATACAGCAATTTGGTAGCGTGGCAGGATACAAAATCAATGCCCAGAAATCAATGGCATTTCTATATACTAACAATGAGACTGAAGAAAGAGAAATTAAGGAGTCAATCCCATTTACAATTGCACCCAAAAGCATAAGATACCTAGGAATAAACCTAACCAAAGAGGTAAAGGATCTATACCCTAAAAACTATAGAACACTTCTGAAAGAAATTGAGGAAGACACAAAGAGATGGAAAAATATTCCATGCTCATGGATTGGCAGAATTAATATTGTAAAAATGTCAATGTTACCCAGGGCAATTTACACGTTTAATGCAATCCCTATCAAGATACCATGGACTTTCTTCAGAGAGTTAGAACAAATTATTTTAAGATTTGTGTGGAATCAGAAAAGACCCCGAATAGCCAGGGGAATTTTAAAAAAGAAAACCATAGCTGGGGGCATCACAATGCCAGATTTCAGGTTGTACTACAAAGCTGTGGTCATCAAGACAGTGTGGTACTGGCACAAAAACAGACACATAGATCAATGGAACAGAATAGAGAACCCAGAAGTGGACCCTGAAATGTATGGTCAACTAATATTCGATAAAGGAGGAAAGACTATCCACTGGAAGAAAGACAGTCTCCTCAATAAATGGTGTTGGGAAAATTGGACATCCACATGCAGAAGAATGAAACTGGACCACTCTCTTTCACCATACACAAAGATAAACTCAAAATGGATGAGAGATCTAAATGTGAGACAAGAGTCCATCAAAATCATAGAAGAGAACACAGGCAACACCCTTTTTGAACTCGGCCACAGTAACTTCTTGCAAGATACATCCACAAAGGCAAAAGAAACAAAAGCAAAAATGAACTATTGGGACTTCATCAAGATAAGAAGCTTTTGCACAGCAAAGGATACAGTCAACAAAACTAAAAGACAACCTACAGAATGGGAGAAGATATTTGCAAATGACATATCAGATAAAGGGCTAGTTTCCAAAATCTATAAAGAACTTTTTTTTTTTTAATAAATTTTTTTTTAAATTTTTATTTATTTATGATAGTCGCAGAGAGAGAGAGAGAGAGGCAGAGACCCAGGCAGAGGGAGAAGCGAGCTCCAAGCACCGGGAGCCCGATGTGGGATTCGATCCCGGGTCTCCAGGATCGCGCCCTGGGCCAAAGGCAGGCGCCAAACCGCTGCGCCACTCAGGGATCCCTATAAAGAACTTATTAAACTCGACACCAAAGAAACAAACAATCCAATCATGAAATGGGCAAAAGACATGAAGAGAAATCTCACAGAGGAAGACATGGACATGGCCAACATGCACATGAGAAAATGCTCCGCATCACTGGCCATCAGGGAAATACAAATCAAAACCACAATGAGATACCACCTCACACCAGTGAGAATGGGGAAAATTAACAAGGCAGGAAACAACAAATGTTGGAGAGGATGCGGAGAAAAGGGAACCCTCTTACACTGTTGGTGGGAATGTGAACTGGTGCAGCCACTCTGGAAAACTGTGTGGAGGTTCCTCAAAGAGTTAAAAATAGACCTGCCCTACGACCCAGCAATTGCACTGCTGGGGATTTACCCCAAAGATTCAGATGCAATGAAACGCCGGGACACCTGCACCCCGATGTTTCTATCAGCAATGTCCACAATAGCCAAACTGTGGAAGGAGCCTCGGTGTCCATCGAAAGATGAATGGATAAAGAAGATGTGGTCTATGTATACAATGGAATATTACTCAGCAATTAGAAACGACAAATACCCACCATTTGCTTCAACGTGGATGGAACTGGAGGGTATTATGCTGAGTGAAATAAGTCAATCGGAGAAGGACAGTGTACGTTCTCATTCATTTGGGGAATATAAAAAATAGTGAAAGGGAATATAAAGGAAGGGAAAAGAAATGTTGGGAAATATCAGGAAGGGAGACAGAACATAAAGACTCCTAACTCTGGGAAACGAACTAGGGGTGGTGGATGGGGAGGAGGGCGGGGGGTGGAGGGGAATGGGTGACGGGCACTGAGGCGGACACTTGACGGGATGAGCACTGGGTGTTTTTCTGTATGTTGGTAAATTGAACACCAATAAAAATTAATTTAAAAAAAAAAAAAGAAAGAAAGATTTTCCTTCAAGGTTTCTGATCACTTTCAGTAACTGATCCTCTCTCATTTTTCTCGTTAGAAAGACTCACAAATAAATCACTGTGCATTTAGATTGAGTCAATTTAATAGTAAAATAAGGTGGTAAATCAGCTACTTGAATGACGTATTTCACTATTTCACAAGAAAATATCAGGGTTCCCTATTGCTTAACATAAATAAATCTTTGAAAGATTATTCCTTGCATAATGACCTTAGGCATTCTTGTATTATATCTTCTTACTTTCCATATTGACCTCGACATCAACACAGCATGTTAACTTCCATTTTAATGCTCTTAGTTTCTATGCCTTTTGGTTCCCTCTTCGTCTTTTTTTTTTTTTTTTAATAGGCTCCACACCCAGCACAGAGCCCAGTATGAGGCTCAAACTCATAACCCTGAGACCAAGACCTGAGCTGAGATCAAGAGTCAGGTTCTTAGCTGACTGAGTCACCCAGGTACCCCCCCAATTTTTTAAGTAGGCAGAGAGGCCCCTCTTTTGTCATTTTATACCTATCACTCTGTTCTAAATCTTACTCAAAACATCGTAAATCCTTCTGTGTCTAATCATACCTCATTTAAAATATTACCCTCAGTACTTACTCAGTTGTTACTATCAATTAGAATTATCTATATTCTAGATATAGAATTTAGTCAGAGGATTAGGAACTAAATATCTACCATGGCCAGGCAATGTCACATAGAGTTTCAAATAATTAACATCATTAATTCTTTATAGATGAGAATGTTGTGGCTCTGAAAGTTTGAACACTAAAATAACTAGCAGAACTGGGATTCAACCCCAGGACCATGTATCTCCAAACCCTATCTACTCTCCATCCAAATGCCTTCTACTGGTTCTTAATCCAAGATGGAGGCTAATTCAAAAGGAATTCCTATTTAACTTTGGAAAAAATTGATTTTGTATTTACATTTGAATATAGCACT
Organism: Vulpes lagopus; assembly: GCF_018345385.1. Lineage (NCBI taxonomy): Eukaryota > Metazoa > Chordata > Mammalia > Carnivora > Canidae > Vulpes > Vulpes lagopus. Next base: position 86,186,918 of record NC_054834.1, on the reverse strand, counting down.
GTCAGAAATTATAGAAAGACATATGTCAAATCAAATTATGAGCACACACAATAAACTTTTAATAGAGATGCACAAAGCACCAGGATAAGCAATAACACCTCTTCTTGAGCTTTTGATTGGGCGGTGGTTTTAGGTTTGGAATGACATTTAAATTATTTTCTCTGCTAAATATTTTCTGCTGTAAGTAATCTGTTGTCATATCAGCTGCATTTTGTTTGATTATAAACAGAAACTATATATTTCTTCAATATTATTCATATCCTGAAACGTTTAGTTATGAAGAATACCTATTTAATAAATATTTATTGGGGATCCCTGGGTGGCGCAGCGGTTTGGCGCCTGCCTTTGGCCCAGGGCGCGATCCTGGAGACCCGGGATCGAATCCCACATCAGGCTCCCGGTGCATGGAGCCTGCTTCTCCCTCCGCCTGTGTCTCTGCCTCTCTCTCTCTCTCTCTGTGACTATCATAAATAAATAAAAAAAAATTAAAAAAAAAATTAAAAAAAAAATAAAATAAATAAATATTTATTGGTTAACTATAACTAAGCAGAAAACTCAGGTTTCCTCAGTCCTGGCTAATTTCTGAGTGTATGATAATGTTGCCTGTAACTACCTTCATCAGAGAACAAGGACTTCTCCTGAACCTTCATATTTTTAAACAGAGCTCTGAGTGTAAAAGCAAAACAAAGCATTCCCCACAAAATGTATATATGTTATAAATAACACATCTATGATCAATGTTCAATAAATTTTTCTCTTAAACTGTATTGGCATTGATTTTTTTCTGTTATATTTCCCATCTCTCTACTATTTATGTTGACACTACTTTTATCATCAACTTCTTCCTCACTTTGTGATCTTCATTAGTCTCAGTTCTTTTGAAATTTAATGAATATGTTTCATTTTAACCTGTACAATTTAAAATAGACATTTTTAAAACCTTTAACAAATCCTCTGTATGTAGCCAGTTCCATATTTTCCTAATCCAGGGTCAAACAATTACCCTGAAACTATCGCTTTTTTGCCAGTAGATGGCGTCTATGCCTAAGTAACACAATCTCTATTTTTTTTATTTTAAGTTAAACTATTTGGAAAAATCCTTGTCTTCCTTTGAGGTAAATCCCACTAGTGAATTTTCATGATAGGTACAATTTATCTCTTTAAGATTTAAGACTTGTTAATTCCAAACAATCTGGATTAAAACCTTTCTAAATGGAGCTATATGATTATCTTCCTTCTTAAACTAGAGCATATAAGCCTGTTCCCTGATGATTAATAATAATCACCATAAATATCAATTACGGCACTACATAAGCATATAGAGATTATTCTAGCCATTTAATAATGGTTCCAGCTAACTATGTTTTTTGAGCTTACTCTTTATGGTATTTTAGTACAGTCTAGTATTTGGGAGCTTGTGTTTTAATAAGCATTTTTTCTCTTTTTTCCAAGTATTAATTCTTTATTTTTTTAAAGATTTTATTTATTTATTCATGAGAGAGGGAAAGACAAAGGCAGAGGGAGAAGCAAGCTCCCTGCGGAGAGCCTGGTGCGGGACTTGATCCCAGGATTCAGGCATCACAACCTGAGCCAAAGGCAGACACTCAACCACTGAGCCACCCAGGTGGCCCCCCACCAAGTATTAATTCTTAAAAGTGACTGCTAACAGCAAATGTCTTCCTTCCCCAAACATCGTTTAGAAATATTACTACCTTGGGGCACCGAGGTCAAATACAAATCCTATTGTTGAATTACGTAGCCTTTAGTATGTTTTATGGCATCCATTTTGAGAACTGAGACACTTTGATAGTTCTATTTGCTTAATAAGTGATTTATTTTAATATATTGATTATAATTATAATTAACAATTTAGTTCTAGAGCATTCAAAAATTTGAATGCTATTTACTATACCTTTTGACTTCCTTCTTTTAATTTTAGTATTAATAATATTATTGACCCCATTAAGAGGATTCCAGATCTGAGAAATTATTTATTATTGGAAATTTCAGGGCTGCCTTTTTACACTTTGCAGAACTATTTTTATATGTCCAATGAAAAAAATATTTTTGTTTATAAAAGGAAATAGTTGAAGAAATTTGGGATGAGCATGTATATTAATCCATAAAGTCATCCTGAAACTTTAACATGCATCAGAATCAAGTAAAGATTTTGTTACAACTGCATACACATTCCAGGGCCTCACTTCCAGAGGTTGTATTTCAGTTGGTATGAGATAGAGACCAGGACTCTGTATTTTAAATAAACATCTCTATTGATTCTTTTACCTCTCTGTACTTCTGAGTTCTTAGCTGACACTAAAGAAGAAATTCTCATTTGAATGGATGCAAAGTTGAGTGTTTTATTTTTATTTTTATTTTTATTTTTTTTTGAGTGTTTTATTTTTAGATTCAAAATTAAGGTGTGTAAAATCTTAAAAAGAAAAAAAGAAAGAAAAAAAACAAAGGGGTGCCTGCCTGGCTCAGTTAGTAGAACATATGACTCTTGGTCTCGGGGTTGTAAGTTCAAGCCCCACAATGGGTGTAGAGAGTACTAAAAAATAAAATTTTAAAACAGAAACCAAAAAAATCCCCACAAATTAAGGTGTGTTATACAATTATAACTTACATGAAAGGATATTAATTTTCATATCAAATCCTCTTACAAAGTAGGGTGATACTGAACATTCCACTTCATACTTATTTTCTCGATAACGTTTGCAGACATCTCTTCATAATTCAAGTCACATTTATTTTATTTTTTTTCAAGTCACATTTAAAGATGGTAAACTAAAATCACTTCAGGTTATTATTTATTAGTAAGATTTTCTAATATGCAATTATAAGAAATTAATTAAAATTACTATCTCAGTACTTTAAATACTGATCCTGACTTGAAAAAAAAACAAAAAACAAAACAAAACAAAACAAAAAAAAAACGCTCTTTCTAAAAATCAACTTTCGCCCTCCTTACCTTGTAGTAACACTTTTCCACGCCTTTTAAGTGACCCTGTTTTGAGCAGTGTTAACACTTCAGAAAAATCTCCAGATATGTGTCATGTATCTTTTGGTCTACTTTAAAACAAAACACAGTCTCCTTGTTATCCTCCCTTGCTCAACCAATATATATTCCTGCCCCTGTGTTTATACAGTACATTCATTAGTGGTTTTTACTTGTCTAGTCTTTTGGGCCATAAAACTTGAGTTTATTATCCTCCAGGTGATGAATCTTATTTACAAATTAATTGCAGATCATGTGTGGGCAGCATGATTGCTGATCCTGCCTAACGAATACATTTAGTGTTTAATTTTTTTTTCTGTTGCTATTTTCTAATTTGAAGTGGGTAGACCAAAACCAATTAATTCTATTCCAGTTTTTCAGTACTTTGCTGCATGCTTCTTCTGTCACTACAGATGCTTATGACTCTTAATGTATGGCTTTAAATAACATCGATATTAGAGATGAGCTGGTATTAAGCTACATGCTCCTGATAACTGCAGTTTTCAGGTAAACCAGAGCTGCTAATTACCTTAAGACATTTTAGGTCACATACTCATAATTTGAATTAACTTATCTTGAACAAAAGTGCTTATATTCAGATTGCTTTAATAATAATCCTAATCATAGAACTAGACATCCCTAAGAACATTAAAAAAAAATAGCTTAAAAACCATAATACCTAGTTGAATGTGATTTTCCCAGAGGGAAGTTTTCTAAGGTTTTTCTTATTTTCTGAATATAAATTTAAGAAATAGACATGTGGGATATTTTAGATGTGGAAATTAGTAGGTTTTTTTACTCCTCAATACGTAGTCAATCAAGAGATGTGGATGAAGTAGAAGAGCAACTTTGCACACATGAAGACAAGCATTTACTGAGGCTATCGTAAGATGCCAAAATATCTGGAGATTTTTACAGTTTTTGACCAAGATTTTAGCAATGATGAACTAAATGATAGATAAATATTAATATAAGTATATGATAACACAGCCATAACCCTAAGACTATAAGAATCTAGTTTATAATAGAAGTATCTTTATTTTTTTCAAGTAAAAAAATTTTGAACTGGTTCCATTTCATAATATTAAACTCATGACACTCGAGCACCTCTAACCTTCACATAAATAACAGACCACCAGGTAGCAAAAAACTATGTAATGTTAAGTAGCACTAGACACTTGAAACATAAGGAGTAATGAGCGTGATATAAACAGATTTAAATATAACCATTGTTTAGCACGTATTATATTTCTAACACCGAGCTAGCCATGACTATATAGGTTATTTCATTGAATCCTCAATCTTATAGATATTCTGCAGATGAATGAATAGAAACTTATTGCTGTTTTATTAGTTTTCCTGTTCCCAATTATATATACCCCGGCAGAAGTAAGCATTGCTATCACTAGAATTATTAACTTTAAGGCTGTGTGAGTACTGAAGAGATCCAAGCGTCAGATGGGTGCTTGAACTGGATGAAGTTAAAATTCATCCAACCCCAAGATTCTCTAAATTTATGTAACACTGGTCTGTTTTAGATTGTGGAGAAGCCTTAAAAACCATACGGCTAGGGCACAAAACCAGCAGGATAATATGGATATGAGGCAGAGACCAGGTTCTGGTGCTCTTAGGCCACATTCATGGCAATCTGTCCAAAAGAGTTTGGAGTTGATTATGTATATAAGACTAATTGTTTGTCCTGAATTGTCCACATTATAGTAAAATAATCACCTAATACATAAAACATGAGAAAAAATTGGCTAGAAAGGACTCTTCCTCCCCAATTTTTTTAAGCAGTCAGCTTTATACTCTCACCTACAGAATGAGCAGAGGTTAGAACATTCTAATTCTATTTCTCTGTAGGACACCAAAAATAGAAGCAGCATTGAAATAGTGCTGTGACTAAGCCTAGCCTCACTGTTGCATGTTTCTAATTGCATGCACTTCAAGGTTTGAATTTTTTTAGAAAGCTATTAAAAAGTAGGAAAGTAGGCCCTACAGTATGACTTAGAGTTTACTTTTCAAAATTTCAACTACTTAAAATTCATTAGTATTTAAGGCAGTGTTATTTTTCACTTCTTTTTACTTTATTCCTTTTCATTTTTATAAATAGTCTCACAGACAAGTTACATGCTCGTGTGCATGGGCTTTAAAAAAATAATAACCCAGAAAAAAAGATGGCCAGTTGGGAAAAAATATAGAGGAGAGATTAAAAGATATGTAATAAACTTTGTTTTGCTTTAATATTATCTTTTAGCTACTTTATGTGATAATCTGTGTTTGAATAAATTCCAATGGCAAAGAATTCTTAAGTGTGTGCTCCAATGAACTGGGAAAAAAGTTCAGTTTTCCTGCTTAATCTCACATGTGTTTGCATCCTTTCTGAAGGAGAATCGCTTCTTTGTGGAGCAAGTGGGTTCTTGGAATCAGTCCTTAATTTCTCACTCAAGTTCATATTAACCACTATTTTTTGCGTGTGGTAAAATTTATATAAAATTTCCCACGTTAACCATTTTCAAGTATACAGTTTGATGGCACTAAGTACATTTACACTTTCAATCACCGCACCACCATCCATCTCTATTCTTTATTTAAATTTCTTAATAAAAAAAAATAAATAAAAAATAAAAAAATAAATTTCTTAATAGATGGTTGTTGTTACTAGAAATGTAGAACTGGGCCTTTGTTGCAGCTTTCTTGAGCCCTGCTTGCCCTTTCTTAGCTGGCTTCCATAAACTAAGTTTGCCAAAGGCCTTCGAATCTAAAAGGCGTCACTTGTTTATCTGTCTCTGCTAGCAACACTTACTAACAGCACGAGGGAGATAAGAAGTGATGGTGTGAGAAAGCGGATGGGCCAAAGCAAAGTATGAAGAGTAATAAGGATGTTGGCAGGCTCAAAGATGTTTTGAACTTTCTGTAAAATTACAATCACATATTTGAAATGAGGAGTTTAAAAAAAAAACCCTCTCAAGCTAAAAATTAAAGTTTAAAGCTATGAAATACAGCAGCATAGAATTTTTTTTCCTCCAGAATAAGAAATATAGCACAGAAGATATGAATTTATATATTGGGGATAAAACTTGTGAAATTAATTATTTGTATAACTGAACGAATTACCATAGATATTGAATCTCCAAAAGAGCTTCATTCGCTTGTTCTCACAATGTGTGTGTAAGATAAGGCCAAAGTGACTCTTCCAGTAAACATTCATTCCGTAACTCAGTTTTCAATTGAGCCTGAACATATATCAGGTGAAAATAAGATGATCCAGATCCGTCAGCATTGACGTACATGTAGGTGGTTCTTTTATTACAATTTGTGAAATGCTAGCAAGTGGCCTTGGTGAGGGAATCTCACACGGAGAGAGATAATCGAGGCACAAGATGGCAGAAACAAGTCAAGTTGTGCAGTTTCGTGAAGTGACCAAGTATGATGTATTTTAAATAAACAAGGCAAATTGTTGGCCTATTCAAAGGCGAGGTGCTACAGTACAGCATTTTGGTGCAAATTATTTGATATCTTAAAAGCTATTTCTTATTACTTCTTTTCAGTCTACAGTGACTGACAACACTTCTGAAGTCACTTGTTCCCATTTGAGTGGCATTTCATTAAAAAATCCCAAGCTAAGACCCCTCCTAGTCCATTATTAAGTACTGCAGTCTACATCAAAACTGTCTACAACCATGAGTCGTGTGTGTTTATGTCTTTACATTAACTGCTTTTCGATTGTATTGAGAAAATTTACTTTTGTTTCTCAATTACTTATTGGATTCTAAGAGAAACAGTTGTCAGAAATAAGTTTACAGTGGTGAATGGCTGCCTCAGTAGGTGTAAAATCAATTTGTGATTTTTATTTAAGAAGAGGGATATGCCAACTACCCACTGTTTCTTTAGTTACTGGATTTGGTAGTGACGGTATACCTAATTCCAAGGAGAAAGTTTTGTTTTTTTTAAAAAAAACAAAACAAAACAAGAGTATGTACTTTATCACGAAGGCAATGGTATCATGAGCTGTGGTGACTGGCATTCTTTGAGGAAAGACTTTTTCCCCCCAACCTTCTGGCTTCATATATCTCAGTTTACTTCTCGAAATGATTGATAGGATCCTCTTTTTATCCCACAAGTAAGTCTATTTCAGAATCAAAGTCCATAGTGGAGAACCAACGAAGGAGCATATTAAGTGTTAACGTGGAAAAATGACCAAGACTACAGAGGAAGCTGAAGGGCCAACTACCCACGCAGACGTCACGCTAAAATAGAGCTTACAGTTCTGGGTTTTTCACTTTTACATCTCTCTGGAGGTCAACTTCTGCACTTCCGAATCCGTGGCTAACGTGGCACAAGCAAGAGCAGCAGGTCGACAGACCGTCTAATAGGGTCGCGTTGATGCCAAACCTCATTGAGGCAAAGGCCCTACGGCTGACCCGGCTAACCCGCAAAGACTCCAGCAGGGCCGCCTGAGGCGTTTGGGCTCCCACCCCAACCGCACCAAGCGTCGCGATGAATTTGCCACGTGGACGATTTTGATTCAAGTAATAACCGGAGAAGTACCAGTGCTTGCAACTCCCCAGAAAACAATTTAATTTTTACCCAAGGCACAGTCCTCACGGCCTGCATCTGAAAACAAAACTGTTGGGTTGAAGTGGAGCCAACTAAGCAAAAACAAATGGTTGCGGGGGGCGCGGGCCGAGGGGTCAGGGACTCGGGGCCTACCTGAGGAGGGCCGAGCGGCGACGAGCCGCTGAGGAGCAGCTCTGCTTTCTGCCTCTTTTGTTCTTGCCAGGGTGCCCATTTTTAAAGTATTCAAACAAAGAACCACAGACCGCCAGTCACACCATAATACCAGCTTGTGTTTACGTTTTCAGCTCTCCGGATCGTGATCCTATTCAGTGCACACAGAGCGGGCGCCCGCGAACGCGCGCCCGTCCGCCGTCAGGAGGCCTGCGACTGTAAACACAAGCTGGTATTTTGCTGTGATCACGCTAATATGGCGGCTTGCGAGGTCGAGGGGCGGAAGGTGAGGGACGGATCCGCAGCTTCCGTGCTTTTGTCAGTTTGAGGCAGGCTGCTGACGCAGGGGCTGCTTGTCAGGCTCCAACAGCTCAGCTCCCGGGGACCCGGGGACCCGGGGACCCGAGGGCCCGGCCCAGGCAGGCGGCGGCGTCTTCCGGGCAGCGGCCGCGGCCTTCGCGACCCGCCGCGCCCCCGACCCGGAGGGCGCTTGGCGGCCTGCTCGGGACGCGCCGCGAGTCAGCCTGGTCGGCGGCGCTCGGCCGCTCGGCCCCTCCTGCCAGAGGAAGACCACGTCGGGGCTGTGTTCAGCACTCGGAGAGTCCGCCTCACCGAGAGAACCGTTGGGCAACGATTGTGTCATCGGTCGGGGCGCTCCAAAGAGAAATGGACCGAGTTTGAGAAGTGACTCAGAAGACTTTCCCCCCACCGCGTCTTGTGGTTCAGCGATTGAGGTTGCCCCCTAATGACAGATACCTGAGGTACCTTGAGCGGAAGCTGTGTTGGATGACATCTTCGAGATTATCTGGATTCTGAAGTTCCAGGAAGCACCCTCAGGACAAAAAATGGTGCCCCAACTCCCCCCAACAAGAATGAGAAAAAGCAGATTTACTAGAGCTCAATGCCTATTGCAACATAGGCCATAAAATACATAGATGAAACTCGTTTCATAGTCTCGTTTATACCTCCATGCAGATGCAGGTAAATACGATCTTTTTAGTCTGTTAATCTTTTAAGAGTATGATCTTACTAAAATCCTCAATGTGGGAAAAATAAATGGTGATTTCAGTACGTGGTATACATTTACCTTGCTCTTGGCTCTTTTTGAATGCAAGTTACATGAGGACTGGTTATGTTTCCAGTCAAGTAACTTAAATTTTCCATTTTGCTGACAACACAGACGTTTCTTTTGATGTATATTCTTTAAATGTGTGTGCAAAATAGTCCTGAATAAAAATTGGTTGTCAAGCTGTGTTTCTTTGTTGTGTGTGTTTGTTGTTCCGTGTACAGAGATGGAAAACAGAAAGAAAGGTTTCTTCATACGTCCAGTTATTTCTAGTTCATCAGAATTCAGTTTGAAACGAAGCTCAAAGGAAGTAAGTTTTTTATTTTGAAACAGGCCGATAATAATTGTACATAATAATATAAATGCATATATATATATATATATATATATATATATATTTAGTTGTCCCCATAGACAGCAAGTATTCCTGAGTACAAAATTCAGGTAGCCCTTTGGTCCATTATCATTCGTATCATTATCTTCAAGTTGACTCCAAGCATGGAATTAGTATCTGCAGGTCAAGATATGTGGAGTCTCCTTCTCTTAGAAGCCTTCTCTCACCAATTCAGAGCAACTGACCACCTGGTTTCCTATATGTCCCCACGTGCAAGAACCTATTCAATAGATGCACATAACTATCTATATAATAGGCAAACCTACAAATACATAACAAGAGTAGATAACCCATATTAGCTTATTTTCACTGAATTCATTTCAGGTTATCTTGTCTCTTCTACAAGACCATCAGCTATTTAAAAATTTGAACTACATTTAAACAAGAGTTTGAGCTCCCACTACATCATTTATTCTGCTCGTCTTATAATTAATGATGGCAGTACTGATTAAAATGGAGGTGAGAAAATAGAATGTAAGGAGAGGTCAAAAGCCTGAACAATGGCTAAGACCTCGGTAGGATTTTCCACATTTTGACCGAGATCAACACATCTTACCTGGTCTGCGACAATGTCGGTGACTTGAGAAACACAACTCTTGTAGAAGGAAAGTATATTTAAAGAATAAAGAAAATAATGTGAATGATTAAAAACAACACCACATTATTTCTTGCTGTGTTTTCCTGCTTTACGGTTTTACCTGCCTCTTTTTTTTCCTTGGAATGCTATAATAGAAAAATATATGAAAGTAGCTTTATTTTCTACTTTTTTTTTTTTAAGATTTTACTTATTTATTCACTAGAGACACAGAGAGAGCCAGAGTCCTAGGCAGAGGGAGAAGCAGGCTCCCCTCAGGGAGCCCAATATGGGACTTCATCCCAGGACCCCGGGGTTGGTCACCACCTGAGGACCAGAGCCGAAGGCAGCTGCTCAACCACTGTGCCACCCAGGCATCCCTATTTTCTACTTCTTTAGTTAAAAATTTTCCTTTCTTGGCAAGATGGATGACAACTGAATTTGAAAAGAGCAGAAGGGCTTGATTATCATTAGATTTCTTTTCATCTTATTAGCCTAGTGCTCTTTCATTTGGAAAGTAGCAATACATTTTATGAGATGATTATTTGATTAGTAGTTCTACTGACCAGATCAGATTCTGTGGAGGATAATGGGACATGTGATGCCTCCATTTTCTTAACAGTCTTATAAATTAGCTCAAAATGGCGTTAAATGAGACAACCTTGGGCCTCATTCTTAAACAAATTTTCCTCTTTTCAAGAACAAAATTTGTTCAGATTAAGTTAGGCTTCAGAGAAAATGAAAGACAATGGTTTAAAAATTCAGTTTCAGAAAATGGAGATCAAATCTGTAGCTGACATCTACATGAAAGTTTACACAGCAAGTTATGTGTAAGCATTTGTAGCATTTTAAAAATTTATCTTTTTTGGAAACACTTCTCATTATATGTAAGCATTTTTCTTCCCTATTCATTATTTAAAATATTTCTTATGTGCTAACATAGAAAAGAAATGAATTTATAACTATGTGTTAGATTGTATACAAATATATGTAAAAGTAGAAAGAAGGGACTAGAGCTAAATAGTGCTTTTGTACTTCTTTAAAAAAAGGGTTTTTGGGGGCAGCCCAGGTGGCTCACCGGTTTAACACCTGCCTTTGGCCCAGGGTGTGATCCTGGAGACCTGGGATCCAGTCCTGTATCAGGCTCCCTGCATGGAGCCTGCTTCTCCCTCTGCCTGTGTCTCTGCCTCTTTCTCTCTCATGAAAGAATAAATAAAATCTTTTTTTTTTTTTTTTTTTTTTTTTTTATTTAAGATAGTCACAGACAGAGAGAGAGAGAGAGGCAGAGACACAGGCAGAGGGAGAAGCAGGCTCCATGCACCGGGAGCCCGATGCGATCCCGGGTCTCCAGGATCGCGCCCTGGGCCAAAGGCAGGCGCCAAACCGCTGCGCCACCCAGGGATCCCAAAGAATAAATAAAATCTTTTTAAAAAAAAGTTTTTTTTAAGTAAACTCTACCCCTAACATGGGATTCAAACGCAGGACCCCAAGATCGGAAGTCACATGCTCTACTGAATGAGCTGGCCAGGCATCCCTCTTTGGTGCTCCTAATATTTGGTTTACAAAGGCATGGACAAGTTTAGTCTCAGAAATAAATAATGTCATGTGTGAGGTAGACAAAGAAATAGGAAACAACATATCACAACAGAACATACATTAATAAATATTAATCTCTAGTGAGATTAAAGCCATGTAACATGTCATGAAAGAAAAACATTAACCTCAGTTTGATATTATTCAAAATAAGATAATCAGATAAAATGCTAACATAGGATATATCTATTCATTTAAAAGCGTTTAAGAAGTGTTCTGTCTCTGACTTTTGATAGAAATGACCAGCTGCGGGCAGCCCTGGTGGCTCAGCAGTTTAGCGTTGCCTTCAGCCCAGGACGGAGTCCTGGGGTCCTGGCATCCAGTCCTGCCTTGGGCTCCTTGTATGGAGCCTGCTTCTCCCTCTGCCTGTGTCTCTGCCTCTCTCCCTCTCTCTCTATCTGTGTCTCTCATGAATAAATAAATAAAATCTTGAAAAAAAAGATGATCAGCTGCATCTCCCTGGAAGTTTACCAAGAGAGACCAACAAGTCAGGTTTTCTGGTGCTTTCAATACCATGTGTATGAACAGTATCCACTGGGTTAAATAGAAACTTGGGGGATTTTTGGTTTGTTTGTTTGGTTTTCTTGCCACTGAACAAAGAAAGGGACATAATCTAAATGAGGCATTTTCTAGGCATATCTTTATTTCCCTTTTCCTGTTTTTAAAGAGGTTTTAGCTTTTTGTAGCTTGGTAATGGGTGGGATGTATGAACAGCGGAATGGCAGAAATGATGGAAAAGTGGAGAATAATTATAAATGTTTTACCTTATACTTTAACAATTGTTTACCAGGGAAAAAGTTTCTCTGTGTTTAAAAAGTATTCTTTAGAAAGCTCACAGGTTTATTTAATTATCCAATTCATAAATGCATGCTTGTTCTCCAAAATTAAAACACAACACCAATACCTTAGAGTAAAAACTGAAAACCCATATCAGAACCTTGAAACATATGATTTTATCAACATACCTCTGTATCCCAGAGGTAAATAATATTAAAAGTGTTGTGCCTATCATTTCAGAACATATGCTTATTCATTTACATCACATAAATTATTTGGAGAATTTTGTAGTTTTTTTTTTTCAACTCTCAACAGTACATCTCGGCGATCTCTCCATGCACTAATGCATGGACCTACCTCCTTCTTTTGAAACTGTTGTGTAGTATAGATGTACCTTAATTTATTTAACTATCTGCCAATGATGGGCATTTAGTTCCTTTCAAATATTTCTGTTGAAAACAATGATATGGTGAGTAGACTTGTATACCATTCTTTGTGAGTATGTTTGGATATTTTACAGGATAGATTCAAAGAACTGGAATTACTGGGTCATGTGTATTAAATTTTGATGAACACTGCCAAATTGCCAACTATAATGAACGAAAATGCCAACTAAACACTTGACTGTAACTTTAAAAACAGCAAAGCTATGTCTGTAGCTTTAAAAAAGGCAAGGCTATGTCCAAGTTCAATGACTCTGCAAAGGTCCAGTTTTGATACCATCATATAACATTGTCAAGTTCACCCACCTGGTAAATAGTATCGAGTGCTGAGATGATGCTGCGATGCCTCATGTGTTGCTCAGTGGTGGACAGTCAGTTCCAAGGGCAGGATAAACACTATCCTCACCCTTAAAATCATAGTCAGTTCTGACAGCAGAGTCCTCAGGATGCAATTTTCCTTTTGTTTTACAAAAAAAGGAACAAATGTTTGAATAAAACACAAAGTGATATAAAAGCAAATTGAGTTTTGAAATTGAAGTAGACTTCCTACCTACCTTATTTCCAACTTGTGCGTATATGTGCCTGCATTGGTGATTCTCTGACCAGGAAGCAAGGCTGTCACTTTTGATCACATTCTTCTCCAAATGGGTTGATCTGTCTAGATCCAATGCAAAGAAAACCTTAAGGGATTTTCAAAACTAACACAGACATCAGTACACTCTGACAGCCTATTAATAATGCAAATAAGAAAGTATCAATAGTTGGAATAATGCAATTTTTAAAAAGTGGAACCAACTGGAAAGCTTTCAAGCAGTGAAGGCTATTTAATCATGTAAAGATGAGTAAGCCATCGAAAAGTGAAAATAGGCCTTCGCTTGGGCCAAAATGCAGTCAGGCCTAAGAATAGCAGTAGTTTGAAAAGAATATTTATAAAAAATTAGGCAGGATTAACTAACCCATTTATAATACTCAAATGCACTGCTTCCTTACACATAGGTTACTTCACTAAGCTGAGACTTGGGAATAAACTGATGTGTTTTACACACACACACACACACACACACACACACGTATTTCTTAGAACCATTGGCAGGGGATTAAATAAAAACAAAAGCACTGTACCTCATTCTTGCTTTCACCAAAACACATTTCTTATCACTGGATCTAAATTAATTGACAGGTTTGCGCTATATTTTTGAAAACTGACATTTACTCTTTCTTAAAAATTCTCATCACACACACACACACACACACACACACACACACACACACACACCAGCCAGTGCTTCATCAGACTGAAAGCAAAGGATATCTCAGCTCCTCCCAATTGCCCTTTTATAGAGAATTTCTTGGTTTTTATGTTACAGACCCCTTTTAAAATGCATTGAAGATGCCTTCTTTGAAAAATCAGTTTTACAACACTAACAGATAACATTTAAAAGGGCATTTCAGTTCTAAAACCTGGGTCTTTGGAGGACAACTTAAAATATATGACTCTAAAATTAAGCCTTAAAGCAACGCTTAAAAATACAATTAAAACTCTGAATTTCTATGTTATAATCAAGGATAAATGGGTATAGTTTTGGCAACATTTTGTTGGATGCTTGTGAATAATAGCCTAAAATGATCCACAGAGCATAACTAACCGAATGTATTTCTAATATATCTATTGCTATTTATTAAGTAGAAATAAAAGTAAATTAGGCAACTATGCTATATTGTTTCATGTTCAAAATGTGCATAAATATGTCAGTATATTGCTATGATTAAACTACATAATAAGTATTTGAGTTAATTTATTAACGAATAATACAGATTAATGTGTTAGGCAACTTGAGAAAAATTCATAGGCTTACACTGGTTGGGAGGGTTAATCTGGTCTATCACTTACCTTCAAATGACAGTTTTAGCCAAAATGATAATTGTCTTTTACTTAAAAAATAAAATATTTCTGTTTCTAGGAAACGAAATAAAAAAAACTTTCTTGGTATTTATCTTTAGTGTTTCCTTGATCTAACAATCACTGCTACCTTATAAAAGTCACATGAGGAGCACCTAGCTGGCTCAGTAGGTAGAGCACACAACTTTTGATACTGGGATTGTGAGCTGCAGCCCCTTGTTGGGTTATTTAAAAATAAAAAGAGGTTATTTAAAAATATAATCTTTTTTAAAAAAAGTCACATCAAACTGTTGTAATAAAAAAAAATTCTGTTCTTATTTAGACATAGAGGACTCCTGTTCAACATCCTTTCTCTGAAAATAAATTTTGCCGTTGAATACTAACCAAGTCACATGTTAGCCTTTTACAACTGAATAATGCCAACCCCTTTAGCTTTCCTCAAGGACTTAAATTAAATCTCTTTAGCTTTTTTCTGTCCTTTGAGTTCTCATCAGTTTTGTCACTTCCTTTACAGATGTGATCCCAGAGGTGCCAGGGTGGCTCATTTGGTTGAGCTTCTAACTCTTGATTTTGGTGCTCAGGTCATGATCTCAGGGTCATGAGCACTGCCTCTGGTGCTCAGCAGGGAGTCTGCTTGAGATGCTCTCTCCCTCTGTCCTGCCCCCTTCGTTCTCCCCCCACGTGCACATGTGCTGTCTCTCTCAAATAAATACATACATCTTTTTGAAAAATGTGATCCTAGGATGCCTGGGTGGCTCATTGGTTGAGCATCTGCCTTTAGCCCAGAGCATGATCCTGGAGTCCTGGGATCGAGTCCTGCATCGGGTTTCCTGTATGGAGCCTGCTTCTCTCTCTGCCTGTGTCTCTGCCTTTCTCTCTCTGTGTCTCTCATGAATAAAAAAAAAGTAAAATCTTTAAACAAAATAAAAATAAATTAAAAAATGTGATCCGAAACAGAAAATGATTTTCAAACAAAAATGTAATTAACATATGATACAGAGGAGAAATTTTCCCTTCCATGTTTAAAAATATTTAGGAAATCATAAAAATCATGTTTGTTTTCTCCCACATTGACTATTTATACTTTTAGATAAATCTTCAAGTCTGTTTCTTCTATCCTTTCGCCCTGACACTCTTTACAATCCTATATTGTACTGAATGATTATGAATGTAACTTGCACTTCCTTTGAGTATCATTTTCAAAAACATGATCATTATCCTAAGTTGAATTATAATTTATTTTTTTCAGGATACCAAGCACCATAATTAATTTAATATCATTTGAAAATTTGTGCGGTATTGCTTTGACTTTTTTTTAATAAACAGATAATATGTTGATTATTATGAGTCTTAAGAGTAATTCTTCAGTCCCTTCTTGGTAAGGCCTTGAAACAAATGCTCATCATTCTAAAAGTAGTATGATTGAGATTTTTTTTTCAGTTATTAATGATATGAACACATGTGATAGAATAAAAAGATTGTTTATTTCCCTGGAAAAAATGGTATAGTTAGAAAAATGCTGTTAAAAAAGAGTGACAGAGGGCAGCCCCTGTGGCACGGTGGTTTAGCGCCACCGGCAGCCTGGGGTGTGATACTGAAGGCCCGGGATCAAGTCCCAGGTCGGGCTCCCTGCATGGAGCCTGCTTCTCCCTCTGCCTGTGTCTCTGCCTCTCTCTCTCTCTCTGTGTCTCTATGAATAAATAAATAAAAATCTTAAAAAAAAAAAAAGAAAGAAAGAATGATAGAGGCACTTGGATGGCTCAGTGATTGAGCATCTGCCTCTGCCTAAGGTTGTGATCCCAGGGTCCTCAGATGGAATCCTGATTCAGGCTCCCTGAGAGGAGTCTACTACTCCCTCTGCTTGTGTCTCTGCCTCTCTGTGTCTCTCATGAGAATAAATAAATAAAATCTTTAAAAAAAAAAAAAAGAGTGACGGTGTAGGAGGTAATCTGCCCTTTTACATATTAAGGTATATTGTAAAGCTATAGTGTATGGTGAGGAAGCAGATACACATCTATTGAATTACTAGATGCCAATAACTTATGATTTATATTATTGAATCTTCACAATTAACACATTTAACAGTGAAAAACCTGGAGTTTTAAAATTATAACTAGCTCAGCGAGGTATTTAGTATTTTTTGTTTATAAGTTTTCATTTTCTCCAAGTCCTTAACATGCCTTTCCTGGGAAGGCAATATATTTTCCTTTGCCATTCACCTAGGGCTTGGACTGAGCAATGGAGTGTGGATGGAAAAGAGAATATGCTGAGTTGAGATTTAAGGAGTATGGCCAAAATTTTGCCAGCCTTCTTGAGCTCTTGCCATTTATCATGAGAAGAATATGCTCTAACAAAAGAGGCATGTGAAATAGTCATAAGGCTGACCAGAAGCCTGTAGCAAAGTCCACATCTAGCAGAATTCTGGAATGTCACAGTTAACCCAAAGACCCATGAAAAAGAAATAAATGTTTGTTGTTGTGGACCATTGAGATTTGGGGGAGTGTTTGTTACACAGCACTATTGTTGCAAAACCTGAACAATATTCTCAGAATCTCATGAATACAGATCATGCTAATACAGATAAATGAAACTGAAGTTAAAAATAAAATCTGGAACAACTAGATTACAATATATCTAGGAAGTTAGAGGGGTGCCTGGATGGCTCAGTAAGCTAAGTGTCTGCCCTCATCTCAGACCATGAATCCAGGGTCTGGGATTAAGCCCCACATTGGGCTCCCTGCTTAGTGGGGAGCCTGCTTCTTCCTCTCGCTCTGCAGCTCCCCTTGCTTGTGCTCTCTCTCTCTCTGTCAAGGTAATAAATAAAATATTTTTTAAAAAAACAGTGGGAAAATTATTGGTTGCTCAAAACTGTGGTAACATTAATCATTTGGAAAAAAATATGGTTAGAGCTCTATCTTAAAAAAGAAAATCTATATGAGTTAAAGATATAACTGCAAAATATGAAAACATAAATACAGTTGGAATAAAACATATGAGAATCTTTTCTTACTAATCTTGTCATACAGAATGTCTAAGAATGATACCAAAGATATTAAATGAAATAATAATTTGCAAATTTGATCACATAAAGAGTTTATATGCCAAAAATGACGCAAAGAAGATAAAAAGACTAATGATATACTGAAATATGTGGATATAACAAAGGATTAATCTTCTTAATCTTAAAGGAGCCATTTACAAGTCAATAACAATACGATATGCTCCAGAAGAAAACCTGGAAAGGATAGAATAGCTAACTCACAAACAAATATGGAAATAACAATAGATCATAAACATGTGAAACACAATAAATCTCCTTTGTAATCAAAATCTGGAAATTAAAAGAACAATGAAAAACCATTTGTCACCTATCAGATTATAAAAGACTTAAAAAATATGTCACAAAATTCAATAACAGAAAGGCTTGAAAGCAAGATCACTATGACATTTTGGGGGCCAGTTTGGCTGTATGCATCAAAAGTCTTAAAATTGTGCAGACTTGTTGATCTAGCATTTCCACTTCTTAAGGAAATTATGTGTCAAATGTGAAAAGATGTTTTTAGAATATTCGTTGTAAAATATTGGAAAGTGCCTAAGTGTTAATCGATGGAAGACTGATCAAATTGTGAAACACCATGAGATAAAATATACATTTTAATGGCAGCCATTAAGAATTATGAAGATCTGCATTTATGGACATTAAATGGCAGCAGTAATTATACATTACAAGAAAAAAAGGAGCTATTAAACAATATGCACAGTATGGTCTCATTTTATAAATATATGAAATATATATGAATAAAATTAATTCTTGAAGAATAGACAAAATACTATTTTTTAAAAGGATTTTATTTATTTATTCATGAGAGACACACGGAAAGAGGCAGAGACACAGGCAGAGGGAGAAGCAGGCTCCTCGAGGGGAGCCCGGGGATGTGGGACTCGATCCCGGAACTCTGGGATCATGTCCCGAGCTGAAGGCAGACGCTCAACTGCTGAGCCACCCAGGCATCCCAGGCAAAATACTAATAATAGTATTTTTTTCTGGATGATAGGTTTGTAGCTGAATTCACATAAGGAAGTCTCTTTTTTTCTATAATATTTGAATGCTTCTTACAATGAGAATATTATATATTTATAGTCAGGAATAAGAGCAATAAAACACCTTCCTTTTTAAAGAGAAAAAAATATTTAAAATGGCAGTATCTTCTAATACAAATATGGAAAAAAGTCTACAGGATTCAAAATAGGTCATATCTCTTATTTCTTCCTTGTCTAGGTCCTCATAAATTATTCATGGAAATCCTATCTATACTAATAATTATTTTTGTTCATTACTCCTTTGCATTTCATTTCAAATAATGACAGGTATTGTATTCTGCAGTCACTTATACTTTAGAATATTCCTCATAATTGCAATTTTCTTAAGCCATGTTTACATGATTAAAAAAAAAGCATATAGATAAAAACAATTACATTGAGTAAAATCAGAGTATTTGTACATAAACCAATCACTTTAGCCCAAACTTAAATGGACCAAATTGAGCTGACCAATTATTTTAGGATTATTTTTAAAGTTCAAGTTAAGAAAACTAAAGAAATCAATTATTTAAAGAAAAAAAAAACAATTAGGAAATAGTCTTCAATGAGACAAATTAGCTTTACAAACACTCACAGTTATGCAATATATATTTATTTTATTGTATATTTATATTTCTGTATATCAATCTATAGATATAGATATATAATTAGGTATGTATAAGTATATAAAATCAAGGTAGGGACTCTCGGTAGCTCAGGGATTGAGCATCTGCCTTTGGCTCAGGGCATGATCCCAGGGTTCCAGGATCGAGTCCCACATCAGGCTCCCTTCATGGAGCCTGCTTCTCCCTCTGCCTGTGTCTCTGCCTCTCTCTCTGTCTCTCATGAATAAACAAATAAAATCTTAAAAAAAAAAATCAAGGTATAATAAACCACAGAGCTTGTGTAGGATCCATCTGAGAACAATTAAAAAACTTACCTGAGGGACACAGAAATTTTCACAAACAGTTCCTATGTGGGATAATGACAATATTATATAAAAGTGTCCCGATTCATTTATAAGTTGAATACAATTCTGGGGCACCGGGGTGGCTCAGTTGGTTGAATTTCTGCCTTCAGCTCCGGTCATGGTCCTGGGGCCCTGGGATGCAGCCCCTGGTCGTTGGGCTCCCTGCTCAGTGGGGAGTCTGCTTCTCCCTCTCCCTCTGCCTCTCCCCCCAGCTTGTGCTCTCTCTCTCAAGTAGATAAATATAATCTTAAAAAATAATAATAATGCAATTCTGTTTAGAACTTCAGGTGAGTTTTTAATTCCAAACTGCCTAAAAGGACTACTTTGTGGTAAAAAGGAAAAGTTCCTCTTCCCCACAATGTTCATTCCCACACCCCAAGGGTAACTATTGTCAAGAATTCTTTTTGTTTATTCTTTCAGAAATTTTTTATGTGTCTATAAGGCACATATCTACATATGCATGGGCACTGCTATACACGTCTATGCTTTTGCTGACTTTAAATACAGGAGGGATAATATCATCTATACTGTTCTACAACTTGCTTTTTCCACTTAATGTATCTTGGGCATTTTTCCATAAGAAAACATATGCTCGCAAGTGATTTTTGTAACTTGATAAAGTAATTCTGAAATGTATAAAGAATAAGTAAGCAAGAATAACAAAGACTACTTTTGGGGGGAAAATACCAAAGAGAGACTTGCAATATCAGATGTAAGAATATATAATCAAAATATTGTGATAAAGGTAGAAGAATAGAGAAATCAGAGGAGCAGAAATTAATCTCAGGAGTTGACTCTGGAACATAAATTCTTTCAGTTTGATCTGAAATCTTTTTAAGTCCATAGGAAAGAAGTATATCATTCAACAAATATTCAGGGACAATTGCTGAACAACCGGAAAGAAATGATCAAATCATCACCTCATATGATAAGACAAAATAAAGTGCAGTTTGCTTAAAGCATTAAGTGCATGAAATCAAAACAAAAAACAAACCAAACCAGAGTTATCAAATATGTAGCAGCAAATATAAATGGGATATATAATCTTCATAAGGAGTATTTTCTAAATCCACAAGCATGGGCAGAGAGTTTAATGAAAACTTTTGAGAAATTGATCATTTAAAAATGAAAAAAATCAGGACACCTGGCTGGCTCAGTCTGTGGAGCATGTGACTCTTGACCTCTACACTGGGTGTAGAGTTTACTTAAAATTTTTTTTTTTAAAAAATGGAAAAGTTAATGACACAATATTACCTTGGATAAATAAAATGTATGGCACAGTGTTATTATGCTTATTATATAAAAAAAACTCTCAGAAATTAATTAAAAATAAAAACATTTTTTCTCTCCAGAGAAAAAAATGAATGATGTAGAGAAAAAAAGCAAGCCACTATGAAACAATATAAATAGCAAATAAACCTAAAATATATTAAAAATTTTTGAGCCAAAGTAAAAACTAGAAGAACAAAGATGTTTTTAAAGCATCACAGTAGATTAAAAACCTGGTAACATACAGATAAATGGACACCTTCATACCCTTCCATTCTGGAAGATATTTAGGCCTTATGTATTCTGAAAAAATTTCTTGACCCTGAAATTCCCCTTTTGGGAATTAGTATGGAGGATATAATTGTAGATGTATGCAAGTATTGTCTACAGAGATGTTCATCGTAGAATTGTTTATAATGTAGGAAAATTAGAAACCACTAAATATAGAGTTAGAGAACTTCTTAGGTAAACTATGGTGTACTATATAGTTATAGAAAATAATTTTGGTAACAAACATTTAATGACATGGGAAAATATTTGTGATTTATTTTAAGTAAAAAAGTATAGATTACAAATAAGATGCTATGTATTCTAATTATTTTTAATTACTGCACAGAAAAATACACTGTAATGATATACTTAAAAATATTGACAATGACTATCTCTAACTAGTTGGGCTATGGGCGATTTTTCTTACATTATTGCCATAATTTTCACAATAAACACATTAGTTTTATACTCAGCAATAATGATATAAAAATACAAACCTGAAGCACCTGGTTTGGCTCAGGCGGTAAAGGCAGTGACTCTTGATCTAAGGAATGTAGGTTTGAGATTACTTAAAAAAATAAAATCTTAAATAAAATACTTTAAACAAGTGTTTATGATGCAGACATTGAAATTTATGTCTTTTCTCAAGTGACTGGTTGCTTTGGGTCACTGTGTTTACGCGTAAGCCCAGGTCAGTTTGTCAGCATTTCAATGAAAAAATGTACCAAGTAAATCCTGAGAATAAAATTATATGGTGATTTTGTAAAAATATCACGATTTTTTGTTAGACAAAAATCATAGAGTTAAAATAGGCAATATTTTCATTTTTAAAAATGAAATAAATAGGGCAGCCCGGGTGGTCCAGCAGTTTAGCGCTGCCTTCAGCCCAGGGCCTGATCCTGGAGACCCAGGATCCAGTCCCGCATCAGGCTCCCTGCATGGAGCCTGCTTCTCCCTCTGCCTGTGTCTCTGCCTCTTTCTTTCTCTCTCTCTTAATCTCTGTCTCTCATGAATAAATAAATATAATCTTTAAAAAAATAAAATAAATAACTATAATAATTAAAAGAATTCAATTAGCATTATGCACCTTTAAGTAAAGATTAAATGGCTCCTCCCTAAATTTTATTATGTAATCCAGCCTCATTTTTTAATTAATGGGAACACAAATAAGTACAGTTATAAAATTTAATACTCAGCAACAGATCAGTTTTTTAATAAAAAATTTCTAAATATTTTCCCATAGACTTTCCCTAGGGAACAAATCATGCCACAGAATATAGTAAATAAACTCTAGGGAAAATTCGTCATTTATTTCTAGAAAATGCCAACTTGTTGATTTGGTGACAAACGTATGTATACATATTGTATTAAAAATAAAATTAATACCTCTCTCTCTGTGTCTCTCATGAATAAACAAACAAAATCTTAAAAAATAAAATAAAATAAAATTAATATAAACCTAGTGAAATGTTAAAACTGTGAAGCATTAAGCAGCTAGTTAAAACTACCCATTCTTGCTCATGTATCCTTTCATTTGCCATTTAAGTTAGTAGCACAAACTTTGCATAGTCTTCGCACGGTTAATTAATATAAAATTGTTATTAAAGACCCCCCAAGTAGCAAATATTGAACAGGATACTATTTTAGGATCTGGTTGTAGATCTGACTACTCTGGCCGGCAGCGTGCGAAGCGGCAACCTGAATAACATGTAAGCAGGAGGGTCAGTTCCCAGCACAGCCTGAATGAGAAGAGCAACTCCTCTTCCATGAGCCAGACGCCTTTTGAATTTATCAGTGCGTACTCCATCGGAAACCAGGTGCTGTTCCCAAAGGAGAAAACACTGCCCTCCAGTGGTCTTCCCTGGTGAAATGGAAGTAGCTTCAGGTACCATGATTGCAGCACTTCACAAAACATTGTGTATGTATCTAGCCTCATTTCTGGCTATGTTTCTTAAGCTGAAATCTCCATCTACAACTGAGCATAAGGACAAAACCTCCAGAGTCAGTTCTAGCATAAGAACAGTTACTCTGGTTCAATAGTCCTATTGGCTAGGAGGAATGGCTGTGGCCTTCTGGCCCCCAAGCTGACCATTTATCTGACAGTCACAATTGGATCACGTTACCCACCTATAGCTTCTCACTTCCCAGATAAGAAAAAAAGAGATTTCATCTCTATGTTTCCCTTGTTGGCCAATTTTTTCGCTAAAAGACATTTAAAATTGTACAGCAGGCAAAACCCCAGGGGACTGAACAGTGTTCCAACATCCTTAAAGGCTTCCCATCACTTGAAAAACCAAATTCTTCCTCCTGTTTCTTAAACTAACCAAAGTAGGCAAAAGCAATTTTAAAAAGTCTTTGTGTCTAGCATTGGAAGTTTCTCATATTTCACACCATTATATAAATGTCACTCTAACCTATATGTATCACAAATGCTACGCTAAATTAGGGCCAAATTTGCAACCTAGTTTAACTGGGTTTCCTCTTTTTGCAAATGCAGTTTTTGTGTCTGCATTTAGCAATGCATACAAAACTGTCCGTGTAGCTAACTGCTTCGAATTGCTAAATTTGAGGATGGATGTGTAGATCGCCTGAGTCTTTATGCCTGTGCCAAAGCAATCCTGTTTCTAGGCATATAAAGACTTCCTAATCAAATGGACCTCGATTACACTGCTAAATTCTTGGACTACTTCATTGAGTCTTTTGGATCGAGTAAAGGAAAAATGGAATTTTACGGGGGCAGAGATGGTTTCCTAACTTCCCATCCCTCTATCCTTCAGATGCCAGAATGGAAGTGCCTCAGAGAAGAGCAAGGGCTAGTTCCACGGCGTTAGGGACTCATCCGTTACCAGTTATGTGACTTAAACTTAGCCTCATTTTCCTCGTCAGTGAATAAAGATAATAATGACCCTCACAATCACCAGCACTGCCTCGACTATTAAAGCAATGCCCACGTAAATGTCCTAGAGGCACGATTTTCTAAAAATATTACTCTTTTACCATCTTAAGTAAAGGCTCCTCATTCAATCTACTATCTAGAAGTAGTCCTGGGTCCTCCAGATACATTCTCCAAAGCAAATGCCCTGTGCTACTAAAATATTAAACAAAGTATTTTAACATCATATTGTTCAAATATGGCATCTTTAAGTAGGAATCAAGATTTTTCTTCTTTGCAGTCCCACAGAAGGTGGTATCTATTATTTTCACCTGGATTCACGAAGCACTTCAGAATAAAAAAATGACAGACATAAAATCATAATTATTGTGAAAATGGCTTAGGTATTAGACACATTTGGGGACATTGGACCGAACTACAAAGTCTTTGGTCTGGAGAATATATAGTTCCACAGCTATGCCTGTTCTGGTTGTTTACTCAACTTAGAAAATGTACTCTTCAGAAAGAAATATTGCTTCTTTTAGTACATTAATGTACCCTCCTTTCGGATGAAGAAAAACTTACAAACACATTTCAATACGGCACATCGTTTCCCCCCGTCACTAGCTGTGGTAATGAGTTTTTACTGAGCCGAGGTCCCACATCTTCATCTGTTCCCATTGTGTACACCTGCAGCATTATAAAACATAGTTTCTATCCAGATAAATTAATCCAGTGTCTTCACTGTCTTCACCGTCCATGACATCTCACCAATCACTGCATTATGATACTTTGTGTCATATGACAGAGAATCTTTGATTAATCAGAAGTTTTTATAATAGTACAAACTTTATGATTTAAAACAGAACATATTGAATTGAGACTATAACAATGATTTGATAAATATGCTATATTAGAAATTTTTGAGATGAAGTTCCATTTACAGATGGAACAAAGTACAGCTAGGTATTCCAATAGTGTATATATGTTACATTGAACCCCTGAATAAACATTATCTATGTATTAATAAATGCAAAGAAAATAAACTATGGTTATAACAGCTAAAACTAATCTAAATTAATCTCAAAATCTGACAGTGTAACATATGAACTTGTGGAATTCTGAATTTTGAAAAATGCATCATATTTGTGACAGCATCAAAATAATCTAAAGTCAGAACACCTTTCCTGGATATAATTATATTATTATAATTCTCTACCTTGACAGATGACATTTTTAGAAAACTCTAAATACAACTTCTAGTATATGCACTAAAATAAAATGTTAACAGATAGACAACTCACCATAGTATAAGTAACACATTCAAATTTAGTAATTTATTTTCCAGGTGGAAACCAGGCTTCTTGGAAGACTTCAAACTATGCCAAATGGTCTGATTTTACCATAGAGGTAGGCACTAAAGGACTAAATTTACTTCTGTGTAATTTTTGTTAACTACATTTTACATGCAAATGTCTATACAACCATGTTAATGAAGTTATAGAGAAGGAAAGAAAGTTGGCATTCCCATTTTTCTGTTTTATTCAAAAGCAACTTTTCAGTTGACTTGCTATATCATTTTAAACCACTTTTCATTTTGTCAAAAGAAAATAGAAAAGCCTAACAATGCTTTCAAATTGGATCACAAGTCAAGGAAAAGAATACCTGACTTATGAAAAGAATACAGGCCTGACGATTTTTTCTCCATACCGTAAATCTTCAGGACATAGACTACCTCTTTTGGAATCAGACCAAAAAAGTTCTGTTAATCATACATACTTAGCAAGTGCAATCTACTGACCCAGAGTTGGTCACTCAGTGGGAAAAAAAAAATGTCCTTTTTATTAGGAGCTCAAATTTTTTTGCACCCAACATGGGATTGGATGTTTACTTGACAGTTATCAAAAATCTTCTTATCCAAGAAATATAAACAAACATATTTACATTCTACGTGGGTGAATTTTCTATAGACATTTTGGTATTCACGTATCAAAGCTCATACTCGCATTGAAAGTATTGCTTTCAAGGGGGATGTTAAGCCCAAATTTGTGTCCCTAGGGTCTAACACAAAGAATGTGTTTAAAATAAAGGCACACTTGACTTGTAATAGACCTGAAAGTGATAACATCAGAAGCGTAGGTGATAAAAGGAGAAAAAGGCAGCGGTAATGGTCACAGCTCTGCGCTTATGGTCCATGTTACAGCTCGGACCTATGCAGTCTCACCCCAGAACATCTCGAGAATAATAAAGCAAAATAAAACCTCCTTCACTTTCACCCATGGAAGGGAATCAGGATCCTCACCCAAATTTCAAACTTCTGGAACTTGGAAATATCTGTAAAACCCCCCAAAAGCAAGGTTTCCAAAACCTGCCACATCCCAGGAATAGACAGATCTTTCCCCCTGGAACTAGGACTATTAAGAATTCACAGATTATCTGAAACATTTACTAGTCACCCCACCCCCATGCTAGAGGGAGAGGAAGACTCCTAGCCCTGGAGAAAGC
The DNA here is from genome assembly GCF_018345385.1 of Vulpes lagopus. NCBI lineage: Eukaryota > Metazoa > Chordata > Mammalia > Carnivora > Canidae > Vulpes > Vulpes lagopus. The sequence goes on along the minus strand of NC_054834.1, from coordinate 86,160,476 downwards.
CTGCTGTGAAAATGCCAGGTCCTTCTTAGGCCTTGGGTTGTCAACTTAATTCCGGCCACAGCTATTCCATGACTGTATCAGGGAAAACAGTGTACTTGTGTACTTGTGTGTATGTGTGAGAACTGGGGTGGGGTGGGGGTGGGGGACCAGGATGTCAAGACATGTAACAAATCCATATGATTTTTTTTTCTTTAAACGTTTGAGAATGTTGTGTTTATACATGCTGGGCAACATAAATCATAAATCTTGCTGGATTTCTGCTACTGCTGCGTGAAGCCCAGAAACGGCATTTCTGTCAATGGGCGGAAGAGATAGAAATCAAGACCCAGACAGGCAGCCCCCCCCCCCCCCCCCCAGGACGTGAAGCTTGTTCCTACTGCAAGCTGGAGTGGAAGGAGATGATGACATCCAGAACAAAATGTCTTTGCCACGAGGATGCTAAAGCTCTGGCTTTGTGATCTCTGTGTATGAGAAAGCATGATCAATGGAAGGGACTTAATTTTCCCCCTTTTCTGGAATCAGAATATAAGGGTTCTTTAGTTATTTTTAAACTTCTTCCTGTAGAGTCCATTGCTGTGTTCCATGGAACAGACAAAACTCAGCAAGACAACAAAGACTTGATCTGCAGGAGAGAAGGTAATAAAGAGCAAGTCCTCTCCAGAGGGTAATTAATCCTTAGTCATTCATCCTGGAAGTCCCAGTTACCGGGAGGTTAATGTTCAGGTAGCTTCTTTCTATTTTCTTTAAAATTTTTTTAAACATTTTTTTTTTTTTTTTTTTTTGCAGAATGTTATACTATTAATTGCCAATTTGCATATGTGTGCAGCTGCTGTTTTGGCTCTGAACTCAATCCGATAAGCTTGCTGGAGGTATCGCAGAGCACTTGGCAGCTTTCCTATTTGAAAAGAAAGCCTCTCCCCACTACAGAACAGCTGATCGTCTATCAGCGATAGACCCTGATGGCGTGAATTACAATTACACTACTTTTCACACTAAATCTGGGTGATAGCTACTTGGAAAGAAGTTTCATCATTTTTTACCACAAACTGGAAAAAGAATTACATGGTCATGCTGTGCTTTTAAAGGCAGTTTGGTTCACTTTTGTCTATTTAACACCTAATTCCAAGAAGTCCATAGGCATCCAGAGATCTGAATGGCGCGTAATGAATTCACTGTTTAGATTGAAGATTTTTAAAATCTACCTCAAATTACATTTATTAACAAGGCGACCAGGAAGTGTTAAAGTTGTTAGACGCTTCATTTATTAAATAATTTGTGGGTATTTTCAGTTGTCATATCTAGAGTCATGGGGTTTGCTTATTTTTTTTTAATTAGCAATCCAAAACAATGCTACTGCAATTTAACAATTCATCACATAATCCTGGGCTCTTCAGTTCAGCTGTTAATGTTAGATAATTCAGATTGTTATTTTGATCTGTTTATAAATGATTTAGGTTGCATTGATTTAGGTGCGGTGAGGAGAGCTGCAGCAGCCGAGGCACCGGATCTCTCTGCGTTCACCGCGAGGCTCGGGATCGCATCGCGGAGGGCACTTCCGAAGCCGCACCTGGGGAGCAGGCCGTGGGGCCAGGGCCACTAATCATGACTTGATTTGCTACCAGCCCTTGGTTCACTTCGTCATTAATTTACATTTCCTGTCTGCGTGGAACACCGAGGAAGGCCCTCCTCGCCCAAGTGCCTTCATGGGAGCCTCCATCTCTTGCATGGGCTCTTCTTCTTCTTCTTCTTTTCTTCTTCTTCTTCTTCTTCTTCTTCTTCTTCTTCTTCTTCTTCTTCTTCTTCTTCTTCTTCTTCTTCTTCTTCTTCTTCTTCTTCTTCTTCTTCTTCTTCTTCTTCTTCTTCTTCTTCTTCTTCTTCTTCTTCTTCTTCTTTTTCTTTTTCTTTCCTGGGACATCAGAAAGTACCTTCTTTCCTCTTCTTGCAAGAACCGACCACCCCTCGGAAGCCGTTAGGAGGCCCCAGTCCTCCCTCCCTCCCACTGGCCATCCTAATCCACTTGCTCAAAACACGAGAACAAAGCAAGCCCGCGAAGAACCAGAGTGAGACCCACCTGGAGCAGCGCAAGTGGGACACACTCCCCCTGACGTAGCTAACCTAAGAGCAAAGTAGATTGTTTTCCTTTTTAGGCGCTAGCTTTATTAGATTTCTCACTCTCACAGATTATCCGAAGACTACCCATTGATTGATCGCCCGTAGAGCTGCATTTGGTGTAAAGAAAAAACTCGCAGCTTTATTGGCTCCCAGGAGACAAAACAAACAGAACAAGATATTCATATTAATGCAAACAATGCAACAAATGAGGGGAAGCCGCGCGGGGCTGGGGCGCGGCGGGGCGGCGCGGCCGGCGGGGAAGGGCCTGGCCGCCTCCCGCCCCAGCCCGAGCCCCAGCCCCAGCCCCAGCCCCAGCCCCAGCCCCAGCCCGAGCGGGAGCCGAGCCCCCCCCCCCCCCCCCGCCCCCCGCCCCCCGCCGGCCTCCGGGCCTTGCCGGGCCTCGCAGCGCGCAGGCCTCCCCCGCAGGCCTCGCCCCCCCCCCCCCCCCGCCCCCTCGCCCCCTCGCCCCCTCGCTCCGGGGGTCCCGCCCGGCCTCCCCGACAGGCCCCGGAGCGCCCACCCTGCAAGGCAGGCGCAGAGGGGGGACCCCTCCACCTGGTCGCCCTCACCCCCGCCCCCCCCAGACCCACAGGGAGCAGAGCAAAACCCAACGAAACAGAGACCCTGGAGGAAAATCTGTTCAGTAAGACCTGATTTCACATGATTAGGGGCAAGGAAACACTAAAAACCGGATTCCCAGATAGCGCACGGGGCATCCGCAGAGTGCAAATGACTTGTTGTTTAGCTGAAATTCAGATTTAACTGGACATCTTGCATTTTTACTTGCCAAATCTGGCAATACTTACTACAAAAAAAAAATCGCTTTCTTTTAAATTTTTTTTTTCTTTTAAAATTTTTTGAAGAAACCCTATGAGAAGCAAGGCTTGCTGTCTGACGCAACTTAACATAGGATAGTCAGGACTTTGCAATGGGACTTTGCCTTTGAAAGGAAACGAGTTGCCCTCACAGGGTGCACCCTGTAGGTGGGAGGAGGAAGAAATGATGGAGACCCCTGGAAGAGCCCTTGTATGTCCCAGGAAGTGGCAGTGTCCTTGCTGACTTGACTGGAAAATGGGCCGGGCTTCCTGCCTTGAGCGTGGCTCCCCTCAGGCCCGGGCAGGGTAACCGGATTGTGCCTGGAAGGAGGGGGGCTTCCAGCGATCCTGCCCACGTCACATCCCATGTCTCCTACCACTTACTATGGAGCCACATTACTCCTTGGTATTTATTTTATTTCAAAAGAAACAAAGTCGGAACTTGGAAACTTAAAGGCCGAAGGGAAGAGCAAAAATCTGCCTTAAAATATATCCAGTGCTCTCCCCTACAAGCCCATCTCATGCAGGCCTTACAGATGCTGAAAGAAAAGACTTTCAAAATGCCTGTGGCAAAACCTCAGAAAAAACTAAACCGCGGGTCTTTGCATGTTGGAGTGTGTGTGTGTGTGTGTGTGTGTGTGTGTGTACGCGCGCGCATGAGTGTGAGGGAATCGAAAAGCTGAACAGTGAGTGGAGCCTGCTGCTTGCATTTCTCCCTCAGTCCTGGTTAGTGAGAGCTTTTTCCAGGAAGCTTTATCACCCTCCCTGATACTTTGGATTCCCAGTGAGCTTGCCTTCCCTTTAAGCCAATTGCTTGAAGTTGCAGGAGCACACCCACCCAGGCCGCCCCTCCAACAACTGCAAGGGGGGCAACTACTGTCTAATGAGACCTGTTTTCAGAGTCCACCCACCAACACCAAGGGCAGATAATGTAATGCTGAGACCTCCTCAGAGGCCTCAGGGCCATCTTGAGGCAAGTGAAGGCCAACTCTTGAACCGATGAAACATGCCTTTGGTTTAGAAAATGTTTTAGTTCTAGTTTGATGGTTCTAGAAAATATACAGGCTCACTTCCAGTTCATACTGGCTTCCCTTTTTTTTTTTTTTCTTTATCAAACAAACGGTAAAGTGCTTGCTTCGGCAGCAAGTGTAGCAAACAAACTGTAACCCTCGGTTTAGAATTTAGACAAAGTTAGCGTTGTGGTTTGGGTGTCATGGTGAGGTTTAACTCTAAGCTTTAAGTTTTGGAGACACAAATCTTTTTTACTTTCTCTTCTTAGTTTGTGTCTCAAGCTTCAGAAATACATCCCAACACTTGCTGCATGGAGCAGGAAAAGAGGAAAATGCTTGACATTCAGTGCACTGAAGTGTTTCTCCTTCACGGCAGAAATGTCCGGAGGCCTGTGTTGGGGTGGTGGTACATGGGTAATCCCTAAGTAGTACACCCCACCCATGGTCAGGTAATGGCAGGCTCCCCACTGTCCCTGTGCTTTAGTATAATGGTTAGTCTCTTTGTGTACAAAAGACTCCTGATAGAATGATTTAAGCTTCCTATGAAGCCAAGTACTAAGCCAGTGGAAAAAGTGTACTTATTTTAAGGTGAAGGATTATTTCAGGAAAAAATACTGGATTGAAGGGAGAGCATGAATTGGGTTCTAATGATTTGAGTGGGTTTGAAGGACTCATTCATTCCCTTTAGATGCAGTTTATTTGGGGTTTATTGTTTGCTTGCTTTTTTTCCCCCTATCCAAACAAAAAGAAAATTGGATTAGGCAATCTCTAAGATTGTGTTATTTCAAAAACAATTATTCCTTGAATTAATTAGTAAGTGATGACTTATCTTTTGTACACAGCTTCCAAAAGATGTAAATAAGATATTTAGAGAATTTATTCATGATCTAACTCTAAACAACAAAGGAATCATGGGCACACTTCAGGTAATCCACGCATTCCAGATTCCAAGGGGTTATTCAAATGGGGGAGACCAGTTAAACATCAAGAGATACCTAAGGAGGTGCAACTATTCTGGAGAAGGGTAAGGGACTTAACCCTGAAAAAAAAGGACAAGGGGATAACGTGTTCAAGAACTTACAGTTGAGTCCTCTTTGGGGATTGAGACCTCAGAAAGGAGAAGACTGCAATAAGGAGAAAGCTAAAGTTATTTAGTAAATATACGTGGCATCGTCATCCTCAATAGTCTAGTGTTTGCTGCATTTTAAGTGTATTAATTTATCCGTGAGGTGCTCTGAGGCCGAAGGAAGTTAGCAATCCAGTTGTAACTGGTTCTAGAAAAGGCCCAAGAAACTAACTTTTTACATCCTATGGGGGGGGGGGTTATAAAGTGGTATGTCTTTTAATTTGAGGCCCTCCTTGTACTGTGAGCTCCAACAAGCTTTCGCTAAACAGACTTCATTCACATTCTGAATCTGGTTTTTGTCTCACACATATTAAATTTTACAAAACAGAAAGAAACAATAGAGCTTATTAAGAAAAACTTGTTTTGAATAGTAAATTAAGCATAATGAAAATAGGCACATGTTTTAGCACGGTTTTCCCCCCTTTATTACCAATTGAACATTTACATCTTTTTCAAAGTGCTGTGATTTTCCCCTTAAGTCTTAAGCTGGCATCACATACTTTCAATAAATGAGACTTACATCACTTGTATCTACTGAGAGGACTCATTGTAAGATTGTGGATTCCAAATGCGCAGCCTCCCTAAAAAGAGTTTTAAGCAGTCTCCCCTAAACCGTGTTAATCAACTCATTGTGGCGTTCTAAGAGTCCAGAGAACTACCTGATTTCAAAGACAGTAAATCAACTATCAGTTCTGACCGGTTTCTAATTGTACCCTGTTCTTGGAGACTGGAAACCGGTACATTCCGAGGGAGGTCCACCTGACTGGATGGGTTGTTACTGAGAGATATGCCCCAGGTGGAGGCATCTTCAAAGCCAATATATTTTCTTTATAACTGGTGTCAAATTGATGTATATATTAAAAAATCTTGGAAAATGATCTCAAAAAGGAAGTAACAGCCCAATGAGCCATATGTTCAGGGAACCTAACAGGTTTCCATTGGGACCAAATTTCACTTCACCTTTTTGTCCTTATGTGCAAATAAAAACTTATCTGTAAATACACCATTAAAACAACCATGCAAAGTCGTCAAGTCTGTAGACTGAGAAGAAATTGCCTTACACCCGCAACAACCAAGACATTGGAAGATAAAGATTTTGATTAGATATTAGAAATACATACACAGCAAGCAACTGAACTAACTGTATTTGAACTTTGTAGGTTTATCACTTAAGAGAAAGATTTTGGTTGTATAGAATTGGTTAATAAAGAAAAGCCTAGTGAATAGTTAATGAATTAGTTAATTTTGATGCCGATGGAGCACCTGAATCTCCAAATTTACATTAATAAATGTAAAGTCAATTTTTTTTCCTGCTAGGTAGGCTGCTATTTTAACAGACTCAGGTGCTAGAGAGTTTGCCAAATGCCAGATAATGCTCTAGCACCGGAAAATCTCTGAGGCACTGAGGGCAGAGAGGCCTGCTTACTGGTTTTCCAAGGAGTAGAAACCCCCGTCCCCCAAAAAACATCATACAAAATTCTTGAGGTAACTGTTATAAGAATTCTCAATTTTAAAACTTTCAAACATTCTGTATTTTTGTGTTGTCGATCCCAACAATTTTGCATTTAGCTATTGTATTGGTATGTCTGGGCATCTGCTAAAAGGAAAAACGATTCACTCTGTGTGTTTGTGTAGTTCTTCATCTGATTAGATCAATGGTGATGATATAAAATACCAAAATTTACTCAGGTCATTTTTATTTTATTCTTTTTTGTTGTACTTTCATTATGACGCGTTACAGAGGAGGGTAGAGAGAATAATATAAGTGAAACTCTCATGTATAAATGACGGTTTTATGGAATCTTCTTCACATTTTAAATTGATCTTTTTTAAACAAAACAGTTGTGTGTGTAAATCGATGCAGTGGTAAAGATCAGCAGAGCAAAAAATTAATACTGGCTAGATTATCTTTCAGGGGCTTTCTTTTTCCATGTCCGGTTTATGGGGGAAGGAAGTTTTATGATGTTAATTTAGACACCTGCTTAGCTAAATAGCACAGAACTGTTGGAAGGAGCTGCTTTCTTAGTTCTGGGAAGCTGGGTTTCCTTTACCCACCGAAGCCACAACAGCAGTGTTTCAGTGTTTCAATCTGTAAGGGTAGTTTATGTAAATGCATAATAGTAAAATGTAGGGTATGGGTAAAAGTGTATTTTAAGCAAGAGCTTCGAGCTCAACAATCAGCTTTTAAACTCAAAAAGTAGGAGGAGACCTACGGTACTGAGACCTCAGGGCCCGGGCCGCCTCCCTCACCAGGCACAGCAGAGACTCAGGGTTGGGGGGGGTCTCCCGGGGGAGGCGGCAGCCCAGCTGGTTGGGAGGGAGGGGCAGGGGGCTGCGCTCCGGGCGCCCTCCCGCCTCCGCCTCTGTCCGCCGCGGGCTCCGTCTGGGCAGCCGCAGGGCAGAGGCGCGGGCGCCCGGGTCAGGAGGTCAAGCGAGGGCCCCTCGCCTTCCCGGCCTAGCGGGCGACGAAGGCTGGGGGGCGGCGCGGGGCAGAGCCTGTGCTCGGCTGCCCGCTCCCGGGGCCTTCCGGGCCCTCCCTCGCCCTCCTGCCTGCCCCTCGCGCCCCTCGTCCTCCGTGGAGGCGCCGGGCTCGCGCCCCAGGCCCAGGCCCAGCCCCGCAGCGGCGGGCGGCGTCGGCGGGAGCGCGGGAGCCGGGCTCGGCCCTCCAGGAGGGAGGCGGGGGCCGGAGCGCGGGCCTCGGCCCACCCGCGGGGGGGCGCTGGGGGGCGGGGGGTGCAGGGCTCCGGGCGGCTGTGGCCGCGGGGGGGCGCTGGAGGGCGGGGGGGCTCAGGGCGGCAGTGGCCCGCGGGGGGGGGCGGGGGGGGCGCAGGGCGGATGGGGGCAGTGGCCCGCGGGGGCGCCCGGGGAGAGGGCGCAGGGCGGGGGGCGGCGGTGGCCCGCGGGGGCGCCCGGGGAGGGGGCGCAGGGCGGGGGGGCGCGGTGGCCCGCGGGGGCGCCCGGGGGTCCCGCCGCGCGAGGGCCGCGGAGCGGCGCTGCCAGCGGCGGGCGGGCCGCGCGGGAAAGCGAGGGAGCAGGAAGCGGCGGCGGCGGCGGCGGCGGCGGGCCGGCTGGAAGGGAGGGAGCGCCGCAGGCGGGAGGCGGGGGCGCGGGGGAGGGAGGCCGGGGAAGGAGGGAGCGCGGCGGGCAGGCGGAGGGAGGGCTGATTAGCATGCAGCAGCGCTCGCGCGCTCGGCTCCATTGTTTTAACACCTCCCCTCTCCTCCGCGCCAATCTGTCACCGTTCAGCAGGCGAACGCTGCTGCCTCAAATGCTGCTCTTCTCAAATGAGACGGATAATTAGTTGCCCCGCACGAATGCCGCACTCTTCTCACCCCTGATTGCTATCACCTTCTTGCTCCTGGCAGTTTTGACACCTCGTAATCAGCCTGCTGCTTTTCTCTTTTCTTCCCGACTTCTGCTTCCCTCCCCACCCCACCCCCCCTTTTTATTTATTTATTTATTTATTTATTTATTTATTTATTAATTATTAGTTTAAATGCCACCCGGGTCCCCCTTCGGACGAGGCCTCCGCGGCGTCCGCCCGGCGCGCAGGGTGTCTGCGGGCGTCGCGGCGGCCTCGCAGTCTTGCGGGGAACACCCGGCCGGGAGGCGTCGCGGGGGGTGGGGAGGCGCCCGTTCCTGCCCCCAGGCGCCCCTGCCCCCCCGCCCCCGGCAGCCCCCGCCCGCAGCCGCCGGGGGCCGCCGAGCCGAGGCCGCGGGGAGGGGCAGCCGGGCCAGGCCGGCACCCGAGCCGCGAGCGCCAGGCGGGCCTGGGAGCGGCGGACGCGCAGCCTCCCGTGTTTATAGAGTCTTTACCTTGAAGGTTAAAAGATGTGAAGAAGGAAAAAAAAAGGAAAAGGAGGGGCCTCGGGGGTGGAGAGCTCCCCAGCTTGCTGCAGCCCGCCGCCCTCCGCGAGCGGACCCGCGCGCCCGGCTGAGGGGGCGGGGAGCGCCGGGCTGCAGCGTAAGGAAGCAGATGTCCCCGCTGGCAGCAGCCGCGGCTCCGGGGAGGCTGCGCCGGGGGCCCTCCCGGGGACAGTCACCTCCCACTTCTCAGGCGTCCCGCTCACAACTGCCTCGGCGCGGCGGGGGCGGCTCGCTCAGGCTCGGCGTTCCGCGCGCGCAGCCTCACCTGGGAGCTGTTCCTGCCGGCCCCGCTCAGCAGCTGCCGGCACGCGGCCCGCACGACGCGGCCCTGCGGGGCGGGCTGGGCGGCGCTCCGGGCGGGGGGCGGGGGGGCCGTCCCGGGGAGCCGGAGCCCTGCCCGCTCGCCCTAACCGTGGCGGAGGGGGACAGTGCGGCGGCGCCCGGCCCGGGACGACACCTTGCTTTGAGCCACTTTCTGGGCTAGACTCTCCTTTGGTTGTCAGCAGGCTAGTAGGTGTCAACTGTGTGAGAGGGGCTCTCTCTTCTAGAAAAGGACAAGGAAAAAGAACCCCCGTGCGCGAGATAGGTACAGTGGCATATTCTGGGTGGCACAGGCGGAGAAGTTTTTCTTTTTAATCGTGTGTGCGTGTGCGTGGAGTGACAGGGGAGGCTGTGGGTGCGACGTGGGGCGAGGCTCGGATAATCGTCCAGGTATTTCCATTCAGCCCCAGGGGCAATGGAGAAGTCCGGGTCTCAGAACCCTTCACAGTGAATACCTAATAATCGCTGTCACCTTGGTGAGGAAGATGTCAATGTGATGTGCTTGGCACCCTGAGAAGTCGAGGCACCATTTTCATTCTTTCACGAGTTAATAAGGCTTTTTACTGGGGCACAGGGGCCTCTCAGATTCCCCCATCCTAAAACCCTCCAATTTTTAAAAACATTTCCTCCAAAGAAGGCTTAAATTCCTGTTTTGAAAGCTGCAAATCAATGTTCACTTTATAAAATGGAAGCCATGCCTCAAAGAGTTTTAAAAATCGGAGGCAAAGGGAAACCTGAAAACAAGCACCACAGGGAAGAAAAATTTAAGAGACACCTTATTTTAAAGAATATTTTGCAGCCGTCGGATTTGGTATCCTCTCAAACGTCTTCCAGTGGCCATCAGTCAGGCTGCTGACAATGAACCACAAATTTCTGAACAATGTAAACACTTACAAGTCAATCAATAAATGTGGATACTCCTTATAGGGCTTTTTAAATTTGCTCCCCGGAAATTAAAATGTGTTTCTTTAGCAAGTTTAGTTTGAAAATTAATTTCTAAATTCAAAGTGATCGTAATTAAATGTCACCAGATCTGATATCACCCTTCTACCATTAAAAAACATGAATGTTATAAACTTCCCCTAAATGTTATTTATTTCTTTATTTTTTTCACTCAAGAACAAAGAACACATGTAAAGATCACAACATAAGTAACTTTTTAAATATTTAACTAATTTCATCATGTAGCTATATACATAACAAAATTTAAAACCATGTACATTATTTAACAAAACAATCTAAAGTATTTAAATAATTCTAACCAGTGATTTTATCCCTGGGCAACAAATGTCTTAGGTTTGGCATTTACCTAGGCATTTATGTTGTCTGCTGTTCTGTATTACAGGTTTATTAAAAAAAAATAAAATAAAATCGCCTATAGCATAAATAACCTAATTTTAGGTGAAAAACCCCATAAACATTTGACATCACCAAATTCAACAGATCTAACTAGAAATCCAAGCAATAAGCTTAGACGTTTGAAACAAACATAAATTAAGGCAATAAACACTGTAAACATGAATACAATGAACTACAGCTTCGTACAGAATGATCTTTCAAAAGAGAAGAAAGTTACAATGCAAGGTTAGAAAAAAAATTCATAGCTATTTTTCACTAAATGATCTTGAACTAAGTTTGCAATCAAGTATTACAAACCCAAGACCATCACCCAGACCTGGATGATCACATAGACTCATCCCACAGACCTGTCTTCCAAGTGCATCTTAAGTCTCCCCATTAAAGTGGGAGTTCAAGTGCCGCAGGAAATCCCCCCTGGATGTAATGGATGGTGGGAAAACCGCTTGACAGAATTCACAGACCCGAGGGATAGGCAGCTCTGAGCCCCTGCCACCCAGGACCGAAGATAAGTCACTGTCTTGATTAGGAAAGGGCTTCCAAATGGGCTGCAGGAAACAAACAAAAACATCTTCTGTTATTTGTACTTACAATCAACTTACAGTGAATTTCAAATGCAGGGTTTTCTGCACGGGGTATGCGCATAAACACAAAATTCCCTCACAGGAAAGCAAAGTACCTTTCCATAGCATTAGCATGAAGACAGGACTCCATTCTCGTTTCATTAAGGGCACAGCTGAACTTTGATTAAGAGTCACTGAAAACACATACATGCGCTTTATCTTCATCTAGTCAAAGATTTTCCAGTTTTACCATCAGCAAATTTTAATGCCTGTTATCATAATGGCAGTAGTTTTTGGAACAGTCAATAAGACTTTTTAAAAATTAAAATCTCTCTTTACTATTTTCCAACAGAAACCTTAAGTTAGAGGGCTCTTATTAATACACAGTACACTAGACATGATGTGTGTAAACATGCATTCTGATCAAGAGCCATTTAAATTTCGCTACTTATAAGCAAATACACAATGAATAAAACATATAGGAATAGTGTGGTTTTGGTGAAAGAATTTTTAAAGTACTAAACAAATTCCACTGATCAGTTGTTTTTTGAAACCTCAAAATTTTAATCATTCAACAAATCTAACATAAGATGCATTCTTTTGACTTATTTTGCTCTTGCTATATATACTGCATAGTTTTGCCTTCTTTACTCTTTCTTGTGACTGAATACTTGTCAATAGCTGCCTAATTAAAGAAGTATGAAAAATTCAAAGGGACTATCTCCATTATAAGCAACACATAAATACTCTGGAAATACTGCATTTATTCTAAAAAATCTAGCAGGGCAAGAAAAAGCATTTAGTTCAATAGTAGGTGCTCAATAAATGCTTGTTGACGATCTTATTTTCTAGAATATTATAAACCAAATTATTTAAAAAAATTCACGGGGATCCCTGGATGGCTCAGCAGTTTAGTGCCTGCCTTCCGCCCAGGGCATGGTCCTGGAGTCCCGGGATGGAGTCCCGCATCGGGCTCCCTGTGAGGAGCCTGCTTCTCTCTCTGCCTGTGTCTCTGCCTCTCTCTCTGTGTCTCTCATAAATAAATAAATAAAATCTTTAAAAAAAAAATTCACTTTCTTGTATACCTTGACACAGGTAAATTACCTTCACACAGCTAATTTCTGATACTTTGAGAAGAATTACCTCAAAAACTCAATTTAAATAAAGAGACCCCTTTGGCCTCCTATGACTAATGTGTTTTTAAAATAACAGCCTAGTTCAACACCTGATACAGTGTTAGTTTTCATTCCCTTAACCAATCTCCCATTCTAGTTAACCAATCATTTACAATAAACAAGTGTATTACTAACTGAAGCAATTGAGTTTCACAACATCACTGTCTTCTTAAAAACACTTTACTGGACAGCTGTGTACAGTTGGTGTAAATATACAGAGTCTGCTAGGCACCGAGATACATTCAAATATCAGAACAGAGGCTTCTAATAACATCGACTCAATTCCCTTTTTAAGAAGTGACAATTTTATCACAAAAATAGTAATATTTAAAATATTTTAAAATTTGGGGTAAGATAATTTTCTTTAGAAAATAGGATTAAAAGCCGTGATAACTGTGAGAAACAAGCAAAAATAAGTTAGAGTTAACCAGATTTAAATTTTACTGTTTTCAGTTTAAACAAGAAGTACAAGTGATTAAAATGATCACTTTCATGGGAAACTGATATGGATATAAATAAAAGATTGTTCCGTTAAAGGTAATTCTTATTAAGATCTATAAAATAGGGAGAAATAAGCTTAGAAGCAATTTAGCTTCTAAATTTGGTAAGCCAACCTTCTACTGCCAATTTATCTTCAAAGTCCATGTTTATCATTCTCTATTAGGAGTTACTGGTTCAGATTTGATCTTTTCATAGAATTCAGTTGGGACCCCACTCACTGACTCAGCAAAAGTAGGAAGAAAAGAAAATCATACACAGTAAAAATAAGCAGATATATTTTAGGCTTTGTTATGATAGCTGAATGTATAAAAAAGGTATTAAGAAGTAGTGACTGATATAAAATAAAAATCTGAAATATGTAACCCAAATTTTTCACTTCTTTGTCATTATCAACAATTCAAGAATTTTGTATTTATCATACTAGTTTTATTAATACAAATAAAATGGCAAAATGTTCTTAAAATTTTAAGAAATATTCTTTCAATCCTAAACTGCAACATGGCCTTCAAAACAAACTAATTTCTTTGCCTTTTCTGCCAAAATATCAATTATCTAACCTTATGCCCCATGTCTTGTGACAGCTCAACACCAATTCTTCTGCATTTTTTAAGCTGAATACTTTTCCATCAAGTTGTAATCACATACCAGCTGTTTCCCTTGCTGTAGCATAGAAAGCAAATGCACAATGCAGGGTGCCATCTACTGAAACATGAATGTACAGACTAACTAGTAAAAGAACAAGCAAGAGATATAATGGGGGAAAAAAGTAACAAGCATTAGAACTGATGCACTTTACAGCTCCACAGGAATTCTACTTGCAATAAAAGAAATTGTTTAATTTGTTTCATTTAGTAATAACTATACTGGGACTATGATGTGAAATAAGGCACAATGTAGAACACAAGTGAATTTATAATTAAAGCTTATTGTCAGAGATGCCTAGTTTTTCCCACTACCAAAATATACCACAGCTTGACTACTGCCTCCTTTGTATGCTGATTTAGAAGTCTGTAACCTATACCAGTACTTAGAAAGGCAAAGGCTATTCATCAAGTTGTTGGATTTTTAAAAATAAGTATCTCAAGGCAAAGAGAAATTACACAAATGTGTGCAAATTATATAGATATTTACACCATTGTGTATTTTCACAAGCTTCTGCTTACTGTAACAATTATATATTTTTCACTTGCTTTCAGGCATTTTTTTTTTTTTTTTAAACTAAAAGCATCATTATCTCTGATAGAACCTGGATAAATGAGAGTAACTATGGACTGGGGGCTGTAAGTAGTCTTCAAGCTTTAGAAACATTGAAGTGTTTGATTAAAATCATACATATGCAGAGACTATTTGAAAAATATATTAGGCTGCATGTTCATTGCCAGATTAGAAACCAAAACCAAACCCTGCGGATCTACGTACTGTATAACTGAGAATGTAATGGAAGTATTAGATGAAAGACAGTTTACTTGTTTTGATAAATAGGAGTATACGATGCAATCATTTACTTAGGAAAAACATGTATTCTTGTAAAGAGGAAAATGACAAACTTTTCAATAAAAAAATGCCATTTGTTTCACAGTATGAAATTTAACAAAGGATCCTACTGTAACACTGATGCTGAGTAAAAAGCTTTGAATAAGGCACTAAGAAAATGACATACACTAGGTATGGATAAAGCTACCATGTATTTTAAAATGTGCCCTACATTTTAAGGTACTTTATGATAGAGCTTAACCATATTGAGCTTCTAAAATTTCATGACATTTATTATAGGGCTTAGCTTTTTAATTAAAGTCCTTAACTGTAGCTAGTCATTAGTTTAAAACAGGATGTCTGATAACCTAAAAAGGATGCATATCTGTGCATGTATGGCAAAATGTGTCTTCACACATAATATATTTGTTAATGCAAAACGGTTACCTGCTGTGGTCCTCGGATAGCTTTTCCCGGAGAATCAAATGAAGCAAAAGGTACATCAGATGGGTCCTGAAGTAGTAATGTATTTACATATAATGCATTATGGTTTCCAGGTGGCAAACACAGAACTCTATCCAGAGATGTCCTGATACACGTGTTTACAAGATTGGAGGGTTTTGTTTTGTCAGTTGTTTTAAGATTTTGTATAGCTGATGCTATGGGGTCAATTCCCTGAATTTGAAATAAAGTTTCTTCTGTTTTAACAAAGTTTCCCGGGTTGTCTCTGAACTCCTTATTAAATTTATCATGACATGATGTCTCAGTTACGACAGGACCAAGGATGTTGGGTCTTTCTGGAGTACTATGTAAGAAAGTAGAGTCATTGTCCGTAGGTGGAAACTTGACATTGAATTTAGAAAGTGATTCAAAAGAGGTATCTTCCTCATCTCGGCCCAGTCCTCTCGGTGTGACAGATGTGACGCACGGTGCACCTCTATTTATATCATCTTTAGCCTGAGGCTTAAATAGCGCTTCTTGTTTATCTGTTTTATCCGTACACTGTATAGGAAGAGAGCACTGTGTTTCTGCAGGGAAAAGAGCACAAAAGGAAAACAGTTGCATTCCAATCATTCTTAAAAATCTGAATGTTCAATGAGCTTTGGACAGATGAATATTATTTTTTCTATTAGTTTTCATAGCAACTGAAGACAACTAGGATTTTTTACATTTGCTATCATCTTCCACAGGAATATTAACAGTCTCTAGTGGGTGAACTGGAATGTAGTTTATTAGTCACAGTTAAACTACTTTGTCTTTTCCTAGGTCTTGTGCTGTAAGCTTTGCATCTTGTTCACAGTTATACTGCTCTATGCTCAAAAAACATTTGCTTGTAGTGTATACATTTAAACATTTTGTCAGTAATGGAAGCTGCAACTGTGAGCTTGCTTAGACAAATAAGTTGTTAAAAAGGAAAATCCTTACTAGGCATATATAATATTATACAGGTTAAGAATCTACATGAATCAGGCCATTTATTACCCCTAATACCACTGTGTTACAAAGTATATCACCAATCAATTTAGCCATTGTGTACTCTGAGTAATCCATGTGAGGGAGTAGTAGTGGTGGGGGTTGGGGAGAAAGAAGACAGCAGAGGCAAGAAGGAGGAAATTTTGGGATGCGTGTTCAGAAAACTGTATGTGAATACATAATTCTTTCATTTTATATATAGCCTTTATATATAGCTAGTCGGTAGATACAGGTAGATACCATGGCCTCTGCAGCTCATTTAACTGGAAGCTGTTTATCTAACAAATTCAGCTCTCTAGAACAAATTCAGCTCTCTAGGACACAGGCAAAAGCTAGAAAGTAAGTAAATAGAGCTTCTGAGTCAGAATTAGAGCCAAAAGGCCCACAGATACTTGCATTTTGCTCTTATTCTCTTTTTAGATTTATTCTAACAAGCTTGATGATATTTCCCTAGCTCGGAGCTGGTTAGAAACAGCAAATTAAAAGGTAGGGATGGGAGTTGTTGAAGACAGATATAGATATCAACAAGAGCTAAAAGCATGAGAGGAGACAAGAAAAACAAAAAAGCACATATAAGAACTCAGAAAACACTATAGTCTGGGATAGTGCCAATAAGGGCTACATTTCTCAATGCATAAAAACAATGATCAAAACAGTCTCCATGTTGATGATCCCGAGACATTAGAAAAAGCTAAATTGTGCTTCTGCAATCTTACCTAAGACGACCATAAGGTTGGAGATTGGTAATATGTGATTTTCATTAAACAGACAAAAGGTAGAAATTTTTAAAAACCAGCACTTTAAAAAGGTCCTCAGAGAAGTGCCTTCACAATAGGAGACTTTCCCAAGGACACCAATTTAAACAGAGAGTACCCTGTACAACAATGTCTGTCCGGCTTAGTAGGCACTTAACAAATATCAGTTCCTTTCTCTCTAGTCTTTACAGTCTCATGACACCTTTCCATCTTTTGCCACAGCACATTCCGACAGAAGGTATTTTCTGCTTAGACATGATGGTAGTACAGTGCAACCAACTTCTTTGGTTTACCTCCGTATATACCTACTACCTCTCTTTAGTACGTAGCATCTTATCTTAATGGTACTGAACTGCTTCTTTGCCTTTAAATTTAGATCATGTCCAATCCATTCTCTACACTGCTCCCTATTTTCTTTCTAAAATACAAATCTGGTCATGTTACCTTCCCAATAAAATCTTCTCATGGCTCTCCAAAGCTTCACCCCTCAGAAAAGTCATATAAAACTGTTCGTGTCTGGCCCCTGGTCACCTCTCCACAGTCTCACCTTTCACCACAACTATAATGGTGGTGAACTTTGTACAGTTCTCCAAAATAGCCATGTTCTCCTGTCTTTGGGCCTTTGCACACACTGTGCAGACTGCCTGAAGTGTCCTCTCTGCTAATCTTTACCTAACTTTATTTGCCCCTCATTTCTTGGCATAGACATTAATTTCTCTGGATAGCACTCCTGGCTCCCCAAGACTGGTTTAGGCATAACTCTTGGGCCTTGAGGGTTAAACACTTTGCATTGTATTTGCAAGTGGGAGACAGAATAGTCTCCCATTAAAGTAGGTTTCTTAAGATCTTCAACTGTGTTTTGTTTCCCACTTAATCCGAGTCCCCTATCTAGTGCCTGGCAGATAGTATGCCCTCAATAAATATATTCTAAATGAATTTGTATTCTGTTCCCAACAGAGCTTAGTAATGTACATTCGCTAGATAATTTGTCTGTGACTAGGAGTGGTCTCAATTGAGACC
Source organism: Vulpes lagopus (assembly GCF_018345385.1). NCBI lineage: Eukaryota > Metazoa > Chordata > Mammalia > Carnivora > Canidae > Vulpes > Vulpes lagopus. The sequence continues at coordinate 86,142,909 of NC_054834.1, read as the reverse complement.
AAGCTCAATTATCTGGCAGGATTTCTTTGTCCTTGAAGGTATCTTAAAGTCCATTAACTGTAGTCATTTTTCCTGATAGTAGACTTAACAGTAGCTAGAAATTCTAGGAAATACTACTTTCTTTGTAGGTGACATTTGCTAACTGCAAAAATCAAATCAGGAAAATCAACTGTTGAGGTAACCAAATTCTATAACATGTGAGGAGGAAATGCTTATCAAAATGATCCTCACAAGCAGAACAGGGAGATGATGAAGAAGCTGCTGCTGCTGCTGCTGCTGCTGCTGCTAATGACAACTATTATAATAGCACTTCTATGTGCCATGCACTGTTAATACCATTGTTTGTGCCTTAATTCATTTCCTACTTAAAATAATCATATGGTAGGCACTATATTATCCCCACTGTACTTGTGAAGAAACAGAGACATGAAGAGGTTACTTCCAAGGCTAATCAATGGGTGGTAGATCTGGCACTGGAACCCAGGCAACTTAATTCTAGAGCCTGTGCTCTGAACCATTATGCTAAATCAAACATGCTGGTTCCTATATATATAGAAGACTCCCCAAAATGATAGAAATGTGTTCTGAATTTTTTTTTTCCCAGTAGTTGATCTATTCCCCTTGTGAACAAAATCTACAAAACTCAAAACAGCTAAAAAAAAAAAAGGCAGGTATTTTGTTTTTGTATAGCTAGTGGGCATACCTCAGCCACATTAAAATAATTTTCTGAATTAATCTGTTTAAGCAATGAGTTACTATCAAAAAAAAAAAAAAAAGATTTTAACGAGGTGCCTAAAAGCACTTGTCATTCTGACACTATACTGAGAAACATAATCAGGTGGAGCAAATTGCTTTTCTATTTTGTTTATTTCAAGAACATTTATTTTTGCAAGGAAAAAAAGCAAAATGAGAAACATTTTTAGATTTCCAAATTTTAAGTACAGGCTGTCCATTTAGACTACTTCTAGCTTAATTACCTTGTATACTGACAAAAGAAAAAGATCTGATGTGGTTGTTTGTAATCTGCAATCCTATATTCTACTCTCTTGATCTCCTCTGAAAAAAGATCCTCCTTTATGCATCAAATAATACTTTTTATGAAGCCACATTTGCTTAACCATACATCTTATCTTTATCTCTTCTCAAGGCTATTGCTGTAAGTGAATGAGAAGAAAAAAAGAAAAAGGGAATGTACATTTCTACCAACTCAGCAATTTTCCATGAATTATATATTTATCTAAAAGTTGAATTTTCACAAAAAAAAATAACATGGGGACAATAACACTAAATATACTCTTTTCAGCTGTATTATGCAAATCACATTTGAAATAGCTTCTTGATATTTTTATTCAATATAACATCCATCCTTAAAAAGTCTGAACAGGCATCTTTTTCCAAAACACCTTTCTTTTTCTTTTTGACCTACTACTACCAGAATAATACTTAATATTTTGGTTTTTGTCTGGACCCAGGACAACTTCACCGAAGTTGCTGGACAACAGATCTAAAATATTTCAAGAATAATCTTGTATTATTATTTATGACACATTTAATATAAAACACACACAAAAAATGTTAGGAAGCAGTTTTGGTGGGGAAGAAATTGAAGTTAAACACTTAGTGTTCTAGTTGACAGATACATACTCAGATTTAGACCTGCGCAATTTAAAAATGGTCAAAGTATTAAGCCATTGATAATGGGGTAGGTTCTCTGTATAACAATGAATATATCACCATTACAATGTTTTGATAAGATGCTGATGTTACAAAAATCGCGTTGATGAATTCTATGCATTACATCTCTATAGCTAGTACATTTTAAATGAAAATAATTCTTTTACTTCAGAAGGACTTAGTGCCTTTAGGCTACACAAAAGAACAATTTCTCATGAAAATAACAAAAATTCAGGTGAAAGAATCAGTTATTTTGGGGGAGGTTGAAGGGAGGGAGGAAAAGAAATAAATGATGTCTATCTATACAGATTGTATTGTTTCTCTACCACATTGTGTACCTTTTCTGAAAATAAAATGGTAGTAGTAGGCAAAAAGTGAATTTACACTGTAAAAGGATTTCTAAGTAGCCTAGATATAAGAGCTGTTAGAAGTGGAAAGTGATCTTTAATTAAAGGGGTATTAGCACTGCTGCAACATCTTTCAGAGTGAAAACTGTAAATCACATCTCCTGGGAATTGTATGCAGAATATCTCAAATCACAAGGGTAAAGGGGAATTTATCATTTTAAATGATCAGTTTACCTTTCCTTTGTTTACAGAAGTGCCTAGTAGCCAGATTCAATCCCGTGCTATTCATATGAAACTACTGAAGCAAACCCCAGTCTGGGGTTTTAGGAAAGGGTAAAGGTTTTAAAAAACAAACTCTAACACATCTATAAAACAGATGTTCATTTTAAGTTATATTTTATACTAAATTTGTACTTTGCATCTCCAATAGAACTGGCCTCATGAAATGTGAAATGTTTACTTCTTGAACCAAATTATAAAAATCTATCCATAGCGTTCAATCAACTTTCAAGCAGAAGTTAAAAAACTGGTGTTATAATTTTACTTAGCTCATATTTGGTAGTACAACTTCAAGGTTGCTTACTAACTTATGAATTAATGTTTAATTAAACTCCCAAATAACAACTGAAGACTTTGAGAGGTATTTCCTGTATTTATTTTGTACTTTTTCCAAGGTGGGACTTCTCATTAAGAAGATTCGTAATTACATCACTCAATTCACTCTATATAGTCCCACACACAATAAAGAGAGAAGGCCAATCATTAGATAATGTAATACAGTACAGAACTTAGATAGCACTTACCCATTATAAGTGGTAGGAGGCACAAATTGTGACCCTTAGCACTTAATAAGCATTTAGAAATATTTTTCCAATCAAAAGAAATAAATTTAAATCAATCAAATTAATATTACTGTGTGTTAAATCAAACCTTACCAGTTGCAGTGGCTGGTACATTAAGTTTGCTTAAGTGGTCTTTTTGTGCTTTTGCTAGCATGCATATTCTATGAAATTCTTCTTTTAGATCCTGGAAAGTCTTCTCTATATAAGCCCTAAAAATAAATATTTCAAAATATAAGGCTTTATCATTAGACATTTTTTTATTATCATTAAACTTAAATAGCACCGTTTTATATACCATAAAATAATTATTGAAAGGTTAAAGTTTAAAAATTACTTCAAAATCCTAGAAAATGTCCCACAGAACTACTCTAATGTTTGGAGAGCCAGGCACAAAGGCACAAAGTAAGTGATACATTAAAAGTTCTAATACATACAAGTGGCACAGACCAGGATATTTACTTATTCATAAGCCGCTCTTTTGATGGCTGTCTCATTCTTATGCTAGAAATTCAATGATTTTTGTTCTCAGTAAACATCTTAAAAAGAAAAAATTAAATGTCCCTCATTTTGATAAGGTTTACATTAAAATCTGTCCATATAAAATAATGTGGCCATAATACTTTGTCTATTAAATAGTAGAGCTTTAAGTTAGTTTTTAGATCCATCTCTGCTATTCATTGTATGACTTACATACACCATTTTAACATGGAGGAGCCTTGGGGCAGTCTCTTTTAGTTCTAAAAGGCTGCTATTTTGTTACACTTGCAAAATTTTAAAATACATAAATAAAAATATATTTCAATATTTGTAATTTTTAGAGTTGGCAAAAAAGAATATAGAACTACCTTTCATGGAATAAAGGAATGCCAAGACTCCTTGGTGAAGTTTCTTTTCTAGGAGAAGAAACCTCTTGTCTTCTTACCTTAAAGATACAAAATAATCACCACTTTAAATTGCTTCTAAACTCAAATGAACGGGTTAACAGAAAATACAATGGAAAATTCATCTTCCTCATTGAAAAACAAATTTAGGTAGCTTACAGATATACAGAGATTTTTTTTTTCTTTAAATGGGAACAATCAGAGGAAAAGGAAAATTAAGGTAGAAAAATAGGATGTAGACGAAGTGTTTCTGGTAACTTCTGTGATTACTATTTCCAGTACTGACAATTCAAGAACTTTCCCAAATTCAAGTACTGAGGGCAGCCTGGGTGGCTCAGCAGTTTAGCACCACCTTCAGCCCATGGCCTGATCCTGGAGACCCGAGATCAAGTCCCACGTCAGGCTCCCTGCTTGGAGCCTGCTTCTCCCTCTGCCTGTGTCTCTGCCTCTCTCTCTCTCTGTGTCTCTTATGAATGAATGAATGAATGCATAAATAAAATATTTAAAAATAATTCAAGTACTGACTGAAACTGTTGCTCTGATTATCAAGGCTTGGTATCACCAGCAACGAGGGAAAAAAAAACCCTGTGTATATGTGTGTTTACTTCTTTCCTGTTATTGGCCTACATTTAAAGACATTTAAATCAATGTCTTTGTATTCTGTTATAGATTCTTGGCTGAGGAATGCAGTATATTTAGAAGAAGAAAGAAAACCAAGCTACAGCACCTTAGCATTTAACAAGCAATTTTAAAGACCCTGCAATGATGTATTTAGGCTACTTTCTGAAGCTAAGTTCTTGCCTTTCACTCCCACCCTGTGGCTTATTCTGGTATTACATTTATTCTGACACTTAAAAGTCAACTTTGAAGAACATGTAATAAATCCACTGTATGGTTTAGATTAAAAAAAAAAATCTTTAATCATACCTAGAAAACTTTGTGTATCTTCTAAAGGCATGGTAAACTGAAAGATATGAAGATTTCCTAATATTATACAATCATAAATTATAATTCTACCCAAAGTTCATAGGTCTTAAGTTCAAAGTGAAACCGTGAACATTTGTTCTTAGCAACTTAAGATTTAAAGTCATTGCAGCCATCATTAAAATGGATGATTTTACCTCTTTCTTACCATGGTATAACCCCTTTTAATTTGCTTTTCAAAAAGTTCTTTCAGTTTCTCAGGAGTTTCATTTGTTAAGAAAAAGGCTTGATTCCAGGTTTGTTTTTTTTTTCTAAATTAAGTCTCTTCTCCAATTTATTTCAGTTTATTGCTCTACTTTTCTAGCTTTTTCTAAGAGTGTTTGTGTAACATTTGTAAAATAGAGTATTCCTTTAATTAGTAAAATAAAATCTCAGCAACCCAAACAATTTGTGATTTTATATATTATGTTGTCAGACTGAGGTAAAATGAGTATCATTTGCTGCTGCATACTTTTGTCTGGCAAACATTTAGGCCGTGTCTTCTTTTGGATTAGAAGTGTTTTACTGAGCTTGTAAAGCAGTCATATCAAAAGACATTTTCACACTCATAGTTTGTTTTTAAAAGCAGTTGACAAAATTTTTCTTTAGTGTTACGTGCAATTAAAACACTCAATGGATTTTAGTGTGGACTAGGAAAAAAAGTAACATCTTAAAGATAACCAACCATTCAGGATGCCCCAAGTATGGAAATAAAAGATACTATATTAAGGGGTGTCTGGGTGGCTCAATCAGTAGAGCTTGTGACTCTTGATCTTAGGGGTCATGAGTTCAAGCCCCATGTTGGGTAAAAAGTTTACTTAAAAAAAAAGATAATAAATCTGTATCAACAAAATCAGAGAAGAGGTAATATTAAGAAAACAGAAGCATTTGACAATTTAATGCTAAACAAATCATAGTAAAATATGTGATTAAATGAAATAATTAATCTCCTTTTAAAATTTACTATGAGAAATCCTCAGTACAAAGCAAAATTATTTTATTAGGAGCCAGAAAGAACCAAAAAGTTCTGTTGACCTCTGAACTATGTGGAGTTAGAAGTGCTAATCCCTGTATATAAAATCCATGTATAACTTTTGGCTCCCCCAAAACGTAATTACCAATAGCTTACTACTGACCAGAAGCCTTATGGATAACATAAACACTCTATTAACACATATTTTGTATGTTATATACTGTATTCTTATAATAAAGCTAGAGAAAAAAATACTACAAAAATCATGAGGAAAATATGTTTAGATATATATATATATATGTATATATATATATATATATACACACACATACACACACACACCACATAGAAGTAGACTCACTCAGTTCAAACCTATGTTGTTCAAGGGTCAGCTGTATTCTGTAATTTTAACCTAAAAATGAAGATATTGGGCAGCCCGGGTGGCCCAGCGATTTAGCACCGCCTTCAGCCCAGGGCCTGATCCTGGAGACCCAGGATCGAGTCCCACATCAGACTCCCTGCATGGAGCCTGCTTCTCCCTCTACCTCTGTCTCTGCCTCGCTCTCTCTCTCTCTCTCTCCTCTCTGTGTCTCTCATGAATAAATAACATCTTTTTTAAACATGAAGATATTTACAAAAAGTAGTAAAGATTATTCCAGTTTCCAAAGTACTGATTTGGGAATCATTACTTGGGATGATTGCTTCTGATGTTAAAAAATCCTTAAAAACAAAGGGTTTCGGGGTGAAGATGAGGAGATGAAGGTGAAGGAAAAGGTAGGAAAAGAATGATAGACTTTTTGTGGTTTGGCAAATAACCTGAGTCAACCCATTTCTCTAGCATTTAGATTTTTTTTTTTTTTAAAGATTTTATTTATTTGAGAAAGAGAGAGAGCACGAGTGGGGAAGGAAAGGGAGAGGGAAAAGCAGACTCTTCACTGAGCAGGGAGCCCAATGAGGGTCTCAATCCATAGATCATGACCTGAGCCAAAGGCAGCTGCTTAGCCAACTGAGCCACCCAGGTGCCCCCTGACATTTAGATTTGATAACTAGTATGTGTGAATTTATCCAGAAAAGATTCCTCAGGTAAGGGCTAATGGGAAGACTATCTTACTGAGAAATTTCCATGAAGTATGTAACACAGCCTTGCTTACTATTATTATTATTGAAGAAAAACATTACAGCTGTACTCAGCAGTACACTGCATCTTCTATCATTCACATCAAATACATCTCTTGATATAGGCTGAATGAAAATTTTAGGTCTCCAGCACCCTAAGAAAATATATCAAAGGGACTTTAACATGTCAGTTCAACAAACAGATGACAAAAATGGCAAGCAGTTCTCTGACATTGGGAAGCAGGGTTTATCTAGAATGGGTATGGCATGTCAATGCTATTTTCTATTGTAGCTATCTTATGCAACTTTCTGAGAACAATCATTTATTTTTCAAAAGACAGAATTAGTATGGTCAATGGTAACTCCAACACTTTTCCCAGAAACTCAAGACTCGCTTTTCAACGCTAAATTACTTAATAAAACTATGCAGCTCTTTGAACATCCCAGAGAGTCAGTACACATTAAAAGACATAACTTGTATTTTTCCTTCAATTCTCAAATATTATCCAGGCGGACCCTGCACTGCAGGAAGCTGAAGTTACTGCAACTTCAAATAAGAAAGCAAGGGAACTTTGAACGTTATATTTTAGGAGATTTTAAACGTTAAATCATTCAACAAATGAGTTTATTTTGAGGTACTAAAACTTAAAATACTTAACATTATAAACTGTTCCAAGTACTAGTTTGGAAATGCCGAACTTGTGGAATGAATACTGAAATAAGAGCTTTACACGTCGTACTTTTCATTTACACTTCCACTATGGCGCTGGATAAGTCATTCAACTAAATCATTAAGATAAACCCATTTAAAAACAGTTGAAAGATGTTGTGAAATGATTCCTTAAATTGCCTCTTATGTGAATTGGGAGAATTCTGTTTTAGTGTAAATCAATTTAAGTTTCTCATAGATGGGTATCATATAAAAAATATATGTTCCAGGGCCAGTTGAATATGCAATGATATTTAAGGAAGGAAAAGAAAAAGTGGCTAATATTTTTGTTAGTCCCAAACCAGATTTATTCTTAATGCAAAGATAATGGAAAATGTTTCTGTGTCTGTGTGTTGTGTGTGTGTTGGGGGTCCAGGATCTGTTAGATATCTACATCTTAAAGAAAGAAATGTAGGTTTTCCCCAATGCTTGCTATTTTTTATATTTAGCACTTGAAGTGAAAGCATTTTATTCCTTTTATAAACCAATTTGAAACATAAAGAAATGACTCACAATAACCAAAATATGGATTCAATCTAAGTGTCTGTAAATGAATGACTGCATATAGAAAATGTCATATACACACGAACACAATGGAATACAACTGACCCTTGAACATTGGTTTGAACTGTGCAGATCTACTTCTATGCAGTTTTTTTTTCAGTAAATAGAGTACAGTTCTATAAATGTATTTTCCTATGATTCTTAACATTTTATTTTCTGTAGCTTATTTTACTGTAAGAAGACAGCACATAATACATATAACATAGAAAATATGTGTTAGTTGGACTGTTCATGTTATCAGTAAGGCTTCTTGTCAATAGCAGGCTACTAGCAATTATGTTTTGGGGGGGTCCAAAGTTACATGTGGATTTTCAACTATGTGGGGAGTCAGTGTCTCTGACAATATATATATGTGTACACACACACACACACGCACAGACATACGTGATGAATATATCAACCTTAAAAAAAAAAAGCAGGAAAATCATGTCATTTGAGACAACACGGATGAAACTGGAGGACATAATCCTATGTGAAATAAGGCAGGCACTGAAAGACAAATATTTCATGATCTCACTTATAGGTGGAATCTAAAGAAGCCAAAAATCATAGAAGTAGAGAGTAGAATGGTAGTTGCCAGGGTTTGGGGGGGTGGGGAAATGGGTGGGATGTTGGTCAGAGTACAAATTTTCAGTTATGCAGGATAAATAAATTCTAAAGATCTCATGCACCGTATTATGGTGATTATAGTTAATATTGCCACACTGTATACTTGAAATTTGCTAAGAATGTATTCATCACAATGAAAAAGAAAGAAAACTATGTAAAGTGATGGATATGTTCACTGGCTTGACTATGGTAATCATTTACTAACGTATACATTATCAAAACATCATGTTGAGGGTGCCTGGGTAGCTTAGTCGGTTAAGTGTCTGACTCTTGACTTCGGCTCAGGTCATGATCTCAGAGTCCTGAGATGGAGCTTGGCTTCAGTAGGGAGTTTGTTTGAGATTCTCTCTCTCTCTCTCCCAGTCTGCTCCTCCTAGCCCTTCTTGCTCTCTTTTTTCTCTCTAAAATAATAAATCTTAAAAAAAAAAAAAATCACATCATGTTGTACATTGAAAATATATACAATTTCTAATTGTTAATTTTACCTCCACGAAGTTGGAGAAAAATGCAGTAAAATTTAAATTTAAAATCATGTTTTTTCTTAAAACATTTTAAGTAACCAAAGTTAGAAAATTAAATTGTGTTATGAAACTTTTAAAGATAATACTATGTTCGTTAATACAATGTACACTCTCTCATATGGAACTTAAACTTTAAAAGGCTAACACTGAATAAAGGTGGTTAAGTTTGCAATGACACATTTTGAACTGCAGCAATGACTATCATTCTATTCCAGTATTCATATAAAAGATTCTCTCTAAAATGTAGTTAAAATGCAAAAGGAATATTTATTTTTAGGTGGCTCAGGCAAACTGAGTGTAGCCAATATTTGATTTTGCTTCTGGATGAGGTTTAGCAGAATTATGTCTCTTTAAAAAAATGGTTTTGTTTATTTTTAAAGATTTTATTTATGAAAGTGAGAGCAAGCACGGGAGGGAAGGGGGAGGCAGAGAGGAAGAAACAGACTCTCTGCTGAGCAGGGAGTTCCATGTGCAGTTTGATCCCAGGACCTTGAGATTACGACCTGAGCTTCCGCTTACACTTAACTGACTGAACCACTCAGGCGCCCTTAGAATTAATTATGCTTTTAAAACAGAAAAGAGACTATGGAACTACTTGGAACAATGTAATTCAAGAAATAAGCCAAGGTGAGATAGGATTGATAGTAAAGGAAATATAACTGTGGAATAGTTATAAATACTAGTTTGATAAAGTTTTCTATAGAAAAAGGAGAAATAAATGAGCAGTGGAAAAAAAGTAAAAACAAGAATTCACTTATCACTTAGATTATTGAAATTAAGAATGAAATGTTAAAGAGAAACTGAGGTTGAATATTTTCTTACGAGCTGTAGATATATTGAGACAAAGATGTCACAGTAAAGTCAAGCACTGAATACTGTTGAAATAGGGAGAAAGCGAGAATAGGGCTAAGACAAAGAAGAGATTAAGGTGGAAATAGCAACAAAATAATTACAAAAAAAGAGATTTGATGAGAATATAAAAGCATAGTAAAAGAAAAGTTTGAGGACAAAAGGCAAATAAAAAATACAAGAAAATTCTAAGTATTTATGGCTGTGTGAAACCTACACTTCTCTAAACATCATTAATATTACTGAAAAGTGGAATACAAATCCTATGAGTCTTGTCTGTTGGGCATGACACAGTGTGCCAGGCAAACCCACTGCCAGTGCAGGAACAATTTCAAGGCAAAATGGGATCCATTCCAGATTTCTGAAGGAAGCAGCAAGAAAATAAACAATATAAAAATAAACTTCCAAGTTCTTCACAGGATTCTGGTTTAATGTAAATCCCCCAAAATCACTATCAATTCCACAATAAAACATTCTTTAAAAAAAAGTTAAAATTCTTTACCAGTACTGTCGTAATGACAATAATTTCAATTCTATTAATTTGAAGCAGAGTGAGATTGATACTTTCCTATGGTCTTCACTGTGTTCCTTTTGCACACCTTTCTGAATTTATTTTCTTATCTTAATAAGAAGAAATATCAAATTGTGGGGGTGCCTTTTTATGCAAAATAGAAAATGAATACCTAAAATGACCAATTAAAAAAAATAAAGTTTCCCATAACTCCCTCATCCCTTTTCCAAACATTACATTTAAAATGCACTTGGGAAAACCCTTTTTATTAACCACAGATTTTATGTTATACCACTACTACTGTGACCTGAAGATATCTTCATGATGTTATTTAAGCAATCAGCATATATTAATTACCATAATCTACATAATATTATGAATTAGGTACTTTGATCTTAAAGTTTGCTATGGTAAAGAAGGCTTTGAAGAGGTCGAATAATTTGCCTACAGTCCAGTAGGTGGAGGAACTGTGACTGGAACCCTGGCCTTATCAGTCTAGGCTCTTAACTTCTCAAGTATAGAGCTTGGCTGCCAGTGAAACTCAGTAGTAGTTATCTAGCATGGTGAGGTAGATATAGAATGGTAACATTTACACATTGCACCAATGCAAACTAATTTTAAGATTCCAAAACCTGTCATACAACAAATACATTTCTCACTGAGAAGCAGTGATAAGCCAAGTTTTGATATTTAAATTTTGCCTGGGGAAAAAACCTTTGGTATGGCCTTTTTTTGTGCTCAAGAATGTCCAAGTAGAAATTTACATTTGAAAATAACCTAGATAGATTTACTCAAGTTCTGCCAAACCAGTTCACCTGCTGACAGAAGCAATCTGGCAACAGTTTCTTAACCAAAATTTCATAGTTTAAGTATTTCTCAAACTTACTAATAGAAGTTAATCATTTGACAAAGCATGACAATCAAGTATCTTACTGTTAATTCTATCTTCTCAAAACCTCAATTCTCTTCCTGCCCTATCCCATTTCCTAACAGAGGACTGGGCCTATATTACAGTAGCTAATTTAAAACCCTTGTCTACCTATTTCACTATCTAGATCTACTTAGGGTTGGTGTGTACTCTTGAAACTGGCTCACACTTTATTGACTCTCCATGTATTGAATAATTCTGGACTGTATCTTGAACATTATGAGTATGTTGTGGAGACATTACGGTACATGGTACCAAGGGTGGTACTATTTTTGTTTTTGTAGCCAAGTAACTTGGTGAGGCTCAAGACTCCAAATTGTCACTTCTTTGAAGAAGGGCAGTTCAGATTTCAGTTCAATCTTGTAACCCTAGCTGCAAACTGCTTCCTATTTGCCCCACACATCTACGGCCTCAGGTGCAGCCACAGACTTGGGCTGTCTAAACACAGAACTTAGGGTTCTCTTTCCTTCTCTGGCTTTCTACTGTCTGGGGCTCCTTCCCTCTCTCTGGTGACCACGCTTATCCTGAGCTCATTCTCCTTCCTGCTTCTTCCAGCCAGAATGATGGTGGACTTTCTATTGGAATTTTAGCCACTGCAACTATGGCCACTCTCAGGACAAAACTAAAGAAAACTGGGAATTTATTCAGAGCTGATTACTTGGTCCACATTCGACTCGTTTCTAAAATATGCAAAGTTCAGTGTCCAGTTCCTCATGGAGTTGTTCTTGTGTATCTCACCAGAGTTAATACTGTTAATTGTAGAGAACTGGTCTTCTATACAGAAGCTGTAGCTCCCAAACTCAGGGTTTTTTTTTTTTAATCCCTCATTCTTCTGAGCTTTCACCATAATTTTCCAAAGAAGTCTTGCTCACAATCCTAGGGCTTTTCCTAAAGCTCTCCTTCTGTTCACTGCTCACTTGACAGTATTCACATTATTGACCATAATCTCCTTCTTTGAAACATTCTTTTGGCTTCCAGCATAACTTACTTAGGTTTTCTTCCTAGGTTTGATATTTTCATTGGCCCCTCTTTCAAGGCCATACATGTGGGCATTCTCTAAGGTTCAGACATGGGTACACTGTATTTCTTTCATATACCTTTATCATTCATTCTCATATCACATCTACTGAGTTTTCATTTTCTACAGTCTATGTTTTCAGACCTACCCTCTCTTGATAACCACTTTCATCTCTTGATCAATACCTTTATACTTGTTCTGTTGTCTACTATAGACCATATTTAAAAACACAACCTAGGATTAAAAAACAAAAAACAAAAAACATAACCTAGGACACCTGGGTGGCTCAGCGGTTGAGTGTCTGCCTTTGGCTCAGGATGTGATCCTAGCTAGGATCTGGGATCGAGTCCCACACTGGGCTCCTTACAAGGAGCCTGCTTCTCCCTCTGCCTGTCCTTGTCTCCCTCTTTGTGTCTCTCATGAATAAATAAATACAATATTTAAAAAAATGAAAAAAACATAACCTAATTACCCTTTCCTTAAATATAGTTCACATTTTTTTTTTAAGATTTATTTATTCATGAGAGACACAGAAAGAGATGCAAGACACATGCAGAGGGCGGAGAAGCAGGCTCCATGCAAGGAACCCGATGTGGGACTCGATCCTGGGAATCAGGGATCAGGCCCCGAGCCAAAGGCAGACACTCAACCGCTGAGCCACCCAGGCATCCCTGGTTCATGTTTCTATGGAGTGTTCTCCTTAGCATCAAAAAATCTTAGGGCAAGATAAACCCTTAAAGAAAGTGAGATTAGGCTTTCCTGGAATAGTAAAATCCAAAACAAAAACTGTAGGTCTGACAACAGGCAATAAAGTGCCAAGATCTATTATTTTCTTTATATCAAAAAGGAAGATAAATTTAAAAAGTAGGGAGGAGAGAGTTTTAGATTCAGCTTTAGGAAAAAAGTTATCACTTTGTCCTCAGGACAAGAGGAGAAGAGAATGTTTAATCTGCTGCAGCAAGAAGGAAAGCAAGAGTTACTGTAGCTATTTGGCCATCCAGCAGAAGTAAATCCCAGAAGACAGATTCAGGGAATATGGACAAGTCAATGAGCCGCTGCAATATTATGTGGATGCAACGTAGAGGGAGACATACTGTTCTTAATATTAAATAGTGAAGAACAATTAGAGATAGAAATAATGTGTGTAAACCCATCCGATATGGAATTACTTAGCTGAAAACTAAGTTGGAATACAAATATCACAATAGCATTGCTGATAAAATGGGAGAGAGAAAACAAAAGCTATCCATTTTGGGTAGACAAAAATCTTTCAGGGAAAAACTTGAGGTTTTATAACATGGCAAGACCACTTAAGTAAGCAACAGAGTTCACAGAGTGTAACATATTAGCTGCAAATGAAAGATTAAGTGAGCTCAGCCTTCCCTGTCTCTCCCCCACCAAATTCTAGAGATATCTTTAAGGGGACTACAAATCCATCTAGAGGTTGTTAAAATACAAAATTGAAAAAAAAAGCTAGCTGGAGATTCTGTGGTTAAATGAAGCTAAGTGTTGTCTGTTGATTTCAGATCCCATAATACATTTTTATGCCTTTAAAAATTATCAGAAAGAGTACACAGTATGCAGCATTTTACAGGTCGGGGTTCTGTGGAATATCCCAGGAAATGTATCAGGCACCACACTAGCTTTTAAAGGATTAGAATCAGGGGATCCCTGGGTGGCGCAGCGGTTTGGCGCCTGCCTTTGGCCCAGGGCGCGATCCTGGAGACCCGGGATCGAATCCCACATCAGGCTCCCGGTGCATGGAGCCTGCTTCTCCCTCCGCCTGTGTCTCTGCCTCTCTCTCTCTCTCTCTCTCTCTGTGACTATCATAAATAAATAAAAAATTAAAAAAAAAATAAAGGATTAGAATCAAAATTCAGTTTGTTGTAGATTTAATATACTGGGTATAGAGAAGTAACTGGGAGCAATTTATAGGTTTGTTTGTTTATTTATTTATTTATTTATTAAGATTTTACTTATTTATTAATGACAGACAGACAGAGAGAGAGAGAGAGAGAGAGAGAGAGAGAGAGAGGCAGAGACACAGGCAGAGGGAGAAGCAGGCTCCATGTAGGGAGCCTGACGTGGGACTCGATCCCTGGTCTCCAGGATCACACACTAGGCCAGAGGCAGCACTAAACCGCTGAGCCACCCGGGCTGCCCTAGGTATTATGATTTAAAGTATAAAGATGTAACTTTTTGGGCTTGGATTTAGTTGGTGGCAACACGGCTAAATACATCAAGGTCACAATCACTGGTAAATATAGGACCTGTCATGGTGCCCTCCTTGAGAAAATGATGAAGACTGAAGGACGGCTCGGTGGCTCAGTGGTTGAGTGTCTACCTTCGGCTCAGGTCGTGATCTTGGGGTCCTGTGATTGAGTCCCCCATCAGGATCCCTGCAGGGAGCCTGCTTCTCCCTCCGCCTATGTCTCTGCCTCTCGGTGTCTCTCATGAATAAATAAATAAAATCTTTAAAAAAAGAAGAAGAAAAAGAAAATGGTGAAGATTGAAACAGGCCAGCGTATCAAATTATACTTGCTCCTTCTATGGCAAAACCAACATGAAAACATGAGCTGTGGGTATCTGGCATTGTGGTTTCTGCATGAAAATAGTAGTGCCTCAACCTACAACACCACATCTGCCATCACAGTAAAGTCTGTTGACTGAAGGAGTTAAAAGACCAGTAGAAGCTCCACCATTTAAAACACTGTTAGCTTATAATAAATGGGTTAATTTATGTAACAACAGAATAAAGGATAAAGCTGTAGAATAATTATTTAAGAAAGGACTGAACAAACTATATGACTTCTATGCATAAATAAGGGTTCCTGAGGAGATGTTAGAGTATTCTTAGAGCATGATATGATTTCAACAGAAGGAAAAGTGAAAAAGGCAGTATTTTTCTGAAAGAAAATTATAATCTGGTAAAAACTAGTTATCAAAATATGGCTCAGTATCCCTGACGTCCTGAAATCCTTTCAAGGGATCCACTGTTGGGAGAGAAATCTCCTTGGGTCCTGAGTGTTCCTGTACATTTTTGCTGTATGCCAAGAATACAAGGCTCTTTACCTGGGATATTTCTCGGGACTGTGCTTGCAGGGGGCAAACCTGAAAGATAATGTCTCCCTTGGACAAGGAGCAGGCTGCTAACTGCTTGCTATAAAATGATAGATCTCCTAAGCTCAGTGTTCCTCACCTTTAAGGCAACCCACCGCATATACAAGCATCCATCTGGGTCTTACTGCATTACCCTTCTCCCTCTACAGGAGGGACCAAAGCAAATAATGCTTTTGCTTGCTGTGATGTGTATAATGAGATTTTTTTTTTTCCTGATTCTAGAGTCTTCTTATAGCATCCCTGAAGCACTAAGTGGCTAACTTACTAGCTTGTAAGTAGGGTAAAAATCAAATCCCTGACGCTGAAATCCATGGAGTCAACTATTATAACATTATTAGATATTATTATTCTCTTTTTTCTTTTTCTTTTTCTCTCTTTTTCTCTCCCTTGGCATTTATACTGATGATGCAAAAACAATAGTGAGTGAAACTGCTGGCACCTGAGTATGATCAAGGCCATGGTACCAAACTTGAGTCACCATACTCTTAATGCCACACATTTGGGGCAGCCCAGATGGCTCAGCAGTTTAGCAATAACTTCAGTCCAGGGCCTGATCCTGGAGACCTGGGATCGAGTCCCATGTCAGACTCCCTGCATGGAGCCTGCTTCTCCCTCTGCCTGTGTCTCTGCCTCTCTCTCTCTCTCTGTCTCTCATGAATAAATACATAAAATCTTAAAAAAAAAAAAGCCACATATCTGGTTTAAAAAATCCCTGGGGGAGTCTTAAGATATCTCCTTGATGAGACTGTAAAAATTATGAATTTTATTAAATTTTGATCCCAAGTTGATAGCTTTTAAATATTGTGTGAGACAAAATAGGAAATATACAGAAAGGACTTCTGTTTCATACCAAAGTATAAGGGTTGTTTGGGGGAAAGCACTGGTTCAACCATTTAAGTTGCAAGATGAACTAGTCACTTTTTAAATGGAACACTATTTTCACTTGAAAGAATGACTGACATGCAAGCTATGGTTATCCATTCTTAAAAGCAAATGAAGTTAGCTTCTAACTTTAAGGAAAACAGCTGACAAGATTTGTGGTCCATGAAAAAATTTAAGTTTTCAAGCAAAAATTAAAATCCTGGGGAATGTACACCTGCTATAGCAAGTCTGACAAATGTTCAATCTTTAAAAGACTTTTATGGTGAGATTGGTATGATGTTACATGTGATTTTAAATACTACATCATAAGTCAATATTTGAAAGATCTGCATAGTTCAGTAAACCAATATTTTCCAAATGACCAATTCATGAAGCTACAAAATCATAGGTTAAGATAGACCACTGGCTTTTAATGCAGTAGAAAAGTTCACTGGTTTCAGTGTTTATAATGCAGTTAACACTTAAGAGACTACTACTACTTACTGAATTTTGGTATAGTACCAAAGGAGAATAGCCACAATTTCTAAAAAGGTTATTAAAATATTCTCCCCTTTCCCAACTACCTATCAGAAACAAGATTCCATATAATTCAACCAAAAACCAAAATAATCAAAAAACAACAGATCACAACACATCAAAGGCAGAAGCATTTCATAACATTGAAAAACAAATGTCTTCAAAACAGATTTTGAGATTTTTAAGGGTGAAGATTATAAGAGAAACTAGATTCTTTTGCGGGGCTAGTCCAACCTACTGAGGTTGAAATAACAGACTTTTATGCTTGGGTCAAGAGAAACCAGGGCTGAACCGAATATACTGTTTTGTGGTCTCTGGAAAAAGGAGAAAAGGGAAAAATGGGAAATGTGAGGAAGGAGTTAAAAAGGGGGAAGGGAATGAAAGCCATCATTAGGAAGAATCAAATTTGTTTAGAAGCCAGGGAAGAGGGCAGCCCGGGTGGCTCAGCGGTTTGGCACCGCCTTCGGCCCAGGGCCTGATCCCGGAGTCCCAGGATCGAGTCCCACATTGGGCTCCCTGCATGGAGCCTGCTTCTCCCTCTGCCTGTGTCTCTGCCTCTCTCACTCTCTGTCTCCCATGAATAAATTAGAAAAAAAAAAAAAAAGCCAGGGAAGAAAATTTAAAAAATGATATGCCACTTCTCATTTTTTTTCCCCTCAAAAATTATTCCGGTATTATAAAAACAAAAACCCTAAAATGATGTACTGAGTTAAAAAACAGACTAAGAACAGTAAGAGGTTTGGCTGGATTAATAATTCAGATGGGGGGGGGGCAGCTGGGTGGTACAGTTGGTTAAGTGTCTCTTGTCTCTTGATTTTGGCATGGGTCATGATCTCAGGGTTGTGGGATTGAACCCTGCACAGGGCTGTGGGATTGAGCCCTGCACAGGGCTCCATGTTCAGCAGAGTCTCCTTGAGATTCTCTCTCCCTCTGCCTCTCCTGCTTGTGCACTCTCTCTCTCTCTCTCTCTCTCTCCCTCTCTCAAATAAATAAATCATAAAAAAAAAAAAAAAAAAGATTTGGAGGGGTGCCTGGGTGGCTCAGTAGGTTAATGTCCAACTCTTGATTTTGGCTTAGGTCATGATCTCAGGGTTTTAAGATCAAGCTCCACGCTCAGCTGGGAGTCTGCCTGAGATTCTCTTACCCTCACCCTCTCCCTCTGGCCCTCCCCACTGTGTGCTCACTCTAAAATAATAAATGAATAAGTCTTAAAAAATAATTCAGATTTGGAAGTATTCAAAATGTCTGCAATATAAATTTCAATGTAAATATTAAGTGATTTGGATATCAATACATATTTGTTTCTTAAGTTTGTGATATATTTACTGTAACACTGGAAAAAACTCTGAGCCTTAATGAACTGGTTTTCTTCCTTCGAATTATTATTCTACCAGAGAGTCTATAAACAAAGACCAGTCTCCAAAGAGGAGTGATATAGAAATGTTAAATGTTTAAAGAAGGTATATTCAATCCAGTCTCTAGAAACAAAAATTGGAGGAATAGGACATTTGCTCTGACTGAGAAGACAGGGTAGAGTGCTTACATACATTTTTCTCTAATCCTACATAAATCCCAGCTTAGGCTGGCATGTGTCATTATATAGATAGTACAATCACTACTTTTATCTAATAAAAGATGATGAAAAGAAAGATTCATCATTTGAAGAATATAGTAACTTTTTTTTAAATTGAGTTATATAAGTGACTTTGTTTCAAATACTATGCATTTAGATGATGTAAGCCAAATTAGACTTTCCCACAGAAATCATTTGATAGTTCTGTATCTTGATTAATGGTCTGATTTCTAGTTTTCACTCAAATGATGAAAAATGTATTTATCATATATCTGCATATGACAATTATTTTTTAAATAAGCATGTAGATTATTTTAAATCAGTTCAGTACATCATATAGATTGGTTTTATAGTTTTTAAAAAACAGAAATTTCTAAATAAAGCAGTGTCTGCCTCTGTAATATATATCTTTAAGGTAAAACAGGTGAGTTTTTTTGGTTGTTGTTGTTGCTGTTTTTCAGTAGACTCCAGAATGGAGCCCAACCCAGGGCGTGAACTCATGACTCTGAGATCAAGAATGAGCTGATATCAAGAGTCAGATGCTTAACCAGCTGAAGCACCCAGACACCTCAAAATAAGGTATTTCGATAGAACTACATCCACATAAGTAAACAAATCTAGAATCTAGAAGAGAAATCTAGAAAGGTTTCTTTATACTTTCTAGCTAAAAAACCCCCAACCAAATTATTAATGACTCAAAATAAGGTATTTTGATAGAACTACATCCACGTAAGTAAACAAATCTAGAATCTAGAAGATAAATCTAGAAACAAATCTAGAATTTAGAAGAGAAATCTAGAAAGGCTTCTCTATACCTTCTAGCTAAAAAAACCCAACCAAATTATTAATGACTCCAGATCCTAAACTGCTAAAGGAAGAGGGGGAAAGGCTGTTGAGTTCTATTGTAAGAGCTCTTCTTGCAAAACATACTGGTTTCATACTATGGTTTTGCTGTTAGGGCAGTATTTTAAATTACAGATGGGAGACTTTATCAGCTACATTTTCACAAAATTGCTATATGTATTGACATTAATATGTCAAAGTATTCATAATACGACAGTCTACTATAAAGCTTTTATAATGCATATAAAACAAGGTACTTGAACAATATACGACAACTTGAATATATAGTTTAAGAGACATGCAATAGCAAAAGTGAGGAGCTATAGAGGACCTAAACTCGGAGAGAAAGCCACAAGTGGGAACTGCATCTGAAATCCAATGTATATGACAAATGAACTGTTCAAGAATGGGGATGCCATCCAAAACCTAGACTCATGAAGCTAGGATTTTAAAAGTTACAGAATTCCAGAAAGTAAAGCAGGGTTAAAGTTCATATCCTGCCTGCTAAAACTGTCATAATCAACAACTAGAGGAATACACCGATGCCTTTCACTGAAGGACCACCCACAGAATAAAGTACCATCTACAGAATAAAGTAACAAAATGGTAGAGAGCATTCTGTCTTCTGAAGCCATGATTATGTCATTTAAAAAAGATTACAGTAAATGAAATGCTCTTTTAAAATCCTCAGTTTTAGCCCTCAGTTAATTTATGTATGTATGTACGTATTTATGGATATATCTATGTATGTAATTTCATAGGGCTCGAATCATGACCCCAAAATCAAGAGTCTGACTGAGCCAGCCAGGCATCCCAGCTTTCAGTTTATATAATGTTAAGTTATTCTTTTTCCATTAAAATCTTGCAGGAAATTTACATATTTGTGCCCACATTACCAAAATATAAACGTATTAGAATGCGTTTTCTTTTCTCTATTTGAACTAAATGTCGAGCCCCTACTCAAGCCTAACTTCAGCTCACCAGGAATTTTAATTTTTAAATTAAGGTCCTACATGTTTTATCTGTAGCATTAAATTATAATTAGTGTTTCATTTAATCATATAATCAAGACCTTGCATCATCTTATAATGTTTGCTAATTGCTTTGGGTCTCCAAATCCTTGTTTCTCCAACTAGATTATATATAGCTCCTTAAAGGAGATGGATCTTGTCCTCTTTTTTTGTATTCCTGTCACTGACTAGCAAGACTGGGGAAACAGGAATTCAAATACTTCTTATCTAAGCAACTGACAAGTGAATTTTTAGACATCAACTTTCTTCAAACATGTCGGAGCCTCTGTATAGACTAGAATTGCCAGGTATTGCACATCTTATTTCCTTAACGTTAGCACTGATGGCAGCTCCACAGCCACATCACTGTTTTACTCTTCTAAACCCACAAAATCTTTGCTGCTCCTCAAAGCTACCATCTATCTGGTTATCTAATAATCGTAATGACAGCTACATTAGAAATGTGCCAACTAACTGGAATCTTTTAATAATAACTAGATTCTTTGTATTTTTACACTTTTGCTGGAAGCATGTAAGTTAGATGAAAAAAGACACATATAAACTAGAAATATATACAGAAAATCAGAAATAAAGCATAAAATCAGCAATTTGGACACATAAACACATGAGCTCTATTTAAATAAATAGTTAGAAGTTAAAATAAACTCAGACTATACTTTGTATCCTGGATACTAGAATCTGAAATGACTTCACAACAATTAGTAATGTTGGTTTTATCTATTAAATCAAGACTTTAAGCCAGAGGGCAGGGACAATATCTCTTTGTTCTTCCAGTAGCTCGAAATGTGAGGTAGATAGTTCAGTTATGTAATGAATGAGTGAAGAAAATGTATCAACATCACCAAATTCTACGTATTCTATATTATCATCACTCTCTATATGTTTTCTTGTATCCAAACACTCTATCTAGACTTTCATGTAACATCTACAAAAACAAAAAGTAGAATCTTAGAAAGAGGAGGGCAAACAATTTTTGTCAAACCCTAGACACCTAGAATAGTATTTAGTTTGGCAATTGAAGTGCTTCTCATAAGCAGTATTATAAAAATCTCTTATTTCCAAGATCTTTTTTTAAAATTATTTTTATTTTTTTTTATTTCCAAGATCTTAAAAATGATGCAGTATATCACAATCCTGGTTTTTAAAAAGGTAAACCAAACAATACCAATTTATATTTACATTAAAAAACACAATTTGTTATTTAAATAACTGCCTCCATGACATATGTTACTATGTCTGACAATGGTGTTCTACAAACAAGAGATAGTTTTGTGAAGAGTAAGTATGTGCATTTTTGTGTTATTTGATTTTCTGCATATTTTGAAAAAAAGGTAACAATAGGTAACAGTTTCTTGATTCTCTAAAACACTGCTCAGCTATTCTTTGGCAAGTCTACACTCATGTTAGAATTTTTGAAATTGTTCTTAGGTTGAGAAGCTATGACATTTCTTTCTTCTGAAATTAACAGTGATAGGACTCAGGAGATTAAATTTACTATTAAATTCTGCCAAGGTCCTCTACTTTTCACTAGTACTTATCATATTAATTAAACATTATGCCCCATGCCCCTGATCTCTGGTACCCTCTTCTGTACACCACAATCTACAATCCCACAATGCTTTAAAAACACATCTGAGGAGCTTATTTCTTTGCCTCTGGAGCACCTCATAACTTAATTCTAATGAGCAGAACAAAGCAGAAGTGAAGGTATGTGATTTTGAGAGACTAGGTCCTATAAAGCACTGTGGCTTCCTTCACTCTCTCTCTTGAATCTCTTACTTTTTACTTTGAGGAAGTTATTGGCCAGGTTGTGAGGTAAGGCCCATATGGAGAAGTCTTCTACCAACAGTCATGTGAGTGAGCCATCTGGGCATGGATCCTCCAACCACACAAACCCTTTAGATGACTGAAGCCTTTGCCCACGTCCTGACTAATCACAAGAGATCTTGAACCAGAACCACCTAGCTAAGTGACTCCTAAATTTCTGACCCACGGACACTGAGATAATAAATATTTGTTGTTTTAAGCAGTTAAGTTTGGGAGTAAGATTTGGGGTACTTTATTGTATGATGGATAATGGAATGACCCCTTTGCCAAAAATATCTCATCAAGAAAGACTGCAAACTTGGTGTACAAGAAGTGAAACTCAGGGGCACCTGGTGGCTCAGCTGGTCAAGAGTTCAACTCTTGATTTTGGCTCAGGCTGTGATCTCAATTTATGAGACTGAGCCCTATGTCAGGCTCCCCACTGCTTGGGATTCTCTCTCTCCCCACCCTGCTCCTTTGCTTCCCTCTAATAATAATAAAAAAATAAGTGAAATTCAGGTTTCCCATTAAACTAAGTACTTTCCCCCTAATGCTTCTAAATTATATGCAGAATACTAAGGGTCATCCATTTATATAAGCTCTGCTATCTTGACTTTAAGATTTATTTTAAGAGAGAGCGAGCATGCACGCACATGTATAGTGGGGGGATGGCGAGGGGCAGAGGGGAAGGGAGAGAGAATCTCAAACAGACTCCCCACTGAGTGTAGAGACCCATACAGGGTTTGATCTCAAGACCTTGAGATCATGACCTGAGCCGAAATCAAGAGCCCAACGCTTAGCCAACTGAACCACCTAGGTGCTCCTTGACTTTGTTATGCCCTTTTAGAAATCAAAGGACTCTGGCATGCTCTATGTAGGAATACCATGAACAGAGAATGAACTACAAATTCATGTTTCTCAAATTTTCTAAAAGAGCTTCTTTCTCAACATACCCTTTTCCTCCACTGTCTCATTCATCAAGACACTCAAAGTTGTCATTTGCCATAATGTCAATGGGTCTTTCCCCTGTCATATATTCTAAACAAATCCTAAACAAAATAAATAGTCTAAAGAAAACAAATTCTCAAAAAAAACAAAACAACAAAAAAAACAAAAACAAAAAAACAAACAAAAAAAAAAGAAAACAAATTCTCAAACCATTCACCAAACAGAAGGAAAGGACTGTGGGTGGTTAGTAGCTTCCTTGTGTTATTGGTTCAAAGCATCTATTAACTTAGTTATTCATTACAGAGGGTAGGGCAACTGATTATGAATGTGGGAATGTGATTTTCTAGAAATTATTTAGTTTTTAATAAGACTAATAAAAGTATATTGAAAATGGAAAAAAAACCTATAGCCTTAGCCATTTCTGCATACTGCCTTGTAGTTTTTATGTGTAGGTGCATACTTTTAGAAAATTGCAACTAATAACCAATATATTTTTTCATTTTGGAAAAATCCTGATATACCCAAAATCAAAGTTCTTTAGGAAAAGATTTTCCTTGTATTAACTAAAATTGAATTTAATTATAACTCAACAGGTATAGAATAAAATATATGCCAACTGAAAAGATTTTAATTTCAATTACTTAATTGGCCAACACTTTTCTAAATGTGGCCTAACTTTTTACAATATATAGCCGGCTCTCAAATATTCATTATTTTTTTCCCTCTATTGTCTGCCTACAAATAAAGTTATAATGGATGCAACATTACTAATTCTTTGGAAATAAGCCATCTCTAACATAATTTCTGTTACTTATATTTATGTTAGCCCAGGTATCCAGACATATATTTTACAGACAAAGACATCTTATAAAAACAAAACAAATGGAATTTAAAAAAGAAGTCTGTTGAAGGTTCCTGTTGAGCACTTATTGACTGAAAAATAAACTCTAAAATGTTCATAAACAATGACAAATTCCCAAATATAAGATAAATTATTAACATATCTAATAGCCTTTTACACCATCCCATTTGTTCTAACCAAGACTAATCTCTGTGTTTTGAACTAGAGATAGTACCTTCAAAGAAGTATTATAATAACTGGAATATAGGAATTTTGAATAAAAATTAATGGTAAATGGTAAATAATATTTAGAAGTCTCTGAAACAGTAAAGTGAAATGTAAATATTGTTTACTTAAGCACTAAATTTATAAGTCACCATTTACAGCAATTCAATTATTTTATACTATAATAGACCCAATCATAAAATCGTATTTCAGAAGTCAGAATCACTGTTTCTGAATCCTGTCTTTTGCAAAATAAATCTAAACATATTCCAGTGCAAGGGTTTCTTGTGTTTATCAGCATTTTTAGATAAATGGAAATTGTAGTGGGGGTGAAGAGCTGAATGATCCAAATAAAAAGACAAAAATGATTTTTAAAAAATGAAATGGGAGATACTTTAAAGAACTTCCCATTCTAAAATTTTTATATGATATTAAAAAAAACCAAGATAGTCTTAGTTATGAGGCTTATTGGTAACTGAATAACCTTGGCACACAAAGCTTAAATCTCCTACGTTGTCTAGAAGGAAAGAAATAAAGACAGCATTTTTGATTTAATGCTATCTTGTGGATGTTAAGAGTCCTCATTTATTGGGAGATCTTATATTATTCAAAACTGTGTCATCCTCCTAAAACCTAAGTCATTAAAAAAAATTCCTTTCTAAGCATAACATTTCAATGATTCATAAAAACATGGAGAATTATATATACCTATATATACACTACCTTGATTTAACAAGTGTTAACATTTTGCTTCAGCTCTTTTCTTTTTTTTTTTTTTTAAGATTTTATTTATTTATTCATGATAGAGAGAGAGAGAGAGGCAGAGACACAAGACAGAGGGAGAAGCAGGCTCCATGCATGGAGCCCAATGCAGGACTCGATCCCAGGACTCCAGGATTGCGCCCCAGGGCAAAGGCAAGCGCCAAACCGCTGAGCCACCCAGGGATCCCCCAGCTATTTTCTTTAAAAAAAAAAAAAAAAAAAAAAAAAGCTATAGCTACAACTGAAGCCCTCTTTACTACCTTCCCAGAGTCACTTTTTTTCCCCAACTGTAGAAGTGATCATTTTTCTAAAGTTGTTAACATTCCTGTTTTTATACTTTTACTATATACTTGTGTTTTTATAAACAATGTCATATTTTATACTTTAAAAAATTTAAATAAATCATTCCCATTTTATCATTTTGTAATTTCTACTTTTTATTCAACATTGTTTCTGAAATCTAGACATACTAATATATAAATATTTAGTTAATTTTAATTTTTCTAAAGTGTCTCACCGTAAAGGTGTGCCATTCTGCTACTGATGTTTAAGTTATTAAACAATGTAGCTTGAACATCCTCATACACATCTTGCAAATACAGAATGTTCCTTTTTATATTGTTTCAATGAAGACTTTCACGTAAACTGGTTAGGTGGATTTTTAAACAATTTAAGCTCTGGCAATTGAAGAAAAACTAGAGTGTCATTTTCTAATCCAGAATCATCTGTGCCTTACTATCTACTAGTTAAATGTTTTATTTGTTTGTTAAATGCCTGTGATATAGAAAAGAGAGTATCAGGAAACATGAAACAAATCTAAGCATTTATTTTACTTAGAAATAATGCTTCTATTTAGAAAAATCTAAGTCATTTGTTTGTGTATAAATACAATTTGTTTAAATTCTAATGGTGGATCTACCTCAGGAAAATAAAACAAGGAAGATGTGCTATATGTCAGCATTTGAATGTTGCTTTTTGCAGAAGCATTGAAATTGGTAGGACTGAAAAGAATCTTCACCCCTGTTCCTGCCCACTCAAATTTGATAAAATACTGACTGAATAATTCAGGAAGTCTGTGGAACCTGATTTCTCATTTCTCATTTCCTTTATGGAATAAACCAGCAGTGCAGTCTACCTTTAATTCCTTTTCTCTTGGTATTCCTGATTTTACTTTATCATGTGGCTGATCAAGAATCAAATTATTCTTCCTTGCTTCACTGTCTTCAAGCAGGGGAACATAGCCAAAACTGTTATCTGCAAGACAAAAACCTCTTGGATATAAGTAGAGAACCCCTGTTTTTAGGACCACCTGGTAAAATAAAAATAAACCAGAAACCCCGATTATAAAGATATTTTAAATTGTGAGCTTTGAAAATTCTTTAGACAATAATTACTTTGACAATTTAAATTTGCCTTTTTAGATTTTTTTCATTCCCACTAAATACACAAAACCCCCACTCCCCAAATCAGTGGTGTAAAAAATATATAGAACTTAGAAAACTAGAATTTCTTTATAACTTAACAATAGCAATTAAACTTTTAATAAGCCATATTTCCAGGTATGTACTTCTTGTTTAAGATAATTATTTGCATAATTACTCCATACTTATTCTAGGAAAATTAGAAAATGCAGACATGCCAAACATAAATAAATAAATAAACTGCCACAACTTTTATGACCTGTGAATTATTCCTGTTAACATTTTGGTTTATATTTTTATCACATTTTTTCTTTTCCTATACTTACAGATTCAAACAAAAAATTTTTTTTTACACATAAAATTATATACATTTTTTATCCTGCTTTGTTCATTTTTCTATGTATTATATGTCTCAAGATAGTAAGTTAACATCTATAATCATCATTTTTCTGTGGCTACATAGCTGTTTGTTATATAAATAATTTAACTCTGAACATTTATTTCTAACTTTTCATCATTACAACTTTCATTGTGGGGGCAGCCCTGGTGGCTCAGTGGTTTAGTGCCACCTTGGGCCCAGGGCGTGATCCTGGAGACCCAGAATGGAGTCCCGTGTCGGGCTTCCTGCGTGGAGCCTGCTTCTCTCTCTGCCTGTGTCTCTGCCTCTCTCTGTGTCTCTCATGAATAAATAAAATCTTAAAAAAAAAAAAAAAAAAGAACTTTTACTGTGATAAGCTTCCTTGCATATATAATTCTGAGTTCTATAACAAATATTTTCTTATGACATATTTTTAGAGCTTGAATTTTTCATTTAAAAGGTACAGACATTTAAGAAAGCTTTTGCTATTTACTGGTAAATCGTCTTCTAGGAAGTTTCATCAACTTAGAATTCTACAATATAGTATATGTGCATGTTCATTTCCCCATAACTCTGTGCAAGTATTCATTTTTTATTTTATTTTATTTTATTTTATTTTATTTTATTTTTTTCAAGTATTCATTTCTTAAATAAAAATATGTAACTGCACTACAGTTATTTAAAAATCAGAACTATTGAGAAATGATGGAGAAATAAAAAAGAAAAACTTAACTTCTACTTTTTTTTTCTCCAAGAGGTTCAAGTAATACATAAAAAATTAATACGAACATACCTTGACTGGAATTCACAAGAAGCAACTGTGATTTTAGCTTGTCAATAATAGTTTGTTGAAGTGACAGCTGTTCCTGTTGCTCACGTATTCTCTGCTCATAGTTTTCAGTCTGCTGACATAAAAACCAGTTAGCCTGGTATTTACTAGCAGACGTGCATATACATTTACTGTCCATTAATTAATTATACATAGAGGTGAGTTGCTCTATTGCCATTTCTCAGGTATTGAGCATGCTGTTTGTGAACTAAAAACTGGCTTCAACAGTATATTAATAGTCATTGTAAACATCACTGATTTAAAACACTTTAAACGCTGCAAAATTTAAAAAATCATCTTAATTAGTGAAATTTCAGTTCATAGTTCTTGGTCCTTCAAGCTAGTATAAAAATTGTAATTTAGAATTCAGTCCCTAATGAAAACAACAAAAAAGCATCAATGACAAAAATGCATGTTATATTGTTCTATAAAAGTATATACTAACTTATTTTTTTAAATACCTACTAACTTATAAAATGTTAAGATTTCATATCTTTTAAATAAACAGTTTTGAATTGGTATTTAGCATATAAAACCACAAAGGAAGTAGCACAACCTAAGTAGCATTTTCCCTATGAGAAAATCAAATGAGCAAGTACAAATTATATTTATCAGAAACTTCCTTTTTCAGATTAAGTTTTAAGAAGTCAGGAGAATATGTGGTTTATCCTTACTGGATATCTTTAATATCATAATTTCCCTTATATTTTTAATCCATTCATCTTGCTATTTTATTGCAATGGCTGTGAGAATTAAGCAATGAAAGAAGATAGCAGTTTGCATTAGAAAATAACAGATGCTAACAAACCTTCAAGCAAATTTGAAAATGTTGCATTACAATTACCAAAGTTTAAATATATATTACCAATAATAGAGAATTCTTTATCAATTTTTATCACTGGTGCAACAATAAATGACTAAACTGTAAACTCAATGAATGTAAAATAAGATCCTAATAATCTTGGAATGTCTTCAGTAGATACTAAAGAATTTGATTTTGAGGGGTACCTGGGTGGCTCAGTCAGTTAAGCGTCTGCCTTCAGCTCAGGTCATGATCCCAGGACCAGAATGGAGCCCCACATCGAGCTCCCTGCTTAGCAGAGAGCCTGCTTTTCCCTCTCCCTCTTCCATTCCCCTGCTTGTACTCTCTTTAATAAATAAATAACATCTTTAAAAATTTTTGATTTTGTTGTATTTTTTTATTTTGTTATATTTTTATCAATGTTCAAAATTAGTGAAATTATTATTTTCAGAGACCAATAAGCTTAAAGTACATTATAAGTTACACAGCTCTTCCTAGATTCCCAAAATAAATTAGCTTAGGAAATTAAAAAGTATATATTTAATTTATTTGAGAAAGAGAGAGAGAGAATGAACATAATGGAGGGGTGGGGGGAGGAGCAGAGGGAGAGGGAAAAGCAGACTCCCTGTGAGTAGACAGCCCAACATGGGGCTTGATCCTGGGACTACAGGATCATGATCTGAGCTGAAGGCAGATGCTTAACTGACTGAGCCACCAGGTGCCCCTAGTTTAGGACATTAAAGCAAAATACAACATTTTCCCAAATAAAGGGTGAAATTTTATATGTAATACACTTCAAACAATAATTAACAGAGCTGATAAGTAACTCAAGTGGTTTGTTATCTTTGCATTATTGTCTGAGAGTAGTATTATATAACCTGATAATCCCATAGAACTTTGTGAAGTAATTTAGACATAGGAGATATTTAGTGCATGCTTGTTAGGAAAAAAAAAAAAAAAAAAGGAAATAAAGAATCCAGGTTAAAAAAAAAAAAAGGAATCTAAATTCTATTAATACAAATAGAAGAATGTATGTTGTGAATCTATCTGGACCATATGATCTATAATTATGAGTCTCCAAACTAAATCTTAAATAACAGGGCCATGCCTTTCAGGACAAGACATTTTATTCTCACAAAAATCTATATCTGAACCCCTAGAGTGAGTAGGATTTAAATATCTACAGCAAATTCTGTAGCATCTTAAATTTCCCTGAGCTACACAGAGCTACCAGGCTGAGGAATCAGCAAACTTGCTGATGTTACTTCTTTTTGCTATCTACTTCTGTTTATTTAAACTTTCTCCAAAGAATTCAAAGCTCTTCATGAACACTAACCAGTAAATGCTTATTCTTTTACTATATTTTGATGGGTAAAAATATTCTACTATCCAGACATTAAGTAACCAGGACAAAAAAACCTAGCAAATTAGAGACAGGCCCAGAATAAGTGTGCAAGTTATTTAAACCTTAGCCCACTGTCTATTATATATATATTTTTCCTGCCTTCATGGAAGAAAAAAAAAGGACTTGTATTTTCTTTTGGAACCAACTCAGAAGTCTTTGCCAGGTAATATTCACCTTTTAGTCTCTGGCTTAAAAACGAATAAGGCTGAAAATGTTATTTATTGGGTGGGAAAGTTTCAAGTTGAAGTTTTGAACTATTAAACTACTTAATAAAGTACTCAGTAAACTCTAGTAAACTCTATAACTTAAAAACTGATATTCTGAAAGTATAGCAGGGGAAAAAGAATAGTAATAGTCCTTGTTCTCTTACTGCTTTTTCCACATACTTACATTATAGCAATTATAATATTTTAGTCTAATTACCCATTATAGTGATTATATTTTAGTCTAATTACCTATATTTCTGATTTTGCTTTAGACTATGACCTCTTCTAGGGCAGAGGCTATTTTCTTCTGACATCTCTAAAGTATCGAGTGGCTGGTACATTTTGAGATGCTCACTATATTAGCTGAATAAAAAGGCTTTAAGTTGTTAAGTATCACAGAAACAGGCATGACTTCAGAAGTTACCTGAAAGAATGGAAAAAAGACTTTGCTTTTATTTTAAAAGGGAAACAGGAAAAATGGAGAGAGGTCAACAGGTGAATATATAAAAGGAAATTAAGTTTGAGAAAATGGGTGCAAAAGATAGGCAATATCTGAATATTTTTTCTTGTCTTTTTTTTTTTTTTAAAGAGAAGCTTATACCATCAGAAAAAAGGTACTAATTCAAGAAAAGAAAATACATAATCAGAAAACAGTATAAAGATTTTGACCACAAGGCTATGAGAGGGCAAGTCCAGAAGAAGATACCGCATCCAACTGGGAAATAGCCAGTAGATTTCAATTTATTTGCTGTATTTGGAAACTGAAACAAGAAGTTTTTTTCTTTTTATTAAATGCTTTTGTTCACTGAACAGATATGAATAAACTTATAATCTGAAAAATCCTTTTAAAAGGTCAGATAATTGTTGTACTGTCACAGCATTTTTTAAAAAAACAATACAATTACAAACCAAGTGCATTCCAGCCCTATCAAAGACCCCACAAAACAGAAAAATCACTAACAACCACATTGAAAATGTACAACAGCAATGTCTTGTCAACACTTCTGTACAGAGCACAGACATGACAGCTAAAACAGACAGAAGAGAAGATGCTTTTGACAGCCAGTGTGTGTGAATGATTCTTTGAGTCAGATGGCAGCAACAAGTTACCAACTAGGAGATCTGCATGACAACTAACCATCCATCTGTATCAAACACCATCTGGCCAAGATGACTCTGGCTTCTGTGTATTTGACACTCCTTCCAATTCCAAAGACTAGCAAAACAAGTGGTCTACCAGCATCTAAAGAGGTAAGCAGGTACTTAGGTACATGTGCCCATGTGCCATAATGTACTCTGTACTCTTTCTTAGCATTCAAAAGCAAAACTTAAAACAATGCTGATCAATATAGTACACATTTTAAATTTATTGAAAATGGTTGTCCATACATGCCCTTCTCTGATCATAAACAAAGCAGAAAGCTTATCTTTAGAACTGTCCCTTTACCCAGGGAAAATTTCAATTCATCTTCAAAACTAAGGCAGCATATTCTCTATAATTTTGGATATACAGCTGCTCAAGTTTTCATGGGTTTCATAAATATTAAAAGAGTTCTATAAATTGAATTTTTTTCCTACTGCTGACACTGAAAACTGTCATTTTTCATATTTTCCAAAGTACTTATTTCCTAGATGGGTGAACAAAAGTTCAAGTGCCCTTTGTCATGGATGGTACTTGGAAAAGGTTCAAACATTATCCCTTTTCATCCTCAAGAACTAATCCAATATTCTGAAAGATACCATTTTTTCCCTCCAGGTATAAAGACAACAGGAATTTAATAAATTGAATGGGTTAAAAAAAGAATCTCAATTTAAAAACCTTTCAGACTGTTCTAAGATTAACAAAGAGAACAAAAGCTTTACAGAAGGCTACTACAAATGCTCTCAATAAGGAAGCTCCACAATTCATGAAGTAAGACAATTAAATAACTGTCCCAATACACAACACTTTGATCACAAACTATCTTATTTTGAAACTCTGGGTAAACTAAATATCAGCTTCAATTTTAAGTTAAAAAAAGAGATTGTATAGGATTAGCAACTCAGAGAGCCTGGTTTATACAGCTTATTCTTCAACAATTCTCTGCTATGTTTTCTTGTAACTAGGTTACAAACCCTGCCCTCCTCTTGTCCTGGCCCCATCAAGATTTACCTAGACCTGCAATGTGACAGATCAGATTATCAATTTAATTATCTACTATTTAGTTACAGTGCCACCACCAATTTGTCAGCATGCCAAATGGTACCAATTTCTCAGCATGCTAAATGGTAAGGGATGACATTTTTATTTTATGATCTTGTGTTTTTGTTCTGATTAACTTACTTAGCCTCTGAGCTTTGTTTTTTTTTTTTTTTCTTTCTGAAATGAAAATGATATTTGCCTGAAGGGCTGAAGGAAATGGCATGTATAAATTATCTAGTACATAATAAGCTCTTTGCAAACGTTAGTTCTTTTCCTTTAATAATGAGCAAGATATATAATATCTGTTACGATAACATGTAGTGTATGCATCCATTAACTAAACCTCTAATTACCGCTGAACATGGATGATATGTCACCAGACTTACCACACAAATTCCCAATGCTCTAAATCAGTTTTCTCAGTCTTTCTTCTAGTTCATTGTAAACCAGGACTCAGAAGTTTCTTTTTGAGAAAGCACTGTGGTACCTCCATTGAATCAAAAACATTCTGTCAAGCAAAAAAACTAAAAACTCTGGTTGTTTAAGGTTTATAAAGAGAAAAAATAGTAAAAAATAATTAAGGAACAATTAATGGCTGTTAAAAATTACAAAAGCAGCACATTTGTTGAGAAAATGCAAAAAAACAACAAAATCACTACCACAACAAAACCCCACACATGTACAAGGCAAAAAGTCTTTTCCTTTTACTGTGACTTCCATTCCTCCTCAGAGTTAACTACTGACACTTTGGTATGCACTCTTGCAGAACTTCTGCACATGTATATACGTATCTTACTTTTTTAAAAACTGTGAACTGTTCCACAACCAAAATTTTAAACAATACAATCATCATATGATCATTTCACTGAATACTTACTATGCACCAAAATCAGAGAGCTCTATTTTATTTCATTTTAGTTCTTTAGTCTTCTATGTAGATTATTTCCCACATTTTACAGGCGAGAAAACTGAGGCACAAAGCCGTACAAAATAACCTGCCCAAAGTTTTTCAGTAAGCAGTGAGACTGGGATTCGAATCCAAGTTTGACTAACCACTGAAGCCCAGGTCTCTAAATAACCACTACGGCACATCACCTAAGTATATCCAATTCTACCAAGATCCTCTTTTTTTTTTTTTTCTTTTTTCAATCTTCTTTTTTCCATATATTCTCCCCTTGAACAATCTCATCCGAAGTGGAGGTTATATACCAGACTCTCAAATTACATATTCAAAATTGATGATCTCTTCCCTCCAATTTCCCTTTCTCCCTACTCCGTCCCACCCCAGTTCCCTGCACAACCAGGTCCTTTGCACTCCTTCTCTGTACATGGTACCACTATCTATCTTTACAGATATCCACTACCTATTATCTAGAAAGCTATTAACAACCAACCATTGACATCTACTTGTTCTACAATATGTTACCAAGTGTCAATTTTAACCTTGAATCTCTTTCAAATCTATTCACTTTCTTATCCCCAGTGTAAGCCACCACCATTCAAGCCATCACAGCCTTAATAAACTACTGCAATAGCTTCATTGCTCTCCCTAAATGTATCAGCCAATCCATCTTTTAAACTGAAGCCATTATGTTTTGCAGAATGCATATGTAATCACAATACCCATTCAGTCCTCCCACTCTTCCCCCATAAATACCTTATAGGGCTTCCTACTGTTTTCAAAATACAGAACCCAAAATCCTCCATATAGCCTCTAAAGATCCTACACAGTCTTGCCCCTGATTCTTCTCATTGTCGTATTTTCCTTACACTTTCAATTCTTTGATATCAGTAAGTCTTTATAACAAAAGTCCTTATACCTGGAAAGCACCAATCCTGCCCTTTCAAAAATCACTTCATAAAGACTATCTTCTTTATCTCCTAGCTTAGGTCAAGTCCCTAACAGATGTTCTAACAGCAGTTTACTTTTCTTCCTAATACTTACCAGAGTTTGAAAATTTACATTTATGAGATTACTTGTTTAGTCTCTACTTTACTAGATGTGCCACCATTCCATGAAGCAGGGACATATATGCTTACAATTGTGGACTCAGCACTTGATACAACGTACTGAGTAGGTGCTCAAAATATCTTTGAATGAACATAATTTAAACATTCCCAATTATTAACAGATCTTCTTGAACTTGTATCTTAGCATGCCTGTCTAAAAATTTTGATAGGACATATTTCTGGAAGTAAAAACCTGGAACAAAGGATGCAAATATTTTAAATTTTGATAGGTAGAAAATAAGTCTATGGCAATGTACTGACAATGTACAATAGAAGAAAATAAAACTTCCATCAGAAATGGCCAGAACCACCTTTATTCTAATACTAGTAGCTTCTGTATAAAAATACAAGCATCAACTGCTCCATTTCCATGGACACCTACACAGAGATTTTGGGGAACAAAGGGAAAAAAGAATATTAAAAAAAACAAAGCCCTTCCCATTTTAAGTCAAAATAAAGGCATTTTAAAATATAGTAATACCTATAATAAAGGTATTTTATGCCTTCATACACACCTGGAAAACATATTCTAAAGCTTTTAGAGGTAACATAAGCCTGACATTTTAACATTTCAGATGGGTCAAGACTAACTCTAGGATAAAGCAGTCTAACAATACAATCTTTAATGGCTTAACATTTGTCAGAAAAATGTAAAATGTAATTTATGACAAAAAGTGCATGGCCAAATTTAGTCTTATTTGAGGAGTTCATCTTAGACTCATTTGTTAGTCAGTAAGGCTCTTTACTTAGCAAATGAGCTGGCTTTAAATATTCTGTATCCTTCACTTTTCTTAGCAGTACAAAGAAAGGAAATTTTCTTTGTAAGCACCTGAACTATCTTATAATTAAGAGATTTCTACCTTTTTATACAAGACATTGTTGATTTTCCACTTTAACCAAAAACTGGCAAGAAGAGACAAATATGTTTTATTCCACATCTTTTTTTTTTAAGTTTATTTATTTTGAGAGACAGTGAGAGCATGATCAGAGGGAGAGGTTGATAGAGAATCTCTAGCATACTACATGCTGAGTGTGGAGCCCGACACGGGGCTTGATCTCAGAACACTGAGATCATGACCTGATGAGCCTAAACCAACAGTTGGCTGCTTAACCGAATAAGCCACCCAGGTATCCCTCCATGTATGTCTCAACAAAGGAGATTTATATTTTCTTTTTACATAATGCAAAGATCTTGGGAAAAGCAGATTAGCTGTAGGACGTTTTCTGAAACTTATTTATAAATATGGTAATCTGATTTTAAATCACAATCAATTTTAAAATTTTCAAATGTTTCAACTGTTTTACTACTGATTCTTCTCTTGGCAAGATGATCAAAGAAACAATAGAGGATACCTAAGTCTTTATGAAATATACTTGTTTTTTTCTACAGAACAGTAGCAGAAATGGGTAAGAAGCAACTTGGTATAAGCAATAAAACTGATTAAATATTTAAGTCTACATAATGGGCTTGTGTGACACTTGGAACTCTCCAGCAACATGAGCCTAGTCAGTCAAAAGATGTGGCAAAGACTGCTAATTATTCCCCCACATACATTTTTGTTTTTTTCTTTTAGTAATATATGCTTTTACCTGGGCACATGGTCATCCAGTAGAGGATATATTTACCAGCCATATGTCTAAGTTCTGTTCACAGCAGGTCAACAGAAGTGACCTATACAAATTTTGGACTGCCTTATTAAAAAAAAGCTGTCTGCTCTTCAATGCTTCTCTGTTCTCACTGGCAGGGAAATGTTAACAAGTAGAACAGCCACTGTGATTCCAGACAGGGAAACCATATTTTAAGGATGGTAGAACTGCCTTACTATCCCTGGCTACGCATCTCTGGACTGCTGCATGAGAGGATAAACTTCTATTTATTTATAAACGTCTTATTTAAGCACAGTACTTCTTGGTCTCTTGTTAACAATAGTTTATCCTGTACAGTGACTAATTCAAGGACCAAGCCAACTCTACCACTGTTCTATATAAGAGTTTCTTCTTTTATTCTGTAAGTGTATCAAAAAGCTGTCCATGTCAGGGGCTACTGTGTTTAAAACATCCCTCTACTTTGGAAAAACCAGAAGGCCTCTTAGTATGGGTACATATGCAGGCTTACACAGGCAACAAACAGAACAAGCGATCATCGGATTGTGAGCCCTTTAAAATGCATGCTC
Source organism: Vulpes lagopus (assembly GCF_018345385.1). Taxonomy (NCBI): domain Eukaryota; kingdom Metazoa; phylum Chordata; class Mammalia; order Carnivora; family Canidae; genus Vulpes; species Vulpes lagopus. The sequence goes on along the minus strand of NC_054834.1, from coordinate 86,106,470 downwards.
TATGTTTTATTTATCTTTGAATCCCTAGCATTTATTAACTGGCATATCATAAATTGTAGTATGAATGAAAGAAATATTAGTAACTAGCATTATACTCCGGCCTCTTTTCATAAGACATGTATAAATCACAAAAGTAAGGATTCATCCAAGAAAAGAGGAGCTCAAATTAGGTTATTCATAGTAATGGGAAGAACAGTTTGAATACCTACAATGGGCTGTGATTTAGCCAGGTTAGTAAAACAAGTCTGGATTCAGGTAACCCTAGTTTCAATATACATTCTGCCACTATGGCTGAAAAAACTTATTTCTGAGTCTCAGTTTTCTCATTTGAAAATGGGCTACCTATGTCTACTTTGCCAGGCTAGGAGGATTTACATATAAACTATGTGATACTTGTAAAATACATTCATTCAATGAATATTAATTTTTCTTTCTGTTTTATGATGTAATAAATTTAAGGATTGAATGAGGAAGAGGATGCAACTCGGTTCAGCATTATTTGGGGTTATGTGACATTTTAGTATAGTCTAGAATAAAGACTATACTGGAAGGAAAAGCTAAAAATAGTTGTGTTCTAAAAACGAGAGATTCTAATAGGATTTAATGGCATGGTGGCAAGAGTACCTCGGTATAACAATGGTAAAACTATTTTAGGGCCAGAGTTAAATAAATATACTTGACGGTCAACAGTAGGACACTAGTTCATAGAATGAGGAATCACTCTTTGAAATTTAAGTAAGGCAAATTAGGATAAATAAAGGCATTATAATTCTGCAGAGCAGTTTCTACATCTCACTCTTTTGAAATGATACAGAGAAAAAAATCAGTGGTCTGGGCATCTAGTTTAATATATCTTCCAAGTAGCAATGAGATACCTTTGGGTATAGAGCTCAGAGGGCAGATATGGAGTAGGGGGATAAGTTTAGGAGTCATTGTCATAGTTATCTGAAATTATAGGAGAAAAAAAGAAGTGAAGAAAATCTTGAAAAACTAATAATACTGTCCTGGTAGTAGAGAATAAACCCACAAACAGATTAAGGAAGAGGGACTCAACAAGAAATGAGAAAAATCAGATGCTATCTGGAATGTTAAAAAAAAAATGTTTTAGGGAAGAGGCAGTGCGAGAGATATAGTCAGCCATTAAATGGAATGAGGTAGCTCTATTATGTATGAATCTGAAAGACTACTGATGATTTTAGATTTAAAAAGTTATAGACATAATATTTACTGTCAGGTAGATTTTGTGTCAAATTACAGTTCCATTAGCTTTAGTATTTATTAGATACGTGGTTGTGGGCAAGTTATTTCACCTCTCTATACTTCCTTTTCTTCATCTGAAAAAAGAAAATAATACTTCCTCACAAGATTTGTATAATGATTAAATCAAATGACTGTATAAAGCACTTGGTAAACATAAGCTTTGATAAATCTTAGTGATGATGATGGTGAAGATAAAGACATTTAAAGAATATATTTATTAGAGAGAGAGAGAATGTGTGCATGCATGTGCACACGCAGCAGGGGAGGGACCGAGGGGGAGGAAAAGTCTGAAGCAGATTCCCTGGCTGAGTGTGGAGCCAGAAGTGGGGCGTGATCTCATGACCCTGAGATCATGACCGAAGCCAAAACCAAGAGACCAATGCTTAATTGACAGCAGCACCCACACCCCAAAGTTAAAGACATTTTTGAAAATCTTAACCTTTTTCATATTAGCACCATTCTATTTTTCAAAAAATATGATTCACATGTTCTGGAAGAATATGTATCAAAGTACTAGCAATGCCTACCCCTGTGGAGTAAGGGAGAAGACCATCACTTTATATTCTGTATATCTTGAATTACTGCATTTTTTCAATAAGCATGCGCTGCTTTTGTAATTTCAGCCAAAATACTTAAAAAAAAAAATCACTTACCTACCCTTATTTGACTTTTTCCCCCTCATTAATTTCTAATACACTTGGATACCTTTGCTTGACAGGATGCTCTTAAATGGATGTAGCTCAATGACTTCCTAGAGAAGAGTCTTTTTTTTTTTTATAAAGATGTTATTTATTTGAGAGCAAGAGAGAGAGCGCACACACGTGCCCCCACGAGCACAAGCAGGGGGTAGGGGTAGAGGGAGAAGGCGAAGAAGTGGACTTCCCACTGAGCAGGGAGCCCGACGTGGTACTCGATCCCAGGATTCGAGGATCATGACCTCAGCCAAAGGCAGATGCTTAACTGATTGAGTTACCCAGGTGCCCTAAAGAGGAGTCTTAAATTGAGTCTCAAATTGTACTTTTTTACATAAAGACTAAGAGAAGAACTGGCTTTGGGTACCTGGGTGGCTCAGTGGTTGAGAGCCTGCCTTTAGCTCAGGTTGTGATCCTGTGGTCCCGGGATCGAGCCCTGCATTAGGCTCCTGGTGAGGAACCTGCTTCTCCCTCTGCCTATGTCTCTGCGTCTCTTTGTGCGTCTCTCATGAATAAATAAATAAAATCTTAAAAAAAAAAAAAAAAGAACTGGCTTGGAGTATGGACAACTAAGTGGTAAAAGGCTGGTGAGTTTGTATAAACAGATGAACAGCAATGAAACACAGCTAGTAAGAGAATCCAGGTTATACTGATTCTTTTCTTTTTGCAACACTAACTCTCCATTCCCTTTCCTCAGCCTCTAGGAACCACCCTACTACTTGTCTCTATGATCTGACTACTCTAAGTACCTCACATAAGTAGAATCATACGTGTCTTTTTGTGACTGGCTTATTTCACTTAGTACAATATCTTCAAGGCTCAGCTGTGCTGTACTGTGTCAGAATTTATTTATTTTTTATGTGTCAGAATTTAAATTCCACTCTATGTATATACTGCATTTTAACTATTTATCCATCCATGGACATCTGGGTTGCTTTTGTCTTCTATTATAAATAAGGCTGCTATAAACATGGATATACAAAGATTTCTTCAAGTCCCTGCTTTCAATTATTGGGGCATATACATAGAAGTGGAAGTGCTGAGTCATATGGTAATACTGTTTATTTTTTTGAGGAAATACCATACATTTCCCACAGTGGCTATACCATTTTACATTCCCATCAGCAATGTACAAGAATTCTAACTTCTCCATATCTTTGCCAATGCAATGGGTATGAACTTGCATCTCATTGTGGTTTTGATGTGCATTTCCCTAATGGCTAATAATGCTGAGGATCACTTTATGTGCTTACAGGTCATTTGTGTAACTTTTTGGGGATCCCTGGGTGGCGCAGCGGTTTGGCGCCTGCCTTTGGCCCAGGGCGCGATCCTGGAGACCCGGGATCGAATCCCACGTCAGGCTCCCGGTGTATGGAGCCTGCTTCTCCCTCTGCCTGTGTCTCTGCCTCTCTCTCTCTCTCTGTATGACTATCATAAAAAACAAAAAAAAAAACTAACTTTTTGGAGAATGTCTATTTGCACCCTTTGCCCATTTTTTTAGGTTTTTTTTTTTTTTTGCTGTTGTTGAGCTGCAGTTTCTTTATATATTCTAGATGTCAATCCCTTATCAGATGTATACTTTGCAAATACTTTCTCACATTCCTTGGGTTGCCTTTTTACTGCTAGTACTATCCTTTGATAAACAAGTTTTAATTTTGTTGAAGTCCAAATTGCCTAATTTTTTTTTGTTGCCTGATCTTTTGGTGTCTTATTCAAGAAATCACTGCCAAATCCAATGTCAAGAAACTTTCTCCCTGGGATCCCTGGGTGGCGCAGCGGTTTGGCGCTTGCCTTTGACGCAGGGCGCGATCCTGGAGACCCGGGATCGAATCCCACGTCGGGCTCCCGGTGCATGGAGCCTGCTTCTCCCTCTGCCTGTGTCTCTGCCTCTCTCTCTCTCTCTGTGTGACTATCATAAATAAATAAAAATTAAAAAAAAAAAAACTTTCTCCCTATGATTTCTTCTAAGTGTTTTATAGTATTAGCTCTTGCATTTAGGTTCTGGTTTAAGTTAGTTTTTGTATATGGTGAAATGTAAATTCAATCCATGAACACGGAATTTTCTACCATATGTTGATGTCTTCTTTATTTTTTTCAGCCATGTTTTGTAATTTTCAGTATATACATCTGTCACCTACTTGGGTAAGTTTATTTCTTAGTACATTATTTATTTTGATGATATTGCAAATGGAATTTTAATTTCCTTTTCAGATTCTTTAATGTTAATGTACAGAAATGCTACTAATTTTTGTGTTGATTTTGTATCCTACAACTTTGCTGTATTTATTAGTTCTAACAGTGTTTCTTGGAGGAATCCTTAGGGTTTTCTATATACAAAATTAAATTATCTGCAAACAGATCATTTTACTTCTTTTCCAATTTGGATACTGTTTTGGTTGTTTTTTGTTTTGTTTTGTTTTTTTACCTAATTGCTTTGGGTAGGAATTCCAGTAGTATGTTAAAAGTGGTAAAAGTGGGCATCCTGTCTTATTCCTGATCTTAAAAACCTTCAGTCTTTCACTATAGAGTATGATGTTAGTTGTGGGGTTTTCATAAACGGTGTTTATTATGTTGAAATACTTCCTTCTATTCCTGGTTTGTTGAGTGTTTTATTTTTTAGATTTTATTTATTTATTCATGAGAGACACAGGCAGAGGGAGAAGCAGGCTCCATGCAGGGAGCCAGACGTGGGACTCGATCCCACGGATCACAATCCCAGGATCCCAGGATCACAATCTGGGCTGACAGTGGCGCTAAACCGCTGAGCCACCCGGGCTGCCCTGTTGAGTGTTTTTAAAGGGTGTTGAATTTTGTCAGCTGCTTCTTCTGCATCAATTGAAATGATCGCGTGGTTTTCCCCATCTTCATTCTGTTCAAGTAGTGTACTACGTTGACTGATTTTGTACGTTGAATCATTTTTGCATTGCAGGAACAAACCTTACTCAATAATCCTTTTAATATGCTGTTGATTTGGTTTCCTAGTATTTTGTTGAGGATTTTTGCATCGATAGGAGTATTAGTCTGCAGTTTTCTCGCAATGTCTTTGTATGGCTTTGGTATGAGGGTAATGCTGGCCTCATAAGAGTACATTAAGAAATGTTCCACCCTGTTCAATTTTTGGAAGAGTATAAGAAGAACTGGTGTTAATTCCCCTTTGAATATTTGGCAAAATTCACCATGAAGCCACTAGGTACTAGGCATTCTTTGCTGGGAACTTTTTAAACTCTTGTTAATCTCTACCATTTCCTTCTTTCTGCTAGCTTTAGGTTTAGTTTGTGCTCTCTTATCTAGTTTCCTAAGGTGTAAAGTTAGGTTACTGATTTGAGATCTTTCTTCTTTTTAGGTTAAGTATTTACAGTTAAAGATCTCCCTCTTGGCATTGTTTTCACTGCATCCCATAAGTTTTGGTATGCTGTGTTTTCATTTTCATTTGTCTGAAGACATTTTCCAATTACCCTTGTGATTTCTTCTTTGACCCACTAGCTGTTTAAGACTGTGCTATTTAATTTCTACATATTTTTAATTTCCTAGTTTTCCTTCTGTTGTTGATTTCTAGTTTCATTTTATTGTAATTAGAAAAGGTATTTTGTATGATTCCAATCTTTTAAAAATTATTAAGTCATTTTTAATGGCCTAACATATGGGCTAGCCTGGAAACTGTTCCATATGAACTTGAGAAAAATGTGAATTCTGCTGTTGAGTGGGATGTTAGTTCCAACTGATCCTACGATGTTGTTCAAGACCTCGTTTTCCTTACTGATCATCTAATCTGGTTGTTCTATCTCTTACTGAAAATGTTGAAAGTATGGAGTCTTTTTTTTTTTTTTTTTTTTTAAAGTAGGCTCTATTCCCAGCATGGAGCTCAATGCAGGGCTTGAACTTATATCCATGAGATCAAGACCTGAGCTGGGACTGAGAGTTGGATGCTCAACTGACTGAGCCACCCAGGTACCCCAGGGTACTGAAGTCTTTCTTCTTTTAATATTGTCAATGTTTGCATCATATATTTTGAAGTTCTGATGTTATAATTATTATATCTGCTTGGCATACTGGTAATTTTTTCATTATATAATGTCCTTTATCTCTGTAAAAATCTTTGATACAAAGTCTGTTTTGTTGGCTATCAACAGACACCCTTGCTCTCTTTTGGTTACTATTTCATGGAATCTTTTCCCACTCTTTTATTTTCAACCTATGCATGTGCTTAAATCTAAAGTGAGGCTTGTAGACAACACGTAGTGTAATTCTGTTTTTTATCCATTCTGCTAACCTATGTCTTTTGATTAGGGTTTGATTCATTTACACTTAAAGTAATTACCAATGGAAGTACTTACTTTTGCCATTTTGTTATTTGTTTTCTGTATATCTTAATAGCTTTTTATTCTTCATTTCCTCCATTGCTGCCTTCCCTCTGTGTTTAGTTGATTTTTTGTAGTGACCCATTTTGATTCTCTTCTCCTTTCCTTTTGTGCATACTTTGTAGATATTTTCTTTGAGGTTACCACTGAGACTACATACAACATCCTGAAGTTATGACAATACCTTAAATGGATACCAAACTAACTTCAATTGTATATAAAACTCTCCAATTTTGTAGCTCTGCCTCTCTACTTTGTTACTGATGTCACAAATTGGACCTTTATATATTGTGTACTCATTATTATAAAGATTTATTTATTTGAGAAACAGAGAGCACAAGCAAACGCACACAAATGGGGCTAGGGATAGAAGGAGAAACAGACTCCCTGCTGAGCAGGGACACCTCCCCCTCCATGAGGGGCTCAATCCAGGGACTCTGGGATCATGACCTGAGCCAAAGGCGAACTCTTAACTGATCAAGCCACCCAGGTGCCCCCATTATAGATTTAAAGTAATTTTCCTATACATTTGTCTTTTAAATCCTGTAGAAAATAAAGTGGAGTTACAAACCAAAATTATAATAATACCAATTTTTACATTTATCTATATATTTACCTTTACAAAAAACTTTATATTTTCATATGGCTCCAAGTTACTATCCAGGTCTAGTGGTAATGAACTCCTTCCACTTTTGTTTGGGAAAATCTTAATTTCTTCCTCATTTAAGGACAGTTTTACCAGACATATAAAATTTCTGTTTAACAGGTTTTTTTCTTAGAGCCCTTAAAAATATCATCCCATGAGCACTGGGTGTTACACTGTATGTTGGCAAATCGAACTTCCCTTGGATAGACCACAGAAAGGTCAGGATATTTCAAACAAGTTCCACCCTGCTACTTTCTTCCGGAGGGAGAGAACCAGGAATTTGGGCTAGTTCATCCCAACTGCACCACAGCACATTGGGCAGGGAATGGGTCAAGGGCAAGGAGAAATGCCATGTAATTTCCTATAGTTTTGAATATGGCTTTTTCTCGACTAGATGTCTGCCTGGTTGCTGAATTATCACTGATTTCCAGAGCTCCTATAAAATTATTTCAATCAATCTGAACAAGGGTCTGCCACTTCCTAGTTTGCCACCTTGCTGATGTCACTCACTAGACCAATTCTTTAAGGGTGTTAGGAAGGACAGGTAGGCTCAACTGACAGCACAGCTCTTAGGGCCTTTTTGCCATCAGAATGACAGGCAACTTCTCCAAAGTTGTCCTCTTGCTTCTCTTCTTCTCTTGCTCTATTCTCTTTCTTGTTGGTACTTTCTTCTCCTATCACTCCAAATATCTCTATGAAGAGGATTCTCAAATTGGTATTTCCAACTGGTACCGTACCTTAAAGATTCCATTTCAATTGCCCGATCATCATCCCCTGATTAATCTTACATGTGAACTCAAAATATCCAAATCAAACAAATAATAATTTCCTTTACCAAAATTACCATTCAGAGCCTTTGCTCTAATTTTCATACTGTAAGTTTGAGAACTTACATATCTATCCTATTACTAAAGATTCTCAATGAAGAATATTTAGCTTGTTTTACTTCAAAGTTCAATTTCATTTCTGAGAGTAGTTAGATAGGAACAAACCAGTGATTTAGACTTGGCATATCTGATTCTATAATTCAAAAAAAAAATAAATTTTCCATAAAATAAAATCCCAAAAGGTATCAAAAGAAACATACAAGTCTTCTCGCTATAATATTTAAGAAAAAGGTTAATATAAAAAAACATAATGAATAGAGCAAAGTATAAAACTATGTCAGAACTCCTATTTCATCATGCTACAGAGAATTTGTAAAGGCCAATAAACTTGAATTTCAGAAAGGCTGGTATCTTGCTTTAAAATGGGAATTATTGGGATCCCTGGGGGCTCAGTGGTTTGGCACCTGCCTTCGGCCTGGGGCATGATCCTGGAGTCCCAGGATTGAGTCCCACGTCGGGCTCCCTGCACAGAGCCTGCTTCTCCCTCTGCCTATGTCTCTGCCTTTTTCTCTGTGTCTCTTGTGAATAAATAAATAAAATCTTAAAAAAAAATAAAATGGGAATTATTATGTTGTCTTCTGAGGATACAGATGCCTCTAGTCCCCTCATATGAAGCTGTCTACATCAAACCACAGGGTTGGGCAATGGATGGATAAGAAGTGGGAGAACAAGAAGATAAGTACTATCTCACCACATCATTGCTACTTCTGAACCATTAGCTCTTTAAATTTAAGCAAAAGGCCATCCACAAGGCATTCAATTATACCAGTCTCTCCTGGAAACTGTTTAATCTTACAACACACTAGTCCTTCTCTCATATTCAAGAATTTTGGCTCTTCCTTTCACACAGTCTCCAGATGCTCCTAATCTTGTCACCACTTTAGGTGGTGACACCTAATCTGAGTTTAATTTCTCAATCCCATTCTGGCTACCCATTGACACATTATGAAGACAGAGATCTTAAACATCAATTCAAAAACTCATTAGTAATAGTTTACTACTAATAAACCTCTCACATTCTTTTACTCCTGTATCTGTTCTCTCACTTTATGGAGACTTCAGACATAAACCTTCTTTTTGTTCTTAGTCTATTAGATTCCTAGATTAACTTTTTTCTGATGTTAGTTTGTATCTCAAAGCACACAACTTCAATTGCTTTTGTACCCACTTTCTAACCACCTAACTATTCTTCTATTTTTAACTCTGCAATCTCCTAATCCTGGATTTGGCTATTTGCTCATTTCACTTCTATACCAAGAAATCTGCTGGGAAAAAAAAAAAGAACAACAAACATGGATTGATACTACCACAAATTCATGGTAAATGCTGGATTCAATATTTTTCTTCTTATTTCTTAACCGAAGCTATTTCAATTCTTTACTACCACTCTCAGAATATCCTAAAATCACTTCACTCAGATGACCTCACCTTGTATTTCAACGAAAAAAAAAAAAAAAAAAAGCCTTTTACATTATAACTTTCTATTTTTTATTGAATAAATTGGACATGTAACATTGTGTAAGTTCAAAGTGTACAGTGTGCTACTTTCATACATTTATATATTGTAATATGATTGCCTTTGTAGCAATATTTATCACATTATATAATTATAATTCATTATTATTGTCCATATTCATTATACTGTACATTAGATCTCTATGGCTTATTCACTACTCTCAATGAGTTTACATCCTTAAAAACAGCAATAACTCTTATCCCCAACTCCTAACCCCTGGTAACCACCATTTTACTGTTTTTAATAGGTTTGACTTTAGATTCCACATATAAAAGATACATGAGAACTCTACCTTCCTGCCACCACCATTTCCTATCTGCAAACTTATCTTTGTGCATATCTATTTTTTTTCTTGTTCCTTCCAGTTCTCAGAGGAATAGGTGTTTCTCCTCGTTTCATAGTCAATTCTTTAGCCTAGTTTTTTGAATCTCCAATGACCAACTGATTGGCCTTATTTCCTTCCTCTTATCGTTCAAATATTCTTGTTGAAATACACTTGAACTTGGAAATGATATTTTATTCAAGACTATAATAAAGGCTTCTAGATCCATACAGGCAACCGTCCATTGGACAATTTCACCTGTTGTCCCACAGGTAACTAAACCTGGTAACTAAAACCTAATTACATATCTTATTTTCCCCCATCTATAAATCTGCATCTTCTTCTCTACTGTTCCTTTAAGTCATCAGCACCACCATCAATCCAGTCTTCTATTCTAGATACCTCGGTATCATCCCAGAGTCTATGTTATCACACTCAGAGTGGCTTGTATCCAGGTTCCACTTGCCTTCCATTCTATTTCCTAAATAAATTTCCTAAATAAGTATCTTCCCTAATTCATCCCTAAATGCATAAGTTCTCATGTTGACTGCTTGAAATGATTGTCATTTTTCTTTTTTTATACTGAAGTATAATTTATATTATACTGAACATGAGTCCACTTATATGCAAATTTTTCCAATAAATACAGTACATTACTATAATTTTTCTTATAGTTTTCTTAATAAAATTTCTTCTCTAGCTTACTTTATAAGAATACAGTACATAATACATAAGACATACAAAATATGTGTTACTTGCTTATGTTATTTGTAAAGCTTCCAGGCAACAGTAGGCTATTAGTAGTTACATTTTTGGAAAATGAAAAGTTACATGCAAATCTCTCACTACGTGAAGGGTCAGCACCAGGTTATTAGCCCCTGCACTGTTCAAGGGTCAACTGTGTGTGTGTATATATACATACATACATATATACACATACACATATATATACGTATAATATTTATTTATAATTATACCTTAATATAGATATATTAAAGTTCATAAAGTACACTTGATGATTACCACTTATTTTCATGTTCCTGGCTCTTAGAACATTGTTTGTCATAACCATATGTGTTGAGCTGAATTCCACATTGCCCTCTATTCTATATCCCAACCTCAGAAAGACTTTTTAAAAGTATATATATATCATCCTTCTGTAAATTCTGATTGACTAAGAATACAGTATGAACTACATAGTCATATTTCTCATGACAGGGCCCCAATCTACCCTCACAGCTTCTTTTCCTGTATTGCTCTGATTACTGTTCTTGCTAGAACCACAGAGTCATCTTATTGTATGTGGAATGTACCATATATTCCCTCACTCTTGTGTTTTATTATATATACTGTTCCCCCTGCTAGCAAGATTCTTCTAAATTTAAGCATTGGGCTTGAGAGTGGGCTAACGACCTGATCCTCCAAGACTGATTTAGGTGCTTCTTTTTGTGCTTATTTGTTATCCTCCACAGATCTCCCTGTAGTGCTTAGTACACTGTGGTAGTAACTATTGAGCTTACTTTTTATCTTCTTATTGGAAAGTTCCGTAAGGGCATTAACTATGTTTTGTTTCAGCATTTTCAGAACCTCATCAAGAACCCAGTATACAGTAGACATACACTGATTTTTCTTAAATAATTCAGGATATTTTGAGTTTTGTATAAAAGAATATATAATATACATGTTCTCTTTTATTCTTGAGTACTTGAAAAATATTAAAAAAAAATTCCCTTTACCCTTCTTTGCATAATTGCTGATGTGAACAAGGGCTTCTTGCATGGCTGTTAAAAAGTTAAATCTCAAGTTTTTGGTTGCTTACCACTGGCCAGTGCAGGCAGATGAAGCAGAGAAATTTCAACTTCTGTCTCAACCTAAGAATATCTCAATACTCCTCTTCTCTAATTCTGTTTCCGAATTTTTTTGTTTTTGTTTTTTAAAAAGTGATTATGTCTTATACCTGAACTGGAAAGGCAAATAAATCCAAATTCTAAACTTCAATAATTTTAGAAAACTCCCTGTCATCGTTATGCTCCTGTTTCTCCTATGCATCCCTAAGGAAGACCTAGTTCATAAGTCTACCTATATAATTGGAAATATTCTTTTGTAATGATTTTTGAGAAATGCAGGGATGTACGTATAACATCCAGTTCTATAGATATGTCAAGTAGGATGAAGAGAACTGTGTAGTTCCTATATTTATGGAAGAAACTAAGAACTACATGGCTAGCATATTTCTTAGACTTCAGAATTTTAAAGCTAATAAAATTATTTTTCTTAAATTAGGTAACCAGTGTAAGATCTCCCACTTTCAACTGCCTGTTCAAACTACTGCTAGGTTGGCTGGCAATCTGGGAACTTAACTTGTGAAAACATTTCCTAAGTGATAAAGTTGACTGTTGTGCCAAATTAATTAGACTGTATCTTGAGATTTATGGTGAAGACCTACTTTCGAAGAGTCTGAAATTTTGGTTGACATAGGTTATCTATGTGACCAGCTGTTAATAAAAACCCTAAATTCTTGAGTCTCCAATGAAGTTCCCTATATGTAGAAGGACTGCACATGCATTGATTGAGTTTTTGAAGCTGAAGGCAGGGTGCACTCTGCATACCGCCCCCGCAGGAGGGAAAGAGTATAGGAGGCCTGCCTGTGGATCCCTCTAGAGTCTGCCTAATGTTTTACATTAAATGATTTGGCTGTGTATCTTTATCATGTCACTGTAATAAATCTTAGCTGTGAGCATTACTGTATGCTAAGTCCTGTGAGTCCCTCTAGAAAACATAGAGAACACAGACTATCACTACTAAATAGAGATATGAAACAAGCATACAAATAGTCTATCATTATCATTTCACAAAAGTATGTGTTAGTAAAACTCTGCTCTATAATCCGACAGTATTAAAACATAGTATGAGAATAAAGGACAGAATTTTGAATTGGATAAATTTAGCATCATAAAAAGTTCATTACATTCTTATTTTTCTCATTTTGCTGCAGACCAGTAAAGACCTAATCACGGACCAACAGACATTTGCCTGGGAACTACTAAACTAAATTTATGCCTAGGAAATATACCTTCCTTCTAATATACCCTTTTTTGAAACCAAAAGTTAAAAATTACTTATGGAAGATAATGCTCTTTATGAACTCGTCACCTCAGGTCACAATGTTTTTTTGTTTTGTTTTGTTTAAAAAAAAACAAATAATCTTAAATTCCATCTATTAATATAGATTTCTTGTGTTTTAGTTATACTTCTTCAAGAAAGCTTCTAATAATACAATATTTTTCAGTTGCAAAAGATTCTCAAATTTCCATTTACCAAGATAAATAACAACTTTCAAAACCAAAACCATATACCTTTTGCTGTAGTTCTTTCACTGCAGAATCTCTATCCATACATGCCTGCCGATATGCTTCATAAGCTTTATTGAGTTGCTCACCAATATTTTTATCCATTCCTCTCTGTTCTGTAGCATCACTATAAAGGATGGAGTAAATGACAGGTCTGGAAAACAATCAGAACAATTTAGGTAGCCATTAAATGATATAAAGCTCATTTCTAAAATGCATCTTAAAGACAGTTCCATACAGTTTATCATGAACATTATAGCACCAAGTACTGTAAAGGTTTAGAAAGGCATACAAGTCTCATTTAAAATCCTGATTAGAAATCTTAAGAAAACTTAACTTCTTCATTTTTAAATATTCTTTACTAATGTTCAAGGAGCAAGTGGGGTTCCGGTTCATAAAGATGCTACTTTGAAAACAGTAATCTAAAAATGCAACCTTAAAATGGAGAAATATAAAAGGCCACTTGTTATTAATACTTTATTATAGAAATGCACAACAAGATTAGCAACGTGGGAAGGGATTTCTTTTTACTAAACGGACAGTTATTCCCACTTACAAGGTGAATTCTTGCTATACTGAAATTAGAGCAAAATTAAATAGATAATAAATGTTTGTGGATGGAGTTCACACTGTTGTTATCGCAGAGCAATTAAAATGTGTGAAAATGCTCTTATTTTAGCACAAAGTCTAGGGAGAGTTGCTGTTGGATTCTACATTAAAAAAGAAAAAACACATCCCTTCAGTCCTACCCACAATCCCTATTAGTTTTCCAACCTCCCTGCTGTTTCTGAACTACAGGTGATTTACTGAGTGGACGTAATTTGGTTTTATCATCTCAATTTGCATAACATTTCTAACCACATTCCTTGCCTCTGGGCAGAGGGTCATGTAATGACTCTGATTTTTCTGATCCAGCTGTAAAAGCCAAACCACAGGACTTTTCTCTTAATCTCCAGAAAGCCACAGAATAAAATTCTCTATCAGTCATAAGGGGCTTTGGGGGTGCCAAATTATTTCACTTCTTTATGACTGGAAACCCTTCATAATCTCAGTCTCTAATCTTTCATCTGTCATTTTGGGCACACAATGCTTTTTTAAAATTTTAAGTATTTTACATTAAAATATAATTCATGTAAAATTCACCATATTAAAGTGTACATTTCTGTGGCTATTTGTCCAATCATCACCATGATCTAATTCCAGAACATTTTTATCACTACATAATGAAACTACTTTTTAGCAGTTAGGCCCAATTTCCCTCTCCCATCAATCACTAATCTAACTATAGATTTTGGACTATTTTGGACATTTCATATAAATGGAACCATACAATATATGGCCTTTGTGTCTGACTTTTTTCACATAGCATAAAATTTCTGAGGTTTATCCATGTCGTAGCACGTAATAGTAATTCACTGCTTTTTAAGTCTAAGTAATATTCCATTGTATGGATATGCCACATTTTGCTTATCTATTCCTCCTCAGTTAATGGACATTTGGATTCTTTTTTTTTTTTTTTAAAGATTTATTTATTCATGAGAGACAGAGAGACATAGACAGAGACACAGGCAGAGGGAGAAGCAGGCTCCATGCAGGGAGCCTGATGTGGGACTCGATCTGAGGTCTTCAGAATCAGGCCCTGGACTGAAGGCGGCCGGGCTGCCCCTTGTTTAACTTTTTAAGGAATTGTCAAAGCTGCTTCCAAAGAATGTGTACTATTTTATATTTCCACTAGTAATGTGTAAGAGTCTCAATTTCTCTACATCTTCACTAACATTTATTGTCATTAAATTATATGCATCCTAGTGGGTGTGAAGCAGTACCTCATCAGTTTTAATCTGTATTTCCCTAATGATGTTGAGCATTTTTCCAGTGCTATTGGTCATTTGTATATCTTTCTTAGAGAAATGTC